>NC_068357.1:35835600-36204350 GCF_020536995.1 Dreissena polymorpha
AGGGTAAAGGTACAGTAATTCTTTTCCTTCTTTATAAAGTACCCATTAAAGTTACCTCCCCAACATAGGAAAAAAAATTCCCAAATTGCAGTCTGAAAAATTCCCAAAAGGAGAAATTTTATCAATTTTGATCAAACAGTACATTATCTGCAAGTGATCAAATAAAATGCATGTAACTGAATATCTCAACTGGGTCATGCAATTTATACCAAGCAATTAAAAAGACCCATAATTCCCAATCTGAAGAGTTCATGATGCGAATATTCCCAATATCATGGTTTTCAAGCTAATTTTTCCCAATTTGAATGGCACCGGTACTTTTCCCAAATGGCAAACAAAATCACTGAGGTAGGACAAGGAGGGTGTATTACCTGTAAGTGGGGCCAAGAGGCCTCCAAGGTTGGCTCATCTTCCTCTGGGTCGAACTCCGGGTTGTCATTGGGAGGTAACGTGCGGAATATATTGCAGGCGATCTGGAATGGAACACAAGTTATATTTAACAGTTTAACATGGCACTGTAAATAGGAACTGTAGGGGATCATAGCTAGAATGAAACAAGAGCACCGCCTTGCGGGTGCAGACCGCTCATCTATTTTCTTTTTAAAGGTGAAGGGACTCTCATTTTCAATCACAAAGGAGGGAGGGGTGGAGTGAAGAGGGGTGTATAGTGTGCGGTTGTGGACATTTATTACATTATCTTCCAAAAAAAGCGGAAAAAAAAAAGAAAAACAAAATCGGGGGCGGGGGGGGGGGGGGGGGGATTTTTTAGGTGCGATGGTTGGACGGTATTTCAAACATAACCGTTTAAAAAAAATTGGGGAGGGGGTGGGGTGTAGTGTGAGGGTGTGGTGGTAATTTGTGAGATGATCTTAAAAAAAAAAAAAAAAAAAAAAAAAAACATGGGGGGTGGGTGGGGTGGGGGGGGGGGGTGGGGGTATAGTGTGAGGGTGTGGGGGTCATTTGTGAGATGATCTTAAAAAAAAAAAAAAAAAAATAGGGGGGGGGGAGGGGGGGAGGGGGGGAGGGCACGGGGGAGGGCACGGGGGACGGTTTGGGTGGAGTCTATTGTGGTATGTCAGGTAAGAGTAGTTTCGTCAAAGTATCAATCAAATCTAATCATAAATAAAGAAGTTATGGCAATTTTAGCAAAATTTAATAATTTGACCTTGAGAGTCAAGGTCATTCAAAGGTCAAGGTAAAATTCGACTTGCCAGGTACAGTAACCTCATGATAGCATGAAAGTATTTGAAGTTTGAAAGCAATAGCCTTGATACTTAAGAAGTAAAGTGGATTGAAACACAAAATTAAACCATATATTAAAAGTTACTAAGTCAAAAAAGGGCCATAATTCCGTAACAATGACAACCAGAGTTATGCAACTTGTCCTTTTACTGTACCCTTATGATAGTTTTTGAGTGTTCCAAGTATGAAAGCAATATCTATGATACTTTAGGGGTAAAGTGGACCAAAACATAAATCTTAACCAAATTTTCAATTTTCTAAGTATAAAGGGCCCATAATTCCGTCCAAATGCCAGTCAGAGTTACATAACTTTGCCTGCACGGTCCCCTTATGATAGTTAATAAGTGTTGCAAGTATGAAAGCAATAGCTTTGATACTGTAGGAATAAAGTGGACCTAAACACAAAACTTTATCAAATTTTCAATTTTCTAAGTATAAAAAGGGCACATAATTCTGTCAAAATGCCAATCAGAGTTACATTACTTTGCCTGCACAGTCCCCTTATGAAAGTTAGTAAGTGTTGCAAGTATGAAAGCAATAGCTTTGATGCTTAAGGAATAAAATGGACCTAAACACAAAACTTAACCAAAATTTTCAATTTTCTAAGTATAAAAAGGGTACATAATTCTGTCAAAATGCATGCCAGAGTTATCTAACTTTGCCTGCCCAGTCCCCTCATGATATTAAGTAAGTGTAACAAGTTTGAATGCAATAGCATTGATACTCACTGAGAAAAGTGGACCTAAACGCAAAACTTAACCAAAATTTTCAATTTTCTAAGTATAAAAAGGGCACATAATTCTGTCAAAATGCACGCCAGAGTTATCTAACTTTGCCTGCCCAGTCCCCTTCTGATAGTAAGTAAGTGTACCAAGTTTGAATGCAATAGCATTGATACTTTCTGAGAAAAGTGGACCTAAACGCAAAACTTAACCGGACGCCAACGCCGACGCCGACGCCAAGGTGATGACAATAGCTCATAATTTTTTTTCAAAAAATAGATGAGCTAAAAAGCACATGCACCGTTCTCTTGAAAAACAGGACATCATGTGTGTGTGCACTAAGTGTTGTCCCAGATTAGTCTGTGCAGTCTGTGCAGGCTGATCAAGGAGGACACTTTCCATCTAGACTAGATTTTTGCTAACAAGACGCTTACTTCAAACAAAACATTTCATGAAAGCAGAAAGAGTTGTCCCCCATTAGCCTGTGCATATAGTACAGGCTAATCTGGGATGACACTTCACAGTTTATCTTTATAGATAAGTGTTGATTCAGCCTGATGGAAATAGTTGCATCATAAACATATACATGAGCATGCAAGGAAGCAGTAGGGTTATAACTACTGAAATATGCCAACAAAAAACTTGCACAATCAATAGTCTGCCTTTATCCTTACAGCCAAGGAATGAATACTACAATGTAATACAAGCAATCAAGATTGTAGTAAACAAATTAACAATAATTGCAAAATTTATTGTAAGATGATGAACAGGGGTTCCGCTGTCGATCGCCATTGGCGCCAAATGGCGCTAAATTTTTAAATGTGGCTCCAATTTTTTAAAAGTGGCGAATTTAAAAAAATCGGTAAAATCCTATCCGAAAATGTACTGCGAGTCGAAAGCACGCGACCGAGCATTAGCGGCAAGCGTCTGTCAGTTGTTAATATTGATTTACAACGATGTAAGCGACCTACAGTGCAGAGTGCATTAGAAATCACCGAAGCGTGTAAGTGTTACAAACGGTGTTTTTACTGCTATTGTCAATTTTTATGGGGGTTATTATCGGATTAACGGCTCCTTTATGATATTGAGCAATAAGTTAAGTAACACAGAGACAAACTGTCACGACGATCAATAATTATAATGATCATTAGGGCCGCTATTTCTTTGTTAAAATCAAAACCATGGGGATGGCAAAAGCATTTAATTTCTCCACATCAACAAATAAAAACTTGTTTCAACAGGTATTTGTGAGCATTTCTGTTTAAAAGATTCATTATTGTAATGTTCTGGGAAGGATATAAATTGATTAAGATAACAAAAAATTTTGAATTAAATATAAAACATTCACTCGATGTACTATATTTCGGATATGTTAAATTCGGACATTTAAAGATAGGGACATTTGTGTGTTGGTTTGATGTTGATAGTTTGTAAAAATATGTTTTATTTATTTTATGCTTTCCGGTTGTTTATAGAGAAATATCAGTGAATTAAAACTGATAATTTCACTGTTTCAAACAATGAAAATTATCAGTGAAAATTATCGATAATTTTCACTGTTTATGTTAAATGACGTCATTTTTTTGACGAAATGACGTCATTTTCCAAGCGAAATTCTGTAGTTAAACCCTTTAACAATGTATATAAACTGTGAAAAAAAAGCATAAAATAAAAAGAAAATTTGTTGGGTTCGGTGGATTATCGACTTTAATTCACTCGTGATCATATAAAATATATATTTTCACTCGTGGCTGCGCCACTCGTGAAAATATTATTTTCTATGATCACTCGTGAATTAAAATCGATAATCCACCGAATCCAACAAATATCCTCTATGTTATTTCAGGCAACTATAATGGAGTGTGGCAATTATCTGGGCCTTTCTGTCAGGAAAAAAGGCGTGAACAACAGTCATTTGATTGAACCTGGAAATCATCCACCACTAACAGAAAACTTGTTAACAACAGAAGCTGATGTATATCATGTCCAAATTACCAAATATAACTGTTAAACAATTTGAAGTGAGATGCTTTATTTTCTGATTCCCTTTCAAATGATGAACATTGGTGTGATTTTATGTTTAAATAATTAATTTCGAAACATTTATGCAGCATACTGTTTAATACATTGATGTTAACATTATTATATTATTTTGGTCATTTGTGTTGTTTATCAAGTTGAAAAAATGTAATTATATACAAATAAAGCTTATTAAGACGTATGAAGGTATGACTTATGAAGGTACTTATTGTTTTTTTATGAAATAACATACTTTTTAAAGTGATAATATAGTCAATGACATTAATGTAGTAAGGTTTCTTAAAATGATTGTTCTTATTAATAAGGTGGAATAACCGACAGTATTCACGCCGCGAAAAAGTGGCGACAACTTTTTTTGGGCCAGTGGAACCCCTGATGAAATAGCAACCTCATTAAAAGTCAAACACATGAAAATAATAACCCCATATCTTCTTAACAGGTTCACCAAATCCAGCAAATGTACAAGTTTTTGTGTATCATAAAATCAAGCATTATGAAATCTGTCCTCATTATCAAACTGTTGTCTCAATATGTCACTTACTTAATTTTACAAATTTTATTAATCTTCTACAATTAAATTCCAATAAATGTTTGGGCATAGTCAGTCAAAACAAAAGCTGCAGTTGTAAGATGTAAGATTACAACTGCAGCAACATCACAACTTCTGAACTTGCAAACAGTTTCCCATTAATACATTTATATCTCTCAGCTGGAAATTATAGCGCATGGGAAACGAATAACTTTAGTTGTAAATCCTGCCAATTGCCAAGGGATGTTTTAAATGCTCTAAACATTTTAAGTCAAGAAAAAATATATGCATTTGCACTTACCCATATTCATTACAGACTTCCAATTATTAAGCAGGGATGTATGTCTTAAGTCAAACTGTGCTTGTCGATGTTCAAACATATCTGGCTAAAACATAACTTACATTCATTTATTGCCTTATTTATATTCACATGCAGCACACACAATTAAGCCATAGCATTCCATTCCTCCAAGACTGAAAAAAAAGGCAGGGACAAAATTCCTTAATTGGTCGTTCAACTGTGAATGTTTGAGATAGTTTGAGATAGATCAACCGAGAAGTTCAAGAGTTCAAACACAAGCTTCATGACTTACTATGTACATTATATAGTATGAACATGAAAATATAAACTCATATATTCAACCTTCAAGAGTGACCTAGACCTTGAGTTGGGAGTGATATGCCTTCTGTTTGGGTCTTAATTAGCAAGACATTTGAGCCAAGTTTGATGACAAGGGTTAAGGAGATACGGAGTGAGCACACTGGAGGCTTAAATATCTAAAACCTAAAAATGTAACATTTACTCTGAATGACTTACTTACGCCTTCTTCTTTTGTCTCAATAACCTTAACATTTCAGCCAAGTTTTATGAAAGTGTTAAAGGACATATGGAACTGGAAAAAAATGCTACTCAAATATTGACCTTCAAATGTAACCTTGACCTTGAGTTGATGCAAATGATCCATGTCTTCTGTACGTCCATGTAGACTCAATGTCATTCAATGGGTACAAGAAATATGGATGGAGCAGATACATGTATGAACATGACAGACAGTCAATTAATGCAGTATTCGTATAACCAGGGCTTAACACTAAGGCACGTCCGAACGACATTCACTGCCTGTACCTAGGTCCAGGCTAGCCAATGTCCCAGGAACATGCCCGACCGGTCGTGTGTATTTTGGGCGGGATTATGTGTTTAATATCAATAAACTGCGTTTTAAATAAGCTTTTTAAAGATGCAAAAATCTTAATACAGTATGATCAGATGACAATTAAATCCCAGAGTGAAGTCGGAGACAACAAACGGATCGTAACTCGAAATAGATTTGGAACCCCCTGATTGCAATCAAAAGAGGCCGACAATTCAGAAAATCCCCGGCGGTTTTCCTGGTAAAACACGTCAGTACCTATTTTTAAACAGAATTCGGCTAGATACGGTTTTTGATTGGTTTCCTGGAAGTGACGTGTTTTCTCGATAAAAATACGTTTTAAACTAAAAGCCGGGATAGCCCTGATCATCCGGGATCGATGGAGGTATAAAACTCGACATTAACACAAAGTTTCTGTAAAATTATTAGTTATTTATCAATTTTAAATAATTTTAATTTGTTTGATCGAATAGAAGTGTTTTGACAATCTTTTTTACGCAATTCAATTAGCAAAACTAATATTAATGGTCGATCCCGGCTTTTAGTAGAGAGTTAACCCTGTACAATTGTTACGACTAACGTAACACTTTATTTTGCAACACCTAAGATTCACTTACCGTTGGTTGTCAGACGGCAACCGCGACAATCTATGTAAAAAAAAGTTTTAACGTTTCATGTCGTTGTTTAAATTTGGCTTTACAGGTGGGGATGAGGGTTCCTCAAATAAGAAAAGAAAAGGGTAGGAGGAAGTAAGAGAAAGTATTAGGGACAAAAAAAACAAGGAAATTTCTCCCGAAATGGCGTGAAGATTACAAATAGATGTCTCAAGTAGATGAATATTGAATTCATTCGCATTAGTAAGGCAAGCTAATAAGAATGATTGAATCATAATTGCGCGTCTCCACGCACAAGAAAATACAAGTTGAATGATAAATATAAAGGTTTTGATAATACTTGGGTTGGGGCACATGAAAGATTGGTCAGGGCTAGAAGGTTCTGCATTTACTAGCCCGAATGGGCTAGTTTAAAAAAAAGTAAGTGTTAAGCCATGGTATAACTCTCCCTCCCAATTTACATAAGTGGAATAATGATTATCACATGAAAGTGTGCAATTGTAATTTAAGTTTAGCAGAAAATAACTGTCAACTTGGTTTCATTGCACATTTATACTCTATAAATGACCTGTTCTCGCAGATAGTCTTACTATTTAAGACATGCACTTATAATTATTTTAGTACTAAGATGCCATTGCTAAGCTTACTTGCAGGATGTGCATGTTCTCTGTATAAATAGGTAAGGACTGGACATACAGGGTGAATTTAATGAAGGAATATTCATTTACATATATAGAGATTTCCAAATTGTATTCAACACACATAATTGTATAAAAACTTACAAAAGTAAGCAATGTATGATAGGGTATTCCATTTAAGCAATTTTTGTTGTTGTTTAAACCAAATTAATGAATTTACAAAGACTTCAGTAATTAACAAAAATATTATAATCTAGTAAGGTTTAAATACAACTGCAAATATTTCCTTAAATATGTTTTTATTTATTGCTTTCCAATATTCTATTTCAATGGCTAAGGGAAGGAATGCACTGTGTTTGGATTATCATTACTTTTATAATGCCACTGTTACAAGGTTTTAGAAGTATTCAGGCCTGTGGTAAGTCAGACTGGGAAAGGCTATCAATGCGCTTATTCTCCCTTCAATGCCTCATTTCCAGATTCATTTAAATAAGCTGTCTTGCAGCAGTTTTCTGTGTAAATCAATACTGACAATTATTGGCTAATTATGCTAGAAAATGTCACGGATATCGGATAATTGTGTGCATTTTCACCTTGAAGAAACACTTTTTTTTGCTATTAATAGCATATTTCTTTCATAGTTAAAGGTAATAAATTTGACTTCGGTTAATAAAATACTACAGTCTAACCTGTCAATAAAGACCACTCAAGGGATTTGGTCGTTGTGGTCTTTGTTCACAGGTGGTCTTTATTCCCAGGGTCGATTGAAACTTTGCAACATATGCTAGTAGTTTTTTAATAGGTACCTTATCTATGTAGGTGCTCTTTTGTTTAAATGTTTGAATACTTATGCATGTATAATGAAATAAAGGATTGAAAACAAAGTTTTGTTTTTATATTTATTATTTCCATTTTCCCGTATGTTTTTTATTATTTATTTCATTAATCATATACATTATAAATAACTATTCACATACATGTATATGTACATGTAATTCATAATGTTCTGTATTTGATTTTTGCCTACACCAAGATAACTAGCCACTCGTCTACAACTGTGTCCTTTACCAATCAAACTAATGACCTTAACGCTTACGCTTGGAAGCCATGGTGGTAAACTTGAACTGACAATTTACTTATCAATAATCTATGCATGTCTTATTACGGAGAAATTTAAGACGGGAATGACTATCAAAATTATTGTATTTAAGGCATCGTAATTGCTATGAAACCATTAATTTCCTTGATGAGTTAATAAAAGCCCCAAATTTGTCTTTGATATTTTCGGCAATTAGTAAATTAATCGCGAGTCACTTAAATACAAAGGCAAATTTTTACACTTTTGACAAACTGTCAGATGCATAAAAGAAGCAGGCGACTACCAATTAGCAATGCGTGTTAAATAAACAACCAACTGCTATCGAGTGCAATAAACTGTCACTTGTCAATATCTCCATAGCGACCGAGGAGTCCACTGGTGAGATGTGTATCACGTGACTACACAGCGTCACGGTGGCCATTTTGTTTTTTGAAAGTTGCGAAATCATTTATTTTTATGATTGCTGTGGTCGTTGTAAGCTATCAAAATGGACTTTTGGGGATGTAAAAGGGCGGTCTTTGGTCTTTGTTCGCAAGTGGGCTTTATTCGCAGGTTCAATATATAGTGAAATCGTTCGAGAGGAAATCGGTGTTGGTCGCTATTAACAAGCGGTCGCTCAGGCAGGTTGAACTGTATACAAGCAGCAACTTAATAAGTATAGAGCAACACTTTATGACAACAATAGTGTTCGCTTCACAGTTCACTTTTTTACAAGCTTTTTCAAGCTACATTAAGATGTTAATATAAGTCTGAATTTCAATCAATAATTGTCAACAAATATTTCAAACTTACAAATACTATTGTCATGTGCAAATTTTGCAAAGAGATCTTTAAATAAAAGCACTGAAAAAATTAAGCTTGTTTGTAATGTTTTAGTAAATTATCAATGACAACATTCGACTCAAGATTCATTGATAAGCAAGTTATAATACGGGTAAATATAATCCCTGCCTACAATTGAGTGAAAAATGTGTTAAACTGGAACAAGGTGACCGCACACAAAAACTTGTTTTCAATGAAAGTAATATGAAACATAACCATGCGTAACTGCCATATCATTTAATGGTTTATGCATAAAACATGAGATCTGTAGGATCAACACAACAAAATGTTTTCATAACAATCTCATTAAGAATTACTTGAACTTCTTACTTCTCTTATCATTTCACATGAAATAACCAGAAGTGGAATCAGTAACTGTTTTCAAAAACAACTAGAGTTTTGTCACAGAGGTGACGAATACCCCCACATGCCGCATTGACACATAATATTTTACATGTCATCTTCACAAAAAACAGCGGACACCATGCTCAATTTTTAAAACGCACTTAGTGACCCCTTGACCTAGTTTTTGACCCAGAAAGGCCCATGTTCTAACTTGGCCTTAAAATCATCTCCATAAAACTTCTGACCAAGTTTGGTGAAGATCGGATGAAAACTACTTGAATTAGAGAGCGGACAACATGCTGAATGTTTAAAACGCACAAAGTGACCCCGTGACCTAGTTTTTGACCCGGCAAGGCCCATGTTTTAACTTGGCCTAGACATCATCTAGATACAACTTCTGACCAAGTTTGGTGAAGATCGGATGAAAACTACTTGAATTAGAGAGCGGACAACATGCTGAATGTTTAAAACGCACAAAGTGACCCCGTGACCCAGTTTTTGACCTGGCAAGGCCCATGTTCGATCTTGGCCTAGACATCATGTAGATACAACTTCTGACCAAGTTTGGTGAAGATCGGATGAAAACTACTTGAATTAGAGAGCGGACACTTAATACGGACCGACAGACAGACAGACACACCAACCAACAGCCCGACCGACAGACAAGTTAACTCCTATATACCCCCCTAAACTTCGTTTGTGGGGGTATAATTATAGTATTGAGGTGTTTGGTACTGTAGGTCAAAGTATTATGTTTTTTTAATAATCAGTGTTTTTTTCACCATTTCGGGAATGGGGTTAGTTACCTTTGGATTGGGAAAAATCACTTTGTTATGACTTTGTTATGTTACAAAACCATTTGACCTTGATCTTGTGACTTTAAAATAAGTACATGTCTTCCTTAAATCTTAAGTTACTAATTTTCCAAAATTCGGCGGCAGATTTGATAGATTGAGGGCCCTGCACTGTATGAGCACAAATGGCCGAGTGGTCTAAGCGATAGACTTTTACTGAGCCCAGTTGAGGGTTACTTTTTTTATTTCTTTAATGTTATTCTTGTTTTTTTTACAGGAGCTTTTTAGATCCAATTTTAGATCCAATGTTAACATTTATCAATATAAATATTAAATGACAAACTTCAATACCTGCCCAAATCTGTGAAAAGGCCCCTTTGATGTGAACATGTGATTCACATCAATTAAAGCATAATTATCTTTAAATAGTTAAAAGAGTTAATTCTTATTAATGACAAACGTTTAAAAGAATGCCTTAATAAATTGCATTCTCCAAACAAACACTCGGAGTGTTTATCCACAAGTTTCTACAACTATTAATACTATTTACTAGCTAACTTATGTTTACTTATATAAAGCTTAATTTTAACATTAAATAATCAATTTTTGAAGTGCATGTGAAATTGGCATTGAAGACTGAACTAAGTCAGGATTATATTTCAAAAGTTGGCCACAAACCAAAGCCATAAAAGGGGAAACAATCTGTACAGACAGTATAAAACAATTCATAAGTGTATCCACACTAATCTCTGGCTATTCATAAAAATATCAATGAAATATGCACCATGTTGTTGTAACAATACTTTTCAAAACAAGTTGTACAACCAGTTTAAAGTATAGAAACTGTTTAAAGCTGTTAATTTTAATGAGGTTTAATTTTAAATAAAATATTTCAACATTGGTAAGAACCATAACCAATTTTTGTGGAAATTTATTACTAGGAATGCCATTTGTTCAGCATTATAATGTCAATTGAAGAACAAAGTCATAAACCACCATAAACTTGGCTGAGAATAAGATACTCATACTTTTGATGAAAACTAGTTTACATACATGTAGAACAAAGTAAAGCACAATTATGAGTCAATTTTGCCAGCTTTAAAAAATTCTTCTTGCTAGTCTGCAGTATTAAGGACTGGTGTGCATTCAATAAATATAATAACAAGCAAATTCGTTGAATTGATATCCCCGACAATATGCTTCTCGACACAAAAGTGTTATATTTGACACTCAAAAAAGCACTTTTTTAAGATACAAAGGGCAATAACTCCGTTATAACAAGATGGTGTACAACACCACTTGGCGTGCATCATCCTCTTATCCATATATACACTCATACCAAGCTTCAATGAAATCCGCCAAAGAACTTCCAAGACATGGCTCCGGACGGACGGATGGAAAGACGGACAGACAACGCCAAAACAATATCCCTCCGCCGATGGCAAGGGATAATAAAATTAAAATTAAATGCAATCTTCATTTTTATAAAAGAAATATTATTGGAATCAAAAAGCTTAAACTTCCGTTTGGAAAAAAAAACGCACCCTGTTGTAAAGCCTAAAGGCATGGGTTTATGGGGAAATAAATAAAAATAAACAAAAACACAGACCCTCTTGTAGCATAAACCCAGTGGTTAACCGGGCTTATGAAGAAATATGTTCAATACTTTGAATGGGCTAAAAGCTAACCAGACCAACAATGTTTTCATGAATGAAATCCTCATCACTGACAGAGATGGGTGTGTCAAACCTTTTGCAAAGATGCCTCCCCATGCCTCACCCCAGTAGGCTGTTCTACTGCTGTATATGAGAATTGCTTTACGAAAACAAAGGGTAATGCTTAAGTGTCGCCCCACATTAACCTGTGCAGTCACACTTTCGGCTACACTGGATTTGGCTAAGGAGAACCACCTTTAAATGAAAAATACAATAAGAGCAGAAATTGTGTTCCTGATCAGCCTGTGCAGTGGGCATAGGACACAACCCACATGCATTAAGGCCTGTTTTCCCACAGCAAGGATCATGTATACCATACAGTACAGGTAGACACCCAACAGCCTTGCAGGCTAGATGCTGTCTTGACTATTTTGGATACTAGTTCTATAAATAGCACATCAGCATGGTACAGGTATGCATAGACAGAGTGCTCTTACAGCAATGTCAGACATACTTTCCACAGCTTGGAATGTGAACTTTGGCTTCCTTTTAAGCACAAATCAATTGTACATATTCTAGTAAAAAAAATTTTGCATAGCTGTATGTCATATCAATATATGTTTATTCTACTGTTTGTACCAAAATGCATCACCTAGTATGATTAAATGTCTAACGAGCATAAACTTAAATGAATTCAACTTTTTAAAGGAGGTACAAAAGTATAAATGTTTCTTAAGGCCACTCCAAACTGATTTGTTGGTCTACAGATTTTTTTGAAAAAAAAGTTGAAGAGGCAACGAAAAAAAATAATTTTTTTTTTGAAAACAGGAATATTCTCGAGCGAGCGAAGAGCGAAGAATTAAAAAAATCACATATCGATAGAAAAATATTGCATTATCAAGAGATTAAGGTTTAAACAGCTATATTTTACATTCAAATCAATTCTTATACAAAGAATATATATCGACCTCATATTTATAGGAGTAAGTTGCATTATGACCTTTGACCACTAAATATAGGTGTAACCATATCATTGAAGTGAGGGACACATGTCTACCTACTGCTGCTTATATTTGTTTGAAGTTTTAAACAGTGAAAGCTGTGAAAAGGTATACCATGTTGCAAGCTGTGAAAAGGTATACCATGTTGCAATATCACTTGAACTTTGAAAGGGGACAATCATCAAAATGATAATGAAAGACAGTCTGACAAAGGCAATGCATATAATCCATTGTCGCTACCTTATTTTTAAAGGGGCATATTGATGGCTAGTACAGTATTGTATTTTTCTGAAATAAATGTATACAATATAAACAAGAACTTATTTGATGTTTCTGAAATACACGGACCTTGCTGTTAAATATGTTCCGTCAACCATGTATTTTAAAAATGATAAAACATTGTCCCTGTGAAACTTTTAGAACCAGCATTTAGTGATTTTATGTTTATTTTTTGTTCACTTAAAATTGTGTTATAGGAAAAATTTGCCTACATATAGGTAAATACCGTCCATATGCCCATTTAATTAAGAAAAAGCATACAAAATCTTACGTCATGTTTCCCGATGTTGTTTGAAATTTAACATGCTTCAACGGTATCTGCTGATAGTTGCATGTTCGAACGTAAACAAACACATTCAAATAGGTAACAGACCGTCAAAGATGTGTTTATATTTTTAAGGGTTGGCTGCAGCAACTTTTCACCGCAATTTGTTAAAACTGTCACGACAGCGAAACATGTACTGGTCGTCTCGATCGAATTTTTTAGCGTCTTATCCATTAAAAAGGTTACGAAACACTATATTTGGCATTGTATTCAGCGTCAAAATCGTTCCTGCTAGATCGCGTTTTTTTTACAAATTAAAAAAACACATGCGCTTTGGTTACAGAAGGACACAAAAATGAGTGCGAGCGGTAATTTTTTTTTTTTTTTCATTTTGTAAAAATAGGTGAGGCAAATCCGACGACCAACATATCAATTTGGAGTGGCCTAAACTATATTATGCCACCCATCAACTAACCAGCACTAATACAAGCATGAAAGGCCCAATTTTTCTATCCTTAAAAATCGTTTTTTTAAATAGATCTCAACATTTAGTTCATCTCCAATCCAGCTCTTTAAATTGAACCTTAGTAAATATAGTATTGAGAACACTATTCTCAATTTTGAAGCATTTGTTAGCCAGACAACAACAACACTAATTTCCCAATGTCAGTAAAAATGACGCAATTTTTACCAATCCAAAAGGACCCGGCCACATTCCACAAAATGGTGAAAAAAACACTGAAAGGAAAAATCCATCACACTGCTGATACCATTCAACTTGTTTGTGTCTGGAAAACTGAGATTTATCTTAGGACCACCATTACACATTACTAAGGGGGTTTGCTATCTATCGCGGAATGCGACAATAAAGTTGCAAAGGTGCTGACAATGTTTTGAAAGAGGCAAATTTAATTTGCAGACAAAATAAATGCTAAGCTTGCTTATCATAATCTGTACTACAAGAACTCTTATTGAGTGCAGATACACTCAGAGTACAAAGTATATAACTATAATGTATACGATATTCATTATTGTTCTTATAATTTGAATAATTATAAAGAGATATATTTAGTTTTTCCAAACAGTGGACTTTCAGCAGAATTGGTTGTTATTTTTTTAATGGCCAGGAAATGGCTTCATGATGTATCAATATTTGTTGATAAAAAAAATATTCTAATTTGGTCCATTAAGTTCATAAAAAATTCCCAAATATACCATTTTATCAATTAAAAAATTACCAATTTGACCAGACTCCATTTTCCAATGGCTAAGAAAACCCCTGAATTACCATGACCAGAATCATTCAAAATAGATATCACAGTACTTAATGTCACAGACAATGCCAATGGCTAACAGAATCTAAACCACAGAAAGACTACCCATTTTAATATGCAAACCCAACCAAAGTCTCAACCTAGCTAATGGGAACAAACACTTAGTTCCTATCGCCAGCTGTACAGAGCCAACATATTGTTGACACAATTCTTGCCTACAGTAATAACACACAATTATTTTCATTAGAAAGATTCCGCCTGTCTCATTCAGTGTCCGACAAAAGAACAATTATTGGCGAAGTGTCAGTAGTCAACTAGGCATCACACACAAAAACATTCAACAAAGTAGCCACAAAAACAGAATGGATAAAACATTTGAAAAAAAAAACATTTTGTTTGCAAACTAATTATTTTTCTAATAATTGTACAGATGATTAGAATTTTAATTAAAGGTGCATGAGGCATTTTTTAATTAAAAAAATAAAAGGCCATAATTCAGTAAAGGTAAGCAAACTATGACCCATTTAGGGCAAATTAAAAAGATTAGGATACCATGATACACAGAAGTCATAAGTCACACAGACTTCAATACAGAGGTGATTTTCCACACAGAAGCCAGTGCATTTCACTGGAAATGTTTTGAAAGACATGGTCTACAAACTGGTAAAGTCATAACTGTTTTCTGACCAAGTCTTATAAAACATTCAGTCAGAAACTGTCAAAGGTGGTTAACTTACATAGCAGTGGTTCTGAAAACCACGGAATATTTCAATTAAATCACTTACTGAGTGTAATCCATGCAATACTTCCAGAAGAATAACTGACTCCTTGAAATTGTGCAGTATTTTGTTGCTTTTTTTTTTGTTTGTTTATGTGTGTTTATCATTCAATATGAAATGACAATCCTTCAGACTGCACCAAGTTAATACCTACAAGTACTATGACATAGTGCATCAGAGGCATTTATTTGCAAGGTCCAGCCAGTCTTAGGGTGGCTAACCTGAATTAAACTTAAAACAATACTTTTGACTGCAACTTTAAAGAAGTATCACAGTTTTTTTTGTTAGTACATGCATTATTGATGTACGTAAACAGTAATTATGGATAAACCAAGAAAGTTGACGTTCTGAATTGGTGCAAATCCAAAAGTAGGTCAATTTCAAGGTTAGAATGACGTCAGGGGTTATTGGTGAGTTGAAAGTGTTCATAGATATGATCCATGAAACTATCAAAGCTTTGTAGCAAGAGAAACAAATAATTATGGCAGCATCAATGCCAATGCTTTGAAGGAAGCATTCAACTTTTTAAGTTTTTTTTTTCCAACCCTATAATACTACTGAGCAGCAAACAGCATTAAACCTGAACAGCATGCAAAAAACATGCAGGCTGTTCTGGTTTTATGCTGGTTGCAAATAGCCATTTTCACTTTGCATTTGAGCGGAAATGGGGGTAAACCCAAAATGAAAGCCCTTACCATTCTGACAATCTCTGGATAGACAGGTTCTGCCAACACGCCACGTGTTGCTGTGATGTAGTCTACAAGTTCGTTGAGACACGCTCGCTTCACCTCCTTGCTCTTGAGGTCCGACACGGGGTCCATGAAGTCGAACACCGCGCAACATTGCTGCAGCTTCTTGGTGAACAGCTCTTGTTGATCCGACGGTGCAGTATCTAAAACACAACAGATAAGTGAAAATATGGCTGACATTATCAGGTTGTTGTGTGTTGTTTGTTGTTTTTTTTAGAAATTTAATGAACATTATTTCTTTCCAGGGTTATGGAGGCTGCAGATGAAAAAAGCTCTGAGTTTTTGGGAAATAATTTCACCAAAAACAAGAGGGCCAGAACAAATGTTCTGACCAAGTTTCATTAAGATTGGACCATAAATGCGACTTCTAGAGAGATAACAAGGTTTTACAATTGCATACAAGGAAAATGCCCTGCCCCCCTGGCGGCCATGTTTTTCAACAGATGGGATCCATTTTCAAACTCGGCCCAGGTATCATAAGAACAAAATTTAATGTTCTGACCAAGTTTCGTGAAGATCAGACTAAAAATTTGACTTCTAGACTGAAAACAAAGTTTTACTATAGCCATATTAGAAACAAGAAATGTATTTGTCAGAAACAATATGTCCCCTTCTGCGCCGCTTTGACTTTTTTTCTTGAAGAATGACCTTGACCTTCTACCACTCAAAATGTGCAGCTCCATGAGATACACATGCATGCCAAATATGAAGTTGCTATTTTCAATATTGCAAAAGTTATGGCAAATGTTAAAGTTTGACCAAACCAACAGACCAACAGACAGGGCAAAAACAGTATGTCCCCCTCCATAGTAGTGGGGGACATACAGTACAGGCACCGTGTACTTAAACAAACGCCACTCCCACTTGCCGCGGTGTTCATTTCACTGTGTTCGCTTACCAATATGAACCCCGCAAGGGTGCTTAGATCAAATGTCACGGGGGCCGTTTTCAATATGGCGAACACCGCTGACCCATAATATCTACCGCAGTGTTCATCGTGTCTGCTAAAAAAATGATAATTGAACATAGACGTATTGTATTGATCCCTTTCATTTAAAAGTGAAAATGAATAATGTATTTCACACCAATGCTCATGACAGTGTTTTCTGTCTTTTTAAACGCCGCGTATAAAAGAAAACCGTGTTCGCACCTAGCTATATGATACCGCACCTGGAGGAGTGATAATTGCATGTTTGATTTTGCAATTAACAGTTTGCAGCCATGGATAACTCATAACTGATTGTAGTAATTGTATTATCCAGAGTCTCTTGATTCCCCGATACATACATGTCAACTGTCTCAATCGCATACATGCAACTTCTCCCTTCTTTATCCATTACTCTATAATCCCATATATGCCCGATTTCCATATTAAAAGCAAATTATGGGTATGTAACAATATATAGACGATAATATTGACAAGATTGTCAATAACACAAACGTTGGTTATTATCGAAAGTATCAAATGAATTTCGGCAAATGATTCTATTTCAAGATTTGATGAAATAAGCGTCCAATCGGGACAAGGGTATTCCAACGTGCGTAAATCACTTAATGTGGTGTGAGCGCATAGTGTACAGTTCATGTTCTGTTACAAATTGTGGTCACAAATAAAAACATGCATATGCCCATGATATTTTCGTGTCCAGTTTTTGTCAAGACAAAAAGCGCGTGAAAATAGGCATGGGTGTATTAATTTATACACAAACAAGGGACAAAATTGTCACAAAACCAGGTTTTCATTGTGAAAAAAAATCTGATTAAGGGAGACAACTCAAACTGAACTTTTGAAATGAACAAACAAAATTAACCCCCTTTGTAAGTTTGTTTCAAAATAAATCTATTTTAAGTTGTGGTGACCTTGACATTGGAGATATTGACGTGATTCTTTCGTGCGACACACCGTCCCATGATGGTGAACAAATGTGCCAAATAATTGTAAAATCTCACAATGAATGACATAGTTATGGCCCAGACAAGCTCATTTATTGCCAATTTTGACCTTTTAACTCAAAGTGTGACCTTGACCTTGGAGATATCGACGTAATTATTTCGCGCGACACACCGTCCAATGATGGTGAACAAATGTGCCAAATGATTTTAAAATATGACAATGAACGACATAGTTATGGCCCGGACAAGCTTGTTCCGCCCGCCCGCCAGCCAGCCCGCCCGCATTCGCCAATCTAATAACCAGTTTTTTCCTTCGGAAAACCTGGTTAAAAACTGCGAAGAGCAGACAACATTGTAAAAGCTTCGTATTGAATTTCCATTTCAGTATCGGGGTATCTCGCAAATGATTTGGAATTGGCATTGCACATTAAGTGCCGTGTACAGTTCATGAATATTCTTTTACAACGACCAATGAACAGCGCCATCTATATTTAGATTTCATTCAACATGTATGAGTCATTTTCTGGAAATCGGGAGAAAGTTAAAGCGATTTTTCGAAAATAAACCAACGTTTTTTTTTTATTTAATTTGTGATAATTATTTATATTTTGTGTTGTCTGTGTACGTTTGTTTGGTTCTCATTTGTTTTCAGCAAATCTTATTAAAATAAAAATCGTAATTATAAATGTTTAAACCAAGTCCCGTTTCCAACATCATATACTTCGATATGTTAACTGACATGTACCATTATTCTTTGACAGACGACACGTGCTTATCTAAAGTTTGTGTTTCGTAATACATAGAATATTGGATTTTCGGTGCTTGTTTGGAAATAAAACAAAGACGCAGTCGGTGGTTTTCTATAGGCCTTTTGTACTGACAAACAAATAATTAATAGTGCAATATTTAACATTTAGGGATAAGAAACACAGGTTCTAGACACATTGGAAGAAAGTTATCGCAGTGATCACGGTTGTTCCTGTTATCGATAGCATGAAATTGTGGCGATTTCGGGTGTTTGCTGAACACAGCGGTCAGTAGCGTGTCCGCCCCCCGCGAAATGTCAACCATCAGGTTAAGTCAACACGGCGGACAGGCGTTTTTGTTTACATTGTAAGTACATGGTGCCTGTACTATGAAAATGCCCCTTTGAACTCGGTGGAAATATCATTACAAAAGAATAAAACCCTGTCATTTGTAGGAATGTTATTTTATATCTGTGCTGTTTTTTCACCATTTTGAGGGCCCTTTAGATTTGGAACAATTGCATTGTTTTTACTAACATTTAGAAATTTAAAGTGTAGTAATATTTGCAAACAAGAAATATCTTTTAAAAAGATATACGGCGTTGATTGTGGTCGATGTTTATGAACGATCAAAAGTTATCTCTATGAGATAAAAGTAGCGGATGCCTTTTATTTGCGCAGTTCTTAGCTACATCATAAGCAAATCAATTACGGGGTGTTGCGCCAGATTTCGTGGCTTATTTTGCTTTATGTGATATTATTACTCAGATATCTATATTTACAGAATAGAAAAACACAAGAAACATGAAAATAAACGATTGCATATAGGTCAGCCGGCAATACTCGAATCTTATTTAATTGCATAATTATAGTATAGTGAATTATTGTGCTCATGCTTAATAAACTGGTCTAAATGGATAAATATTTCTAATTATTTTTATAAAAATTGGTCCTTATCATGCAAATGTTAAAACCATATTAAAAATCGATGATTGACATACCACAATAATATCGCCGAATATCTTTATTTAGTATCTTTCTGATCAAAACAGACTTCAAGTGCACAAAGTTTACGAGACGGCGTTTATATAAAGATTTCTGCAACTGACCGCAAACTGACCTTGATACCTTGCGGATTGGAATGCAATGCATTACAGTCAGTACGTTATTGTCAGTAAGACCGGTGTAACACAATGATCGCAACCCCTTCTGCGAACTCCGGTGATGAACTGTATATAAACTCTGACTTTCACAAATGGCCGGGAGTTGACCCGAAACCTCGCGGGTTGAAATGCAATGCAAGTAAGTACTAAATATGACAACATAGCTACTAGTATAAACGCTTTTGCGCTGGTAATTTTCTGAAAATAAAAGGTGAACGCACAAACTGTATTTATGTCGAAAATTGATTGTAAAACTGTTCTATCTATTGAGCCTTTTCATTAGAGATAAAATTGTTTCATGCAGTAAAACAGTGTTACAAAGACGCGGATATGTTTCCAATGTTATGGTGTTATACTCAAATCAGCCAATGGAATAAATGAAGTGTATTCATTCGTACCTAGCCGCGGGAAATTTTATTTGAGTATTATTGGACACTTACAAAGGTCAAGTCAGGGTGAAAAGCTGGCTTATTCAGCTAACGCCGAAAAAAATCTATAAATATGGGAATTAAAAGTGTTTTCATAATAATATTTGCTTAAGTTCACCTCACAGAGCTTGAAAGGGAGGTGAATTAGACTTTATGATTGCTTAAACATACTCTCAAATGGGGAAAATTGCTGGAAGTTATTAGGGAAGATATAATATGCTTTTTTGAGATTGGATATGGGGTCAAAATCTGGCTACAAACTGGACAAAACACACACACTGTATTATATATAAGTTCAAGCTAGAAGTGATGCTCAAATATATTTCTTTTTAATTGGTTCAGGTTATTTTTCATTGATAAATTTTGGGAGTGTCAGATGGCCATAAAAATACCTAAAAATAAAATAGTAAACATGTTTTGATAAAAAATGTCATAATGTTAGCATTACAAAATAATTGTTGCTAAGCTCTTAACTTTACAGTGAGAGAAAACATGTAAATATGATAAACAGAGATGTTACAACTACACTTCTATTTATTTCCTTCTATTAAGCAATCTTTCTCAAGTCTCTATAAAACCAACTCGAACTGTCAGCCACAGTGATAATATTTCATTATGCCATGACCATTCACAGAGCTAAATCAATGAAGTGGGGCATGGCATGAAACTACTCTATCTGGATAACACACTGATAAGAAGATACTATTCTACGCTCTTAACTTGCCATGTATTTCCAGGAACTAGTGTCACTGAACGTAACCATCACTTGCACACTGAACAAAACTTCACAGAAAACCGCATGTAATGTGATGTTCTGGTGATTACATGCCTTAATTAGGAAACACCACCCCCTACACATTATGTCAATGAAGCATCCATGTTTAGTTTTTACTGTAGTTCAGATATTGATCATGATCTAAAATGTTTGCAGAACACAGCTGCATAACAATTTGTTGATATTTTTTTCACAATCTTTTTTTTTTAACAATCTCTGATCTCCTTTGATTTTCCCAACCTTGTCCTGTTATGTTCTGCTGATTCCATTCAACACTTAAAATTGCTATATTTTAATGTTATTTACATAAATATACATTTAATCAAAGGTAATAGCACGATAACAGCTGGTAACATAAGTATAGAAGAGGGCCATGATGGCCCTGAATTGCTCACCTGACTAACCAAATACAATCCCAACCCAGATTTCATCAAGATAAACATTCTGACCAAATTTCATAAAGATTAGATGAAAACTGTGACCTCTATTGTCTACACAAGGTTTTTCTATTATTTGACCTAGTGACCTAGTTTTTGACCCCAGTTGACTCAAATACAATCCCAACCCAGATTTCATCAAGACAAACATTCTGATCAAATTTTATATTCGTGAGCAAAATTAAGACTATTTGTTGTCTGAAATTAGCCCATTTTTTGCATAAAAATTTTTCTTTGCTGGTGAGCCACTTGCTGACATTTTGCAGCCGATTTTTTTTTGTTTACATAGACACCGGTGGCATAGTGTTAATGATACATTAACACCGTAAAACAGTTTTCAGTTCATGTGGTATTGAGGTTAGAAACCATTAAAACAACCCGCCGTCTCAGTAGTAATTATATGAGATTTTATGAAATCCAAACATTACTTTTTTTCTTCTTTTTTTTGTTTTCCAAGAAATGCGTGAGAAATTACTTAAGTCAGCATTAGACCGTCATTGCATGTCAAAAACCGTGAGACTCACTGCGAAACCGTGAGACTTGACAGGTAGACGTTTCTGATTCTGCATTCATGTCTGCACTATTTTAGACGTCCTCAGAACTCAAATCTAACATTTGGTCATTTCCTGAGTTTACATTATTCTGTCCGCTTTCTTTTCTAAAGAATTGTGTAAATTTCTGTGGCTTCAACTTTCCATTTTTGTTCCCAGCATCCATTTTTCCCAGGAATCTGCAACTCACTTTCTAAATCGGTCTTTCAAGTCGCATATCGACCGTAAAGGGAAGTTACTCATATCTACTTTTTTAGCCAATCAAAATCGTTGTTCCTTGGGAAATTAGTTAAAAGTGGGTATGTCAATGCCATAACTCCACCCATCTGATTAAATGACAATTCCGTACTGGTCGATTCAATAACATTGAATCGTAACATCTATAGCATAATCATTACACGGCACGCTTCAGTGATTCAGTTACTGCGCCCTCACACTACTTTGGGGGAAGGGATCCGCAGCCCTAGGGAGGGGGGAATTTTTTGTAAATGGGGGAATTTTTATAAAAAACACAACAACAACTGTGTTTAACTGTTATATATATATATATATTCCTATATGTGACTGTCTATAGCACAGAAAGGTGGACTTTTACTCAATCTAATGACTATATAACAGTAATCTAATTTAAATGTGTGTCGGTAGGTACGCTTTTTTTTCTTACCACAACACTTAATTGAATATTTAACTCAATGAGAATGTCATTATTTTCAGGTTTCAGCAGTGTGAAATGCATGACGACATAGTACTAACTTTCAGATATAGTTCTTAATAAGAAGATGTTTGATCCACATTGTCTTTCTCTGTAAATTATTGTACAAATAAATATTGTATTAAAACTAAAGATTTGCATTTTAAATAAGCATTTATTGACTAGAATAAATGTAAATAA
Source organism: Dreissena polymorpha (assembly GCF_020536995.1). Taxonomy (NCBI): domain Eukaryota; kingdom Metazoa; phylum Mollusca; class Bivalvia; order Myida; family Dreissenidae; genus Dreissena; species Dreissena polymorpha. The sequence goes on from NC_068357.1 coordinate 35,858,484, forward strand.
AACAAAACATTTACAAAAATAGCAGTTCTGAAAGATTCAGATGCTTTCCGCAGTTGCGTAAATTTCTGACATAAAATTCGGACGCGGAATTTGTAACAGAAAAAGCTTTTGTCTTTATCTGTAAATTGCTGTACACATAAATATTCTTTGAAAACTGAAGACTGCATTTTGAATAAAGCATTTATTGATAAGAATAAATGTCAATGAAACAAAACATTACTAAACAACAGTTCTGAACAATCCAGACGCTTTCCGCAGTTGCGTAAATTTCGGACATTAAATTCGGATGCAGATTTTATAACAGAAACAACTTTTGAGTCGGCGGTTAAAAAACATGGTCGATGGGTAACCGGAAACAATACTTCTTTTTAGTAAGGACTATATTGGACAAAGCGATATAATGGACGGTGATACATTGGAGTCAATTTTCAACTATAAATCGGCAATTTTTTGTTGTAGATTTTTTTTTACATTTTCTGAGGGGGAAAAAATCAGTTTTAGGGGAAAAAAAAACTTTTCATGTGGGGGACTGCAGCCGAAATTCGGCGATAGATTGAGGACCCCGAGTTATCACGTAAATCGCCAAGTAACCCAACTGTTCGAAAAGTCTGGTCGCATTGTAAAGCGTGACCAATTAAGACATTAGCCATGTGGATTATCGACCTAGGCGGTCGTCATTATCCCCTGGGGCCTTTCCGGTTGGGGCGTTATCAGTGTAATCTTAGCGATGTTTCTGGCAATTTATACGAATACCGATCTATACGGCCTGAAAACAGGCATTTAGAGTATGCATTTGTAAAGCAAATGGTCTATTTTTTCAATCGCCAATTTCATGAAAATCTTATTTTTAATTTTAATCGCCTGCCAGGAATTGAAATCGCCAATGGCAATTTTGGCGATCGGTAACGCTAACGTTGAATATTATAGGGCCCATTTATTGCCATGCTGTGTTGTCATTCGCCAAAACATGCATACAGTTCCTTCCCCAGGAATTTTTTCAGGCGCCCCGGGGCGGATCGGGGGTGGGTTCGGGTGTCCCCTCCCGACGTTTTTTTTTTTTATTTAACGTGTCAATTCACATTCTGTGGTGCGTTATAACTCAAAGAAAAACAGCGTCAAAAGACGTCATTTGGTGCGCTATGACTCTTCAAAAAAATCCCCCAGTCATTTAAAAATATATTTTTCTATATTGTTTAATTGTTTTAAAACTTTTCCGCACAGATAGTGAAATCCCGACTCGAACGATTCCCCAATACATCTGTTTCAACCCGACTCTATTACTGTATACTTACTATTTTTCAAGTATCTATATTATTATTACCCGATAATCCCGTTTATTCCGTTTTTATCAATCTCTTTCTGGTAAATATTTACGATAAAAGCTTTCAGTTATTTCTTTAACACAAACCTTGCCATTTTTTAAGTGACTATTTATAGATTTGATGAAATATTGCCTCTGAATTTGCGTCAATCCCCTGACCTGTTGTGGGCTTGTTAAAACGCTCAATACACGCCATTTGTATGCAATAGACGCGACGTTGTACATGCTGCATAATTTTCGCGCTCTTTTTAATTGAGAAAAAGATTCGACAAAAAATAAATTTGCACTGCTAATTTGAAGCAAAAATATTTAACGTTGCGGTAACATTTACATTCGGAAGTGTGTTTCGGATTAAAAACGCGTTAACATCGACTTACGGGAATGGGTTTCGGATTACAAATTTAATCATTCCCATTTGAGATTTCAACAAATATTAACCGTTGCGTTATAAATTCAACGATAATTTGTTTAAACACTTTACGAGTCAAATAAATGTTTTGACGGAATTATGCATGAAATTCACGTTGTCCACGAGGATCACGGCCGGTTGCCATCATCAGTCTTCTAACTATCGATTATCGGACGAAACATTTTCACAGTTTGACGACTGGAAAGTTACCAGATACATCATTGTCAGCATTTAAATCAGGGTTGGCACCAATCGTCCGCCCCCGGTTTTAACCGGAGGTTTTTACCGGTTAAAACCGCCCCGGTCAATACTCCCGAAGTGGTCATTACTGGTCAATACTGGTCGATTGAACTTTACCCCCAATTTTAATTTATATTCCATGCCTAATTAAACAATATTGATAATATAAATTAAACAGACATGTTGCCAATAATGTCTTAAGCTATTAATACCCACTATTTTATACATGTTCATGCAATTTTTAGGCCAATCTCTCAAAATTTTGCAAATAAGTCAAAGTTGGTCAATTTGATTTTTCTGGTTGATTAATTTTTTTTCCAATTCTAATGAATTATGATGCTCATATAATTCTGTGCTTGATTCAACAAGAACCTGTCAATTACTGTGTATGAGTTGTTCCTCATACCCCACTGTCCCCACAGTCTTCTAACAGTCTTCTCACCTATACAGGTTGGGGCAGCCAAAACTGATAATAGGGCCTTAAATGGCACCTTTTTGACACAATCCTTACTTGTCGTGTATTTTTGCATTGATTTCTTTAAATACTTTTTAACAAAATAGTGTAAAAAACTTCAATTTTTATTGATATAAGAATAAAAAACATAATAAGAAATAATTATTAAAAGAAAAAAACAATTGAAAAGAAGAGTAGACCCACAATTGGAAATTATTTATTGGCAAAATCAAGAACTTTGATTGTTTATTCATTTGAATACCAATTGAACTTTTTAATATGAAAGGGAAAAAACACCTCTAAATACAGAAAGGAAACAAGTTAAAAGTAACTATTAAATTAATAGCAAGTACAATGTAATCTTCTTGTGTGAGTGATATGAAATAGCCTAAGGGCAGATTTGCTTAATTGTCAATATCAGAGACATAACACTGCATGCATTTTATTACCAACTAAGAGGCTAGATTTATAACCCTAGAATACACAAGAGTTCTGTTTGTCCTTCTGCGTATCATATAGATATATCAATAGTTAAGTGAAATGGTACCTACAATAGTAATAATACTTTAGTAACAGATGTGATACACTGAGATAAAGATATTGCCTTAGTCCTTATGTATTTGAGGCTGTTTCCATAAATAATAAAGAAGTAACTTTTTACAGCTTTAAAAAAAAATTTACAATAAATAACTCAGAAAAAAGTTAATCAATTACAGAATAATTATTGATTTAATATAACATGGCTCCTTTGTAATGTTTAAATGCTACAATTTTCAATCGACCAGTATTGACCAGTAATGACCAGTATTGACCGGTTTTAACCGGGTATTGACCGCCGGCCCGGTCAATACTCAATTGACCGGTCAATATGCCAACCCTGATTTAAATGACCGTGTAATGTGGCTAAAATAATCGATACGCGCGTCATGCTATTCTCTTATCAGTGGATTATCCATTACCCCATGTGGTGTTTATGGCGATTACTTGTGAAAGTAGGTACCGAGTGCTCTTTTAAAACAGGGAATATTGATACACTGATAGGGAAACCTTGATTTTTTTGGACAATCTACACTTTCTTTTACTGAAGAATACACTGATCAGAAAATTTCAGGCGCCCCGGGGACTCTGATTTCGAAATTTAAGCGCCCCGGTAAGGGGCGCTTAAATGGCCTGGGGAAGACCCTGCATGCATATACCAAATCGTTACGATAACAGTATACATACAATTACTGCTTTTCTAATGTGCACATTTATCCGATAATCTGACATATAAAATTACAACATAACATACAAAAAAATAATCTTGAACATTTATGACGATAAATATGTTTAAGAATTTCATAAACACAACCATATGCATATGCCATTTTTAAGAAGTGTAGAGTACAGTTCAATATAGGGCAAACCTTTGATTGGACAAGGGAATTTAAATTAACACCCATTGCGGGTTTCATATTGGTAAGCAACACAGTGAGATGGCACAGCGTGGCTAGTGGCGTTTGTTTAAGTACACGGTGTCTGTAATGTACGTTTTGATTTATTCCAAATGACATTTTGTTAAAAAAAAAACAATTGATTATCTCAGCTTCTTTGACAGTTTCCACCAACAATATTTGGTTAATATGTAAGCGCCTCTTTCCCAGACAAAAATCCCTTTAAAAGGCGCTGTTTTCCTATCCATTTCTCATGGTGCATCTGTGTCAAGGTTGTGTAATGTGACTTCATTATTCGATATATCTCTTATCAGTGGGTGATCTATTACCCCATGTCACTTTTATTGCGATTAAGCGCTGAGCGTGGTTATAATAGTGACTGATCAGATTAACTGTTATGATTTGTACGTCCTGTGTATTAGAAAACAGTATACATGAGGGTTATCAGACGTCCAAGTGACTTCTACCACTTGTTAAACGAATGTACGCCTGCAGATCTTGTCCATTAATGGAAGCGCTGTATCAAGGACTCTTGCAGATTACTATACTAAAACAAATGAATACTAAAAAGCTAGTAAGGTCAATCTGATTTGTCAGTTGGTAGCACTGCAGGGCCAATGACCCTAAACACATGTTTACACACCTGAACTTACATGACCTGACACATATTCCTGGCTTTGGGTTACAGTTTTTTACATTCACTTATGCAGTATGCACAAACAGATACAACAATTATAGTTGGTTATATATTTATAATTAGAAACTAGTCACTACATTCACGTGATATACCTTTTAAATGTGGCAATGCCTGCAATTCTGGGGCATTTTTAGTTCTGTAATGAGATGAACCCTGAGATCTTTTCTGCTTTTTCGATTTAATAGCAGCCTTATTCACAAAAGGGTCTATTCTGTCTGTGATCCCTGCCTTGGAGGTCATTGTGGCTGTAAAAGGACTTTAAATAGTCCTTAATTAATAAAAGGAGGTCTGATAAAATGTTCAAAACATAACTATTCTCTCATTGTCGAAAATTCCGTGGAAACCATTTCACGACTTCCTTTCGATTTTGGACAAGGTTTATAGGACGGAATCCGTATTAAACGCGTTGCCAGATATTCACAGTTTGATGATGCGTAATCCAAATAAAACTAGGAGGGAAAACAACGATATAATGTCAGTTTTTATTCAATTTTATCCCGTTTTATGTTGCTAGTTCGGTTGTGCACTTAGTTGAAATCACGTCACGTGATTTTTATGCGAGAGATTGTGAGACTTTCCGTTCCGGTGAAACATTAATGATAATATTACCACGGAGCGAATGTCTTGAACACGGAGCGATCCCGTTTTATGTATGTGTTTCTCCGACATTTTTTTTATAATAAAACGGTATCTGTGTCTGTTTTAAAACCACATGCAAACTAACATGTAAATATTGCGAGAATAAACATTTATAAGAAATAACATTAACATTTTCTCAACGACGGACAGTGTTAAGTCAATGCATATTTTACATGGCAGATACACTTTTTTGTTGATTGCATTATAATAACTGCTGATACTACAGCAACGTCTACTACTTATACTACGTCTACCAGCACTTGCACCGTACCAGCACCAGCACCTCTACCACCACCACCACCACCACCACCACCACCACCACCACCACCACCACCACCACCACCACCACCACCACCACCACCACCACCACCACCACCACCACCACCACCACCACCACCACCACCACCACCACCACCACCACCACCACCACCACCACCACCACCACCACCACCACCACCACCACCACCGACACCACCACCACCACCACAACCACCACCACCACCACCACCAACACAGTCGCCACTGCCGCCACCGCCGTCGCCACCGCCGCCGCCACCACCACCACCACCACCACCACCACCACCACCACCACCAAAAAGAGTTGCAAACAAATAGAGATATAGTACAAATTAACATACTCGCTAATTTGCCTTCATATGATGATGTTCATTTTTTGTACATGCTCACTGATCAACCTTGAAATCCGCGGACACTCGAAGGCTATATTAGTAGAAGTAAGTAAGTTTATTGTAAACAAAGGCCTCCGGCCCATAATACATCATGTTTACAAAATATATATATACAGATAATACAGAGAGTTGTCCCAACCTATATATATATATATATATATATATATATATATATATATATATATATATATATATATATATATATATATATATATATATATATATATATATATATATATATATATATTCATCCTCTGTTTTTACAGATTCATTTTCTAATTGACAATGTGCACATATTCTAAGATTTCTTGGTATTCCTAATTGTCTACCTAACTCTATTTGAAACCTATGGCTTGAACAACGAAATCTCGCTAACGCTTGTGTGCAATGAAATGGCATAATGTCTAAATATCGTTCCGTGTTTAATAAACTTTTTAATTGTCTGTAAGTATCGCATCTTGAAGAGTCATTTATATTTTCGTGCCAGGTTTGAGTTGCACAATCAGTAAGGCGTTGTTTAAAACGGAGCATGAATAAATCAATATCACCAACATCCTGTGAGAGCCAAATAAAGCCGAACCCATATTTAAAAAGAAGCTCCTTTACATCCGTAGCCCAATTTCGCCTTCCAATATCATCTAATGACTTTAACATTTTATAACAGTATTTTTGGATATCTTCTATCAGGCATCTGGAGAAGTTTACACCAGTATTTTATACATTTTGAGTGATAAATGACGTACATTGGTAAACGACCACATTCTCCTAAAGCTACACAGTTATTGACCGTAGTTTTTACGCCCAGAAGCACGCTGGTGCACGCTCTATTGAATCAATATATGTGAATCCCCAGATTTCTGATCCGAATGTGAGTATGGGTGTTACCATGGCATCAAATAATTTAAAGAACTCTGTACAGCAGAAATATCCGAACGGAATTTGGTATTCTTTAATGGCAAATAATGCTTTTCTCCCCTGCGCGGCTAATTTAGTTTTTGCAGCCGACCAGCATAACTTTGGGGTATATAGAATGCCCATATATTTATAGACGGACGTTATATTTATTGGACAATTATTGAAATACCATTTTTCATAGTGACGTAATGGACCCCCATTTCTAAATACCATAACCTCAGTTTTTTTTTAAGATTTAAATTCATGCTTGTTAAGGTACAAAATTCTGCAATAGCATTTATCTGCAACTGAAGATTTACAGCAGTATCTGCACAATTTGCAATATCATCAGCAAAAAGTATACAAAATATGTCAGGGATATCGTTTGTTACAAATATTCCAGTATCGCACTTTTGTCGAATAAATGAACACAGATCATTTATATATAAAATCAAAATAAATGGCGAGCACAAGTCGCCCTGTCTAGTGCCGATATTACAAGTAAACGGGCTCGAAATAGCACCGGGGCTCGTGCGTACATAACTTTTAAGTTTAGAAAACATTGAGGTCAATACTTTAAGTACGTTGCCCTGTATTCCTTTACGCTTAAGCATGTGAACAGTTTATGATGCACCAAGGAATCGAACGCCTTAAAAAAATCCACATATAACACATAGAATCTACCCCGAGGCTTAGAAATATATTTTTGCACCAAGCTCTGTAAAATAAACATATTATCGGTAACCGAATATCCTGCTCTAAACCCAGATTGCTGCCTCATCAATTAAATCTAATTCATTTGCAAACCTGGTTAATCTATTATTAATGATGCCTGCACATATTTTGTACATAACGTCAACTAAGTCAACTAAAGATATACCTCGATAATTTGAAGGATCACTTCGCGAACCCGATTTATATAAAGGTACGATAATACTTTCACTCCAAGCATCAGGAAAGCTGCCGTAGGATAAAATCTTATTGAAAAGTACATTTAAAATAGGAGTTATAACGTGTTTAGTATTTATGTAAAATTCCGCCCCGATCCCGTCTTTACCTTGAGATTTTCCACGTTTAAGCTTACTAATACTTGTTTTTATTTCGTCGTCTGTAATTGGCGAATTAAATATATAATCGTCCTGGTCGTTATTATACGCATTTGCATGTACATCAACATTTAGTAGTGGGTTTTCTGATTCTTTAAATAGCAAAGATTTAAAGTATTTAACCCACTCATTGGGATTGATAGGTGCATTTGTTGTTGCTGAAAACCTATTTTTTCTAATAACCGACCAAAAATACTGCGGATCTTTACGGGAGTCAATTAAAACTTAACGTTTTTTATTTTGGTATAGAATTTTTTTTTGCATGACATAAGTTTTTGAAAGACCGACGTGCATTTTTGTACAAATGAAAAATCGACCGGTTCATTGGACCAACGAAAACGCCTGAGCAACGAATATTTTTCTCGCTTGGCCTTACTACACGCGCTATCCCACCAGAGCGGATTATTTTGGTATTTATTAAAATTGCGCCTTCTTGTGTGCATATCCTCCGCAGCGGTTTTGTAAATAGAGATAATCGTTTGCACAGCATCGTTTACATTTCCATTTATGCAATTTAAAATATAATCGCGGCATCTTTGTAAGTTTTCTGTCAATATTTTTTTTAATGAATCACAATGTTTTTCATTCCATTTATAGGTGTCATAGTGTTGGGTATCGTTTGGTGAAGAATCGGCATCATGCTTTTCGTGATTTAGGGAACCGGTAAACTGTAATTGGCAGTATACAGGAAAATGATCAGAAATATCATATGGTTCTACATTAAAGTTAGAAACAAATGGAAATAATTCTGTAGATACAATATGATAATCTACTACACTGTGGCCCCCATTTGCCACGCAGGTAAAATTTCCAAATTTATCCGAATGCAACCTGCCATTTAAAATGTGAATATTATGCGTACAACATACTTCAGCTAATGTTTTTCCAAAATTATTATAATACATATTATCCTTATTTTCCCTAGGCATGTTAAAAGAATCTTCGTCATACTCTACCTCAGCATCAAAAATATGTTCTTATGTATCAAAAGGGATATAATCTAAACAATCTTTTGTTCTTGCATTAAAGTCTCCCGCTAAAAACAAGTAACACTCAGGATAGCTGGATTTTAAAACAGAAATATTGCTTTCAAACAATAGAATACCATTACTTTCATTTTCTTTTAAATATATAGGAGAACCTTCATGGGAAACATACACAATATATAAAATAATATCTTTCATGGCATGAAAAATACTCGACTTAATATATAAAACAATACCATCAACAATATCATTATTAATTCTTCTCACAAAACTTGACTGGATTAAATGTTCTCTCACAAAAACACTCACACCACCACTATTTCGAATAGCATTTACAGGTTTAGATCGAACAGAATCAAAGTGGACATACGAGTTTAGAAACGTATCAAATTCCCCAGTAAGATTACTCCAAGTTTCTAATAAGCCGCAAATATCGTAGTTATTTAAAATGTGCTTGACTTCCGCGTCATTTTTATATTTCAATAGTCCGTTTATATTCCAGGTTAAAATGCCTAAATGTTTATACACGATATCGGGCTGTGTGTTTGGACCTTGGCCAGATTCCTAGTCGACGTCCGTCTCCCCACCCGCCGACTGTTGATCATCATCGCACTGTGCGCGCCCACTCCGCTGTTCGTCGCCTATGAAATTCCTCGCGCCTATGTTTTCCCGCCTTTCCTGCCCGCGCGTCCTTGAGTTGCGCTCGTCTTTTTGTATTACACTTACGTCGAGCCGATTTCTAAGGGTATTTTTTATTGACGCATAATCATAATTTAATTGTATCATTGTTTGCATATCTAGAAACTGTAAATTGGATTATGACGAGAGTTTTTCATATGTGGCTATAATGTATCTGAGTTTTCACAAGTCCTCGATATTATATGTTTGAATAATATAAACATAACATATCATAACATATCATAACACAACTATCAAATGACCGTGCAAAAAATGCAGGGGTATTTATATGGATATACAAGTTGCAAGTGCCATTCCGTGATAACATCATGATTTGTGGTCCAGGATACTTCGAACACGGTTCGGTGCACACTGACACGAAAATTGGTGGAGCGTCGCCCATATCTGTTAACGAAAATAGTGTGTTGTAAAAATTGGAAGGTCAACAACAACAATGTGCTAGAGTGAATAATTTCCAGTGGTCTTTGCACAAAATGTAAGTTATTAGCTGATAATGTCATCGAAATAACAACGATATTTTAGAAAGAAACTTAAAACATGCTCAAAGCAAGTGATCAGTTTAAGGTTATTGCAAAGCTCATATTGAACATTGGTTCGGATGGATTTTTCGGACATAACACTAAAGTCCTGATTAAACCATTAGCTTTAGTACTAAAATACCAGCCATTTAATGAATATTAAACTAAAAAATCAAATAATATTATTCATATATGTGGTATGTTTGAATCTTTTCTTAAATGTTTTTAAATATTGATAGCATGGTCTTCTTAAAAGTTCTTTTGATCAACGTATGAAGTTCAGCATTTCATCCATTTATGAATTTTCAGGAAAAATGGTTCCAACTTTAAATTTCAAAAGAGAATGTTCTGCAAAGGCAAATATTTCAACGAGTTTGCAAATGTTCACTAACTGAGCAGATTGTTTACATCAAACATTGACCATTTAAAGCGGGTATATACGATTTTGTCAAATATTTATGAATTTATATAAACTGTGTAAAAAACTTATTATATATATATTTCAATATAAATTTAAATAAAAGTTAAGAAGAACATGTGTCGAAAAATGCGAAATAAGCCAGATATTTAATTCTGAAATTGAAAACGGCTGTACAGCCGAATTCGCCAGCATGTATACCATACATGTACGATGTGCATCTAAATTTACGAGGGGTGTTCCAGAAGTTTGTGGGTTTTCGCTATAACTTTCATTTGGTTACATAAATGGACAAACAAATAGCATGTTAAGAATATTTCGTCCTTTCCAAATCTACTTTCCAAATATCATGGCAGCGATTTTCCTCCTTCTTTATAAAGTACCGGTAAACGGTACTTTCCCAATCGAACGAAAATTCCCAAATTCCCAAAACGGTACTTTCCCAATCAAGCGAAAATTCCCAAATTCCCAATCGGCATCTGGAAAAATCCCAATCAGCGTCCGAATTTTTTCTCAAAACGATAGAAAGTTTCGTAAAAAACCAACTTTCGGCGAGCGAACAAAGAAAATCGTATAGTTGTGTGTAACCACGCGCTCGATTAATTTCGGGTTTTATTATTCAGCGCATTCAATCAATAGAGTTGTTACTGTTTCCGGTTCTTTTGCCAGGCAGCCAGCGTACTGTTTTACGTCGGTTTGTAACCTTATCGCAGTTTGAAATGAGTCATAATAGCAAATATTATGCCAAAAAACCAATCGGAACCATCTATCACAGGACACATTGACAGCAATAATGATGCTGTGCAGGGAGGGATGCAAGCAACTGAGTGATGATCAAACATCAAAGATTGTTGAAATTTTCACAAAAATGAAAGAGAGAGACATTGCTTTAAAAGAGATTAAAACAACTAGTAATTGATTTGGTGTGTTCTTTATAATATTTTGTTATTTATATAAACTTTATAACTTAATGGTCATTAAGGCATGCCTGCAAATGATTATTTAAATGGGTATGTTCAATTAAGTATGAACTGTATGATGTATTCAATAAGACCCAAACTTCACGACGCGATTTTCCCAATTTCAGGATTTCACGACTCGATTTTTCCCAATTTTGAGGTTTTCACGACTCAATTTTTCCCAATCGGACCGGTACGGGTACTTTTCCCAATTGGACAAGGAAAATCGCTGCATGGTAATACATAAAACTATAAATATATATCAGAGATTTAAACATGTGCACAATGCGCACACCGACGCACGTGTAACGTTTCTGTTCAACGTCAATGACGTTATAAAGTTAAAAACTGTCAAATCTTTTCCGCATAATCACCTCCAACGCGAATGCATTGTATGTGTCGGGAAATCCACTTGTCAAAAGTGTCTCTATACCAGTCAGCGTCAAAAGACGACACGATTCGCTTTACTGCAACTGTAAGTTGCTGTTTACTTGCAAAGCGAATACAGCGCAACTGTGATTTAACTTCAGGGAAGACGCGGAAGTCCATAGGGGCCAAATCTGGGCTGTAAGGAGGACTTAGGCGCTGTAACGTGAAATTTGCCGTACATTCTGTTTATCAACGACATTTAAACCAAATTTAAATTCGCGTAACGCTCATACTTATAATAAAATACACGCATGCGCCGCATGATGTTACTGAGGTCTCTATGGCAACGCGTTTCAAACGCGCTTTATGGAATTCATGCATTTTTAGCTTATATATAAAGTCTGTGATAATTGGTTTGTATAATATGTAAATTTCATTGACTTTTACCAGCAAACTAATAAGTTATAGCGAAAATCCACGAACTTCTGGAACACCCCTCGTAGTTTAACAGTTTATAATACAAAGACGAATGCTTCGGTTATTGTAGGAAAATATGTACGTCACTATCGGCTCGGGGCGCTAATTTGTCTTTGCTGCATTTTATGAAATTCGGCTTTAATATATAATTTTTCTTGCCTATTTTGTGTTATTGTTACATATTTTATCAATATATTACAATTAAACACATATAAAAAAAATCGTATATACCCGCTTTAAGCATAGTCGCTAGGTTAGGTTGTTTACTTATAAACCAAAACAAACTGAGGGTTATGTTGTCCCAGGGCAACAGATAAGGATCGTTTTTACGATTTGTATTTGACAGAAAACGCATTTAAATAAAAAATCAATTGTACAATAAATGATTACAAAATTGGAAAACAAATTGCAATCGATTCTTTGTCGTTTTATTTTACCGATTCCCTCCGTACTGTGTTTGATTTTAATAAGTACATTGTAACCTTTAGTGCGATCGTAATATTAGTGAAAAGTTTATATGAACACCGGTTCAGAACAGTGTCTACATAAAAAATTTCTTCCGTCGAAAAAAGTATGCGAAAATGTCAGCATCTAGTTCCGAACGCGGGCGTTCTACGAGAATTTCATTAGCGTCGTGCGTGCCTAATATGTTTCAGTTTGTAACGCGAAACGAACCGTCGGGTAAAGTCGAAATTAATATCACAGGTTGTGATAGAAAAGGAAAAATTCAGTGCAAAACACAGCGGCGAATCTGTGTCCGAGAATCAATTAACCACGTGGAAAAAGGAATTCCCCTGGCTTGTCTTACATGAAGAGGTCTTTCAAATGCACCTTAAGTTTAACCGAACATTAAAAAGCTCATCTCATCCAGAAATAAAGGGAAGTTTTTTATCAACTTAAAAAAAAACTTTTTGACAAATTGATTTGAGGGAAAAAACTAATTCTTTCAAAAAGCTTGTAGTGAAAACTAATTGACATCAAATCTTATCTGTTGCCCTGGTTGTCCTGGATCTGATTTATGACAACAGTGATTTTTTGCTTTATATAATACAACCTGCCTTTTTGATTGGGAAAAAAGTGCAACAGACCATGTCATTGAAAAAAATCCATGATAAATTTTTTATAATGGATTTTTTCCAATCATATTTATTAAATATGATTATACATTAGAGTATACCAATTGTTTATAAGTGCATGTTTAACTGCTTTCTAAAATTTACATTATAAAGTGCTAAGGAATGAAATTGCTGTATATTGAATTCAGTACACCAATTATTGAGTTTAATAGAAAAGTTTGGCATATTTCACTGCGGAGTATCACGTGTTCACAAAAGTACATTGTACGCACAAAATGGCGGAAAAAAATCTCGCTTTATGACAAAAATCAAGGTATTCTCATATTTTATAATATCTAAATTAATGATAACTATGCGCAAAGTACCCGCTTAGTCTCCTTATGTACTCTGGTAATTGTCGTTTTTCTTAGATTTCTGTAGTTTTCTGAAACATTCAGACACAATAAACAATGAAAATTGTACATCGTCTGAACATACTTTGTTTTGACACGTTTGCTATTCAAGATGACAAACAAACAAATAAATACAACAGTTTTTGCTTTCTGACATGCTTAGAATATTTCGTTCAAGGTTTTCCACGTTGTTTAAGCTTTTTTAGATCTGTGGCGAGGGATTTGGAAAATAGTACATCGTCTGAATGTTTTTTGTTTGAGTACATCGTCTGAACGGTTTTGAGTACATTATCTGAACTGCTTCTGTTTTTACTTTTAATGCGATGTTTATAATAATAAAATTGTAATAACATCTGTGATCAGCCAAGCGATTTTTCGTCCAAATGGTGTTCCGTTCTATGATCAGAAAACACAAAATCCTGTGGAATTGTTTACATAGTGTTTAATTTTATTAAATTAAATTAATTAAATTAAATACAAGTCACACTCGAAAAATGTTTTTATTTATATATATAAAAGCACGAAAATAATGTAATAGGAGGTATGTCATTTGGACGAAAGATCCTTGGCTTTTCACATATTTACATTTAAAAAGACCAAATGTAGTTTGCAGTAAAACTAAACTGAACTTAACATTTCTATTTACATACTTGGCGCATGTGACATTTCTTTTTACATACTTGGCGCATATGAGAACTTATTAAAAATATAATGCTCGGCTCGAAGCAGTGGCAGCTCTGAGCTTGCGGTGATTTTGCCAAGCTTCAATAATATATGTAGTATATAATATTAAATGTAAATGTTAGTCTGAATTACATATATGTGGTAATCGATATATAATTATTTTTGTGAAGATAAAATATTGATGTCATAAAATAAATTGGTTTAATTAGATGTCTGTTATATAAAGCTGTTTTGTATTTCAGAATGCGCCAAAAGTCAAGTCTATCGCTTCATCGCTTGAAGAGAAAGCGCTTGAAAACATCGCAAACAATACGATTAGTTACACCAAAATGCATTTCGTCAACTGCATATCACACTGGAGTTTGTCTGCAACAAATTACACCTGTGCTAACGCCCATTAAGTCACCATTTCGTTCACCATTGTATAAAGTATCTCCACCCAAAAAGCGAGCAAAGAAAAGTATTTCTGCAAGGGCTCTTTTTGAGCAGCAGCCTTGTGAAAAATATGCCGTCGCATTCATGACGCTACTGAATCAGATTTTCTTCTAAACATTAACAATGGATCAGTCAAAACGAAAAGCGAACAGTTAAGTGGAATCGATATCGTATGAATCTCAAAGCTATGAGAATACTACAACACAAGCAGACAATTTAACGAGATACATATTTGTAAAATAGTTTGTACTAATGTATCTAAGATATGAAATAGTTGTATATCTACATCTCAAATATTAACTCTTATCAGATTCTACCACCTTTTTTTATACCAATTTTATGAATTGTTATAGACTTTCCGAATGCTTTAAGAATGCTTTGTGCTATTTTATGCCAAATACAAATTATGTTTATGTTATGTCATGAAATAAAGTTTAATGTTAATAAAGAAGTCATTATGACCTAGTGTTATATTTTATATGCAACATCATATAGAGGCCCTCGAATACATGTATGTGTTATTTAATCTTGACTGGGGTCAGTCTTCCCAGTTGCCACACGCAGGAAGTAAAATATTTTATTGAAGCTAAATAACTGATAAAATAACTTCCTACCGGACATGTGCTGGGGACAATTTGATGGGGGAGCAGATATAAGACATTAGCAAAAAACAGCAAATACACTTTAAAAAAGTTATGATGCTTCAAGAGAAATCTACTGGTTTAAAGCAAAAACTGTTGTATTTATTTGTTTGTTTGTCATCTTGAATAGCAAACGCGTCAAAATAAAGTATGTTCAGACGATGTACAATTTTCATTGTTTACTGTGTCTGAATGTTTGAGAAAACTACAGAAATCTCAGAAAAACGACAATTACCAGAGTACAAAAGGAGACTAAGCGGGTACTTTGCGCATAGTTATCATTAATTTAGATAATATAAAATATGAGAATACCTTGATTTTCGTCATTAAGCAAGAGCTTTTTCCGCCATTTTGTGCGTACAATATACTTTTGAGATCACGTGATTCCCCGCAGTGTATTTGGGGTGAAATTTTGATGAGCTTTTGGGGGGGAAAATGTTACTTTTTGCAATTGGGAAACAGCTTTTGTTTACTTTTTGGAATTGGAAAATAGCCTGTAACATGTTGTAATTTAGGGCAAAGAAATCACTGGATAGATATGTCAAAGGTACAAATTCTAGCTTTTAAATGACAGTGGACAGCTTTCGAGTCTGTTTCCTGTGTAGAACCAGTACTTTGGTGTCTTTGAGGGAGATCTGAATAATGCTCCCACAGAGGGAATCAAATCCATGACCTCCTGGTCGCTAGGTGGACACCATATCAACTACGTCATGGTGACCTTTTTGTTATTGTACTATTAAAGGGATCTTTTCACGGTTTGGTAAATTGACAAAATTGAAAAAAGTTGTTTCAGATTCGCAAATTTTCGTTTTAGCTATGATATTTGTGAGGAAACAGTATTACTTAACATTTACCATAGTCCAATATAGCCATTATATGTATCTTTTGACGATTTGAAAACCTAAAAATTATAAAGCGTTGCAACGCGAAACGATTGAATAATTTGGAGAGTTCTGTTGTTGTCGTTTAAATTTACGAAACTACGAAGATTGCTTATATAAGGTATAAAATACTTATCAAGTGTCTACACGGCGGAATAGCCGAGAGGGCTAATGCGTTTTTACTTCAGACTAACTCCAGGACTCCGGGGGTCACTGGTTCGAGCCCTGGTACCGGCTACTTTTTTTTCCTTTTTTAAATTTTATTCTTGATTTTTTACTGGAGCTTTTAAGATCCAATGTTTACATCTATCAATATAAAGCATTTAATGACAAACTTCAAAATATGCCAAAATCTGTGAAAAGGCCCCTTTAAATTACAGTTATACATTTATATAGTTATTATGTGCATCAACATTGTTGAATACCGAAGTAATTGATAACAATTCTAATATTTACTTTATATTTGAAAATGTTATTTCACATGCTTGCAATCATAATGCATCTTAATTCTAAATGTGTGGTTATATCTTAACTATCTCATTGTTCTAAATAGCTTAATACAGATTAAAAAGTGATTAAGAACGGTCACTGTAAGTAAGTCAACCAAAAGACACATTTATGCATACCGATATTTAAGATTTTATTTTCCGCACAGTTGAAATAGTGAAGTAAAAACTATTAAATTTTCAAAATTACAATTCAAAAGCAGATAATTATAAGCTGTAATTTTCACTTTATGCAACTGACTTTCAGATTCTAATAATTTTTTGGCTAACCATAAACATTTGCACCTTTTAAACAATGATGTCATTTTCTTTTACATGAAATATTTTACAGACATATTAAATAAAAGTGTCAGTTTATTTTGCATACAATATGGGTTCATTTGAGTATAAAACATGGATCACAGGTGCAGACCGTCCAATCAGAATGCTGCTTCTAAATGAAAATGCTAGAAATTGAAATCAATTGTGAATGAACCATAACATTAAATATGTGCTGTAGGGATTTCAAAGGGCGATTTAAGGGCCCTGGTCACAAGATAGAGTTTAGCAGTTAAGGTTTATATTAATGATAATGACTTAAGAATGCACAGGGCTCCTAAAATAACTGATGCCCCTGTGAGATTGTATTGAACATGTGTATTTTATAATTCATCAGCTGTGTTGGCTATTTTAGATCATTTGTTTTTTCAACATAAGCAGACATATTGCCCTTTTGTAGCTGTTTTTTTATTTGTGTCACATCTGATGCATTTTTAAAAAAATGAAGAAACTTCCTGAACATATAAAGCAGAATGTGAAGTTGTTTTTTACAGAAGCAGGGTCAAGCCCCTTTTTAAGAAAAAAGAAACAACAGCTGTTTTTGGATCTAATGTCTTTCATAACTTAAAATTATTGTGGCTAGACTTGGGACAATATTAATACGCACCATACTGTATATGCTAAAGCAGTTAATAAAATAAATGTTTAAACAATATTAATTTATTGCCATGCACCAGCTTAACTTTAACCACTCATGCATCATGAAAATATTATGTTTCTGATATTCTAACTGTATTATTGTCCAGATTGACAGCACCAACCATCATGTTGTTGGGAAAGCTGACACGTCCATTTGCAGCAATCACATCCAGGATACAATGTATGTACTGCAGCATGAACCTGGCCATCTGATTGCTCTGTCAACTTAATTTTCAGTAATTAATATATTAATACATGTATATTGAGTTATTTATTTCAAAGAGTTCATAATAAATCTTTCCTAGGCTGTATCAGAGTAACATTGTACATATTTATTATGTAACGCCAAAAGGCTCAAGGATATAGAAACAGTGTGTATCATTTATTGCTTGTGTGCATGCTTGTTTCTGTCTGTCACACTCTTACAATGGCAATTTCTCCTACATTGTGCATGCCATTTTCGTCACACGTACACTTTGATTAGCTCCAAGTGCTACAGAGCACATTATCAAGGTTTCTGGATTTAATCATTTTGTAAGAAGTAATTTGACATTGCTTAAAGTATCTTAATGTCAGAGCCTTGTGAATCCAGTTTCCTTTAGCAAAATCTTTCACTTGTCCATGCAAGCTATGAAACAAACATGGAATAGAGCTCCTAGGTTTTGCTTTCAGCATATATTGGCTTCAATCTTGACTTCAGGTTTGTCCTCCCATGGGAGTACACAGATTAGCAGCCATCTGTTACAGACCACCAGCCCATGTGAACCACAGCTGCTCAGTCGGTGTATGGCCAGTCTAGCACGCATGCACAAAGTGGGCGAACGGAAAAGAACCAAACAAAAGCAAGCCCCAATTCTCGGTGGATGTCCACAGCTCAAAGGGGTGGTTATTAAAGTGATGATCAGGAAACCTAAAAAGCCGAACTCTGCCAATAGAAAATGTGTCAGAGTGAGACTGTCCAATGGTGCGGAGGCTTCAGCGTATGTGCCAGGGGAGGGTCATAACTTGCAGGAGCACAGCATAGTGATGGTGGAGGGGGGCAGGGTGCAGGATGTGCCCGGTGTGAAACTGAACTGTGTCAGAGGGAAGTATGACCTGCCGCATGTGAAAAAGAAACCTACGTAACAATTATGATAGTATGATAACATTCAGTATTTTACTATAGAAAATTGTGTCTTTTATATGTACTGAACAATTGGACATCAGTCTGTACGACAGTAAATCTGGTAATGCACTCAGAACACAAGCTACCATACACTGTGGAGTGACCAATATTGATTTTTCATACTCCCCCTACAATCCAGTTATCAGTATCTCGCTAATCAAATCAGCAGTTAATTTGTTTCTTCAGACGGCACGCATAATTGTTACCATGTCATTTATGACCGCCAATTTAAACTAGGCCCTTATATGTATTATTCTTGGCTGCATGTTGGGTGCATCGTGCCAAAGTATGAGCATTCTGTACTTCGAGTGTCATATTCTGTGTTTTGATGAGCATAATTAAATTTGTAATCGGATATGTAATACATATCTGAACTTAAATGTTAACACTCTTTGTACAAATTCTAGTTTCAAATAAACAATGCTCATGTGTTTATTGATAATTTGTCCTGATAAAAGCAATTGAAAATTGTGCCACATGAACAGTGCCACGTTATCAACATGGAAAGAGTGTGTGTATTTTTTGTAAAAGAAACTTTGTAGCGTAGAGATCATTGATATCATATTATATGGATTACAAGTTTTGAAGTTCATTTTTATGAAATAATTTATTGTAAACAATTTAAGGGCTTTACATGATACATTGAAACAAGTAAGTTTCATTTAAAACAGACAAGTTTTAAATTGCTACTCTGTAAGATTGACAGAAAGGAGCTTTTTTAATTCTCAGAAAATCTTGTTCACATTTGCAAAATTTTGTGATACATTCAATCTGAATTTAAATTCACTTGTAGATTTGTCTATATAACCAACATTAATATGAACAGTGCTTGATGCTAGCATACTGCATTACTTGATTCACCCATGTTCAATGGGAATTCCCCAATAAAACAATTCACTTTATATATGCACAGAGCACTTACGTAAAAAGGCAGGCGTTTCGTGTTAATCAAATTCTTAATCACATTATTTTCAACATTGGTCATTGTTTAGTTTTGAAAATAAATATCATAATTATACTGGATTATAGGGTTATAGCTAGAGTTGAAACATGTATCCAGAAATCAACACATACGGTAAGGTTAACTAAAATATTAATTGAACTAAATGTGGGACTTCCACTTATTTCTGGGACATCCAAATGTAAGGCTTGGAAGTGAGGCAACTTTTGAAAGCTAGTGGAAGCTCTTAAAGGTATTAAATTATAAAACAAATGCTCACAGCAAATGTTTGTTTTTTCACAGTGCATGTTTTGCTTTACTTAGTGCTTCAACAACATTAAGAGCAGAGCTGTTGTATACCATACATTCTGTAGTTCACTGTTGGTTCCAGATTCACACAGCCACTACAATTGAGCGTTTTGACAATGTGTTAAGCTTTTTAGCTCACCTGATTGCTCAGGTGAGCTTTTGTGACAGGTCTTTGTCTGTCGTATGTCCGTCCGTCCGTTAACATTTGCTCGTAAACACTCTAGAGGCCACATTTCTTGTCCCATCTTCATGAAACTTGGTCCGAAGCTTTGTCCCAATGAAATCTCAACCGAGTTCGAAACTGGGTTGTGCCGGGTAAAAAACTAGGTCATAGGTCAAAAAAAAAGAAAAACCTTGTTAACACTGTAGAAGTCACATTTCATGCCCAATCTTCATGCAACTTTGTCAAAATGTTTGTCTTAATGATATCTTGGTTAAGTTCAAAAGTGGTTCCAATCCGTTGAAAAACATGGCCGCCAGTGGGCAGGGCAGTTTTCCTTATTTGGCTATAGAGAAACCTTGTAAACACTCTAGAAGTCACAATTTTTGCCCAATCATCATGAAAGTTGGTCAAAACATTGGTTCAATTGTTGTCTCAGGCGAGTTCGAAAATGGTCGAGATTGGTGAAAAAACATGGCCGCCAGTGGGCGGGGCATTTTTCTCTATATGTATATAGTGGCAGTTTTCCCTATTTGGCTATAGAGAAACCTTGTAAACACTCTAGAAGTCACAATTTTTGCCCAATCATCATGAAAGGTGGTCAAAACATTGGTTTTATTGATATCTCGGACGAGTTTGAAAATGGTCGGGATCGGTGAAAAAACATGGCCGCCAGTGGGCGGGGCATTTTTCTCTATATGTATAGTGAAAACATGTAAACACAGTAGAAGTCACATTTTTGGCCCAATTTTCATGAAATTTGCTCAGTACATTTGTTTCCTTGATACGAGAATCGAGTGAAAAAATGGTTCCGGTCAGTTGAATAACATGGCTGCTGGGAGGGGGGCAGTTTTCTCATTATGTTTTGCACAAGTCGGTCCGTCCGTCCACCAGATGGTTTCCGGATGATAACTCAAGAGCGCTTATGCCAAGGTTCATGAAACTTCATAGGTACATTGATCATGACTGGCAGATGACCCCTATTGATTTTCAGGTCACTAGGTCAAAGGTCAAGGTCACGATGACCCGAAATAGTAAAATGGTTTCCGGATGATTACTCAAGAACACGTATGCCTAGGATCATGAAACTTCATAGATACATTGATCATGACTCGCAGATGACCCCTATTTATTTTCAGGTCACTAGGTCAAAGGTCAAGGTCACGGTGACCCAAAGCAGTAAAATGGTGTCCGGATGATAACACAAGAACGCTTATGCCTAGGATCATGAAACTTCATAGATACATTGATCATGACTCGCAGATAACCCCTATTGATTTTCAGGTCACTAGGCCAAAGGTCAAGGTCACGATGACCCGAAATAGTAAAATGGTTTCCGGATGATAACTCAAGAACGCTTAGGCCTGGGATCATGAAACTTCATAGGTACATTGATCATCATTCGTAGATGACCCCTATTGATTTTTAGATCACTAGGTCAAAGGTCAAGGTCACGATGACCCGAAATAGTAAAATAGTTTCCAGATGATAACTCAAGAACGCTTATGCCTAGGATCATGAAACTTCATCGGTACATTGATCATGACTCGAAGATGACCACTATTGATTTTCAGATCACTAGGTCAAAGGTCGAGGTCACAGTGACCTGAAATAGTAAAATGGTTTCTGGATAACTCAAATACGCTTATTCCTAGGATTATGAAACTTCATAGGTACAATGATCATGACTCGCAGATGACCCCTATTGATTTTCAGGTCACTAGGTCAAAGGTCAAGGTCACGGTGACCTGAAATAGTAAAATGGTTTCTGGATGATAACTCAAGAACGCCTATGCCTAGGATCATGAAACTTCATAGGTATATTGATTATGACTCGAAGATGACCCTTATTGATTTTCAGGTCACTAGGTCAAAGTTCAAGGTCACGGTGACCTGAAATAGTAAAATGGTTTCTGGATGATAACCTAAGAACACTTATGCCTAGGATCATGAAACTTCATAGGTACAATGATCATGACTAGCAGATGTCCCCTATTAATTTTCAGGTCACTAGGTCAAAGGTCAAAGTCATGGTGACCTGAAATAGTAAAATGGTTTCTGGATGATAACTCAAGAACGCTTATGCCTAGGTTCATGAAACTTCATAAGTATATTGATCATGACTCCCAGATGACCCCTATTGATTATCAGGTCACTAGGTCAAAGGTCAAGGTCACAGTTCCAAAAAACGTATGCACACAATGGCTGTCAAGGTCATGAAAACTCAGTTTAGAAAAATGGTTTCCAGATGATAACTCAAGAATGCTTACGCCTAGGTTCATGAAACTTCATAGGTACATTGATCATAACTCGCAGATAAATAATAATGAAACTTGACCAGGATGTTTGTCTGGACAATATCTAGGTCAAGTTTGACATTTGGTAAAGATTGAATGAACCGACTCCTCTCAGGTGAGCGAACTAGGGCCATCTTGGCCCTCTTGTTAGAATACTAGGATTTGATTGGTTTATATCAGCCTCACTTTGGTAAAACAGTGTCAGCACAGGCTGATGGGCCACATTTTCTGCAGTTACGGTATTTTTTGCTAATGGAAGTCTCTTTACATGTTTTAAGCCCCGTTTTCTCAGAGCGAGGCTCTTCGTGTGATGCAAAAACGTTAGTTGTCCCCCACCGGTGAAGCCAAAGGGGACTTATGGTTTTCGCTCTGTCCGTCAGTCTGTCACACTTTTCTGAATCCTGCGATAACTTTAAAGTTCTTCATATATTTTCATGAAACTTGAAACATGGATAGATGGCAATATGGACATTATGCACGTCATTTCATTTTGTTCCTACGTCAAGAATTCTGGTTGCTATGATAAACAAATATATAAAAAAATAATCTGATATTGGTGGAGTTTCACTGGTAGGGGACCGGCAATCTCTTGTTTTAATGTAAATTCTTATATCAATGTATGGCATTGGGCAGAAAACATGTGATGCAAAAGCATTCTTGTATTCTTATATCAATTTATGACATTGGACAGAAAACTTGTGATTCAAAATCATTCTTGTATTCTTATATCAATTTATGGAGTTGGACAGAAAACACATGATGCAATAACATTCTTGTATCAATTTAGGATAAATATATATACAATTTAATTATTTATTTTTTATACCCCCACAAACGAAGTTTAGGCGGAGGGATACTGTTTTGGCGTTGTCTGTCCTTCCATCTTTCCGTCCGTCGGGAGCCATATCTTGGAAGTGCTTTGGCGTATTTAATTGAAACTTGGTATGAGTATATATATGGCTAACAGGATGATGCACGCCAAATGGCATTGTACCTAATCTGTTAATAACGGAGTTATGGCCCTTTGTATCTTGAAAAAATGCTTTTTAATATAAGCTTACAGCTTTATCTCCATTAACACAAGAGCCAGAGCCATGAAACTTGCCATAGTTGTTCTCAATCATCTGGGGGTGCTTCACATTCAAGACCCATAATCCTAGGGGCTAAGGTCAAGGTCACACATTGAGGTCAAAGGTCACAAATTTGATCAATTATTCATTATTTAGTCATTCCTTTACTATGCCATGAAACTTCTTTAGTTGTTCTCTATCATCTGGGGTTGCTTCACATTCAACACCCATAATCCTAGGGGCTAAGGTCAAGGTCACACATTGAGGTCTACACCCATCCATAAACAAAATTTATATGGCGGGGGATATCAATTCAACGAATTTGCTTGTTCAAGTTGTTTTCATCCCATCTTCACCAAACTGGGTCAGATGTTGTATCTAGATGATGTCTAGGTCAAGTTGGAATATGGGTCATGGCGGGTCAAAACCTAGGTCACGGGGTCACTTAGTGCATTTTAAACCTAGAGCATGTTGTCTGCTCTCTAATTCAAGTAGTTTTCATCCGAGCTTCACCAAACTTTGTCAGAAGTTGTATCTAGATGATGTCTAGGCTAAGTTCGAACATGGGTAATGCCAGGTCAAAAACTAGGTCAAGGGGTCACTTAGTGCGTTTTAAACATTGCACTTGGTGTCTGCTCTCTAATTATCCCCCGCCATAGGCAGAGGGATATTGTTTTGGCGTTGTCCGTCCGTCCTTTCTTCCATCTTTCCGTCCGTCCATCCAGCATGATGCGGCTTCTCATCAGGGTCTGCGCTGTTTGCATAAAGGAATTTCTGTAAGAAATATTCTTAATATAGAAATTAATATAATAGACATCCCTAATTTTGGAAATAATTTGATCCAATTTAGAAGAATGGGAGAGTCCACTAGGCATAAATGGTATAATGCTTCACACCAAACATAGCCCAATCCCACACCAAACATAGCCCAATCAGTCCGCACAGGCTAATCAAGGAAGTCCCTCCTTACCGAAAATCAAGTTTAGGCGGAAAGTGTCGTCCCTGATAAGCCTGTGCAGATCAAATCAAAATAAATTAAGTAAATGGTATTTTAGAATTAGGAACTTCCACAAAAATATACATCTAATCTGTTGCTCTGACTGTTAGTCAAAGTTATAATGCTCAATGAGTGGCATTGGTCTACTATTGATGTTATCAGTGGTCTTTAGCGGACAGTATACCTCCTAACCAGACAGCGCAAAGCCTTATAATAATTTTTGAGATTTATTGACACAATTTACCTTTTAATATATTTTATTTAAATATTTGTCATATATTTTAGACAGCACCTGCAGCACAACACTATTAATATGCATATCATATCATAACTCGATACCATATATTCTGGAATATTCCGAATATTTATTTCAGAGTTATTCTGGAATGTCTGTTTCATTTTCAACTTGAGTTGCAAAATCTGGCTCAAGATGATATTAATATTCAGTTGAACATATTCACAAACACATTTCTTAATTGAATGCCCCAATAAGAATGTTAATACATGTACATGCATATAATAATTTCAGATGTATCAGACAGCTTATGTAACAGAATAATGTTCATTGTTGTATCTGAGTTTCAAATTATTTCATTTTTAAGCATTATTTATTTAGAAACATCGGAACGTTTGAGAGAATTGTAATGTCACTATCCATGGAATTCACTTTATACGTGATGTTTATTCATACTAACAAAGTCAATGACACTTAGACAGCTGCTATATCATAAAAGACTTTACAGCTTGGTTCCCTGTCTCCGAGAACTTGATGATCGGGGCCCCAAGCGGAATGCACTTATTGTCCATGGGGGATGATAGTGGTTTAGGGGTTGCCACCAGACTCGCCAGCGCGATAGGGGCAGAACGAGTATCTTTGCTAAATTTTCAGCACTCCCTTGGCAGAGTAACCTTGCCCTTGTAAGGGCAACCAGACATGAATTGTCTTTAAATTGTCTACCAGTGCACATTAAGGTCTGATTGGCCATCGTGCACTGGTCTATTTGGATCAAAATTATCTCTTTGGCGAATGCCCAGGTAGCCGGGGTAAATTTGATTAACTTTGGCTCAAGATTAAATATTTTCCCCTGAAAGGTCACAGGGGCAGGTCGATACTAAAAAATGACATAGTGAAGACGCAGGGACAACCTGTACATAAACTCTACAACACAACAGGGACATTTGTGTTGGGTCCATGATCATGTCATTCAACATTTCCTAATACATGTACATTAAACATTTATAGTAAATTAGGCTAAAAACAATTGCCACAGAAATATATTCTTTGTAAAGTAGGTTTTTAACAATTGAAGCATACAATAACAATTGCATGACGATATTTTACCACCATTTCATTATACCTCCACAACCGAAGTTTAGGGGGTATATAGCAGTGAACTTGTCTGTCAGTCCATATTAAGTGTCCGCTTGTGGTTTTCTCCGCCGTCCGTCCGTCCTGGCCACTACCTCCTCCTACACTATAAGCACTAGAACCTTGAAACTTACACACATGGTAGCTATGAGCATATGTGCTACCCTGCACTATTTGGAATTTTGATCTGACCCCTGGGTCAAAAGTTATGGGGGTTGGGGTGGGGCCGGGTCAGAGATTTTCACTCATTTTTATGCCCCCAGTATGGTGCATTGGCCATAACGTTTGCAATATTGCAGACAGCAACTTGATATTTGGCATGCATGTGTATCTTATGGAGCTGCACATTTTGAGTGGTGAAAGGTCAAGGTTATCCTTCAAGGCCAAAGGTAAAAAAAAAATCCAAGGGAAGTAATAAGCTTTAAAGGGTGGTAAGTAATGAACCTGCCAAATGATAATTTTTATTTAAATAAATCAAAGCAGCGCAGGAAGGGGGATTGTGTTTCTGACAAACACATCTCTTGTTTAATGTTATTTTACATTAACTTCTTCATTTGTACACCGATTCACTTCGAATTGATACTGAACATCTCTTATGACAATACGGTCAATCTCAACTATGCATGGCCCCATTACTAACCCTGGGGTGTCCCCTGGGTCAAACATGAGGTGTGGGGATACGCATCTGCCTCTGCCGCGCCATTTCTAGTTCAAGTTGTTTTCATCTGATCTTCACCAAACTTGGTCAGATGTTATATCTAGATGATGTCTAGGTCAAGTTCGAATATGGGTCATGCCGGGTCAAAAACTAGGTCATGGGGTCACTTAATGTGTTTTAAACATTGAGCATGGTGTCTGCTCTCTAATTCAAGTAGTTTTCATCTGAGCTTCACCAAACTTGGTCAGAAGTTGTATCTAGATGATGTCTAGGCCAAGGTTGAACATGGGTCATGGCAGGTCAAAAACTAGGTAACAGGGTCACTTAGTGCGTTTTAAACATTGCGCATGAGGTCCGCTTTCTAATTTAAGTAGTTTTCATCCGATCTTCACCAAACTTGGTCAGAAGTTGTATCGAGATGGTGTCTACTAGGTCAAGTTTTAATATGGGCCATGCCGGGTCAAAAACTAGGTCACGGGGTCACTTAGTGCGTTTTAAACATTCAACATGTTGTCTGCTCTCTAATTCAAGTAGTTTTCATCCAATATCTTCACCAAACTTGGTCAGATGTTTTATCTAGATGATCTTTATGCCAAGTTTGACCATGAGCCATGCTGGGCCAAAAACTAGGCCACGAGGTCATTTAGTGCGTTTTTTAACATTCAGCATGGTGTCCGCTCTCTAATTCAAGTAGTTTTCACCCAATCTTCACCAAACTTGGTCAGAAGTTTTATCTGGATGATCTTAAGGCCAAGTTTCGAACATGGGCCATGCAAGATCAAAAACTAGGTCACGGGGTCACTTAGTACATTTAACACATTCAGCACGGTGTCCGTTCTCTAATTCAATTAGTTTTCATCCCATCTTCACCACACTGGGTCAGAAGTTGTATCTAGATGATGTGTAGGTAAATTATGAACATGGGCCATGCCGGGTCAAAAACTTGGTCACTGGGTCACTTAGTGTGTTTTAAACATTGAGCATGGTGTCCGCTATTTTTTGTGAAGACAACATGCAAAATATTCTGTGTCAATGCGGCATGTGGGGTATTCGTCACAACTGTGACAAAGCTCTAGTTTCTTTAGTTAACACTTAATAATTGTTATGATAATATTTTTCCAATTAAAGAAAACAAGGACATGGATAAAGTATAACCTATGATTTGACTATTACACCAAATGAGGCTTTTGGAATGAAATCATCATGCAAATGGAATGCAGACTTAAAAAAAAATATTTCATGAGTTTCGCTGTCATTCCCCATTGTCACTTTTATTAAGTTCTGAAAGTGGCTTTTTTTTTACATAATTGTCTCATAGATCCTTCCAACACAAGTGACTGAAACGTAAGCGACCAGTGTCTGGCGGTTATAAATATAGATTGATTAACATTAGCGACATACTGGTCAGAGTGCAAGACCAAACCACCATAGTGTGTGTTTCAGATGACGTTTGTACTGCAACTGATAGCAACCGACTTAATATTTAATCGGGTAATTATCAGAAAAACTGTCTATAATATTGAACAATCAATAAACAAGTGCTTTGACCAACTGTCACAAAGACTTATTGAAATTTAAATAGTTTTACATAATACCAAAGATTAACTGACATAAATACGTCACAATCATAGTGGCGACAACTTTTTTGGGGGCCAGTGAAAGCCCTATTATCTGGAAAAGATTGTTTACTAACAGTTTCAGAACAATGACAAGAAAATTTACCATTTAAACAATAGCGTTTTGCTAATTTCATTATGTTTAAATGTTTACCACAAAGTGTAAACGTGAGACCATTAGTGATTGATCATGGATACACACAACAAACAGATGTTAAGTATCAAATTTATTTCACATTTGAAAACTGGGTACATTTATCACTCATTTATGCCATGATTATGTATAAAATCTATAGGTTACCTGCACAACCGGTGTGTTTGAAATTCACAAGGAAATACTGGTAAGGCTGGGCCTATTGCATTGTGTACAGTGTTGTCCGTGCAGGCTTATCTGGGACAACACTTTCCACTTTAATGGAATTTTTAGTTTTAAGAAAGTAACTTTTAATCCAGTCTATGTTGAAAGTGCCGTCCCTGATTAGCCTGTGTTGACTGCACAGGCTAATCTGGGACTACACTGTACAAATATGCCTTAAGCCCAGTTTTCCCAGAGCCAGGCTCTAATCATACATTACTACACAGACTGTCTATACAGTGGACAATGTTCAGTGTTACCCTGGTGTGCCTCCCTAATTAAAAATTACTTCAAAATGAGCCTTGCTCTGGCAAAAAGGAGTTTAATTCATGTGCACAAAGTGGCGTCCCAGAAGTGGCGTCCCAGAATAGCCTCTGCAGTTTGAAAAGGCTAATAAGGGATGACACTCCGCCTAGACTTTATTTCCATTAAGAAGACACTTGCTTTAAAGAAAGACTCTAAAAAACAGAAGGTGTCAGCCTATTTAGCCTGTGTTGAATGACACTTTACAAACATCCATTACACATATCCATTAAGTCCATTTTGTCGAAGTGCAAGGCTCAAATGTATTTTGAACTGTTTTATTTTTTGTAAGTCATAACTTATTAAATGACTCAAATACATCTCAGGGAGGCAGCTGGTAGATTGTTTCTGGCAGTGATTTAATAGAAACTTATGACAAGAATTAACATCAAACAAGAAACTAACAATAAAACACAAGAACTTGAGTCAGATTAACACTAACACTTTGATCAAATTTAAACTTACATTTGTTTTTTTTATTTTCATTTAAACTTTAAGATAACTGTTAAGGTGAATTTTTTTGTTATTTTTTTTAAGGGAAAAAGTAACAAGGAACATTTTAACCTGAAAAAAGAAACAATTAAACTATTTTAACAAACATTAAACCTGCATTACAAAAATCCAATACTACTGGATATTGTTTTCATTTACTTCACCAAACCCAAAGGATTTGGATGTGCTTCCTATTACAATCCTTAACAAACAATATCTAACAAAGTTCAACCTTAAAAAAAGTAAGCATTTTAACAGACACTTTTTCAACAAGATTGTTTAAAATATTAATCAATACTCAGTATTTTAAAAATAATTTATAACATGATTTGACCATTCAATGGTAAAAGAGACACAATCTAAAGGCTACTTAGTCAAACAATGATAGTCTACAAAATAAGATTACCTAATAAAAACAATATGGCATGGTCTACATAACATCTACTCTTTAAATATGTGTCAACCCAATTAAGGCATACAACGAATTTCACAAAGCAAACATACTGTCAATGACGTCAAATGTATGTTAATTTTGTACTAACATACTGTCAATGACGTCCAATGTATGTTAATCTTGTACTAACATACTGTCAATGACGTCGAATGTATGTTAATCTTGTACAAACATACTGTCAATGACGTCCAATGTATGTTAATCTTGTACTAACATACTGTCAATGACGTCCAATGTATGTTAATCTTGTACAAACATACTGTCAATGACGTCAAATGTATGTTAATCTTGTACAAAAATTCATCAACTAAGCTCTATAAGCCTGCTTTTTTAATTATATTTCAATTTGTTCACCATTAATGGACCAGAATACAGAAACATTTAATTCTTGTTACATGTTACACAAACTATATTTTTTAAAGTGTCATAAAAAAATGTGCAAACGTGTCAACTTTGAGCTAGTTAAACCAATACATTTTAGTATAATTTCAAAGCCCTATTTAAAATAAGAACATTTCCACACAATTGCAAACTCTTAAGTTGGGCAAAACAAAAGCCATGACTCTGTGCACCAGAATCATCGATACCTACGTTGAGTCAACTCTCATTGAAAATGGACATCAACCCTTTACCACTTAGATACGTATTTTGAGGCATTTGTTGTCCCTAGAAAGTTGAATTTTATGAAGGACATTTCTAACTATATTCAAGTTGTTAAGGCTTCATTTCCAACCCTTAGATACTGATGAGCAGCAAACAGCATGAAACCTGAACAGACTTAGAGTTGCGCCCAGGCTGTTCTGGTTTTATGCTGTTTGCACATAGCCATTTTCACTTTGCTTCTGAGTGGGACAGGGTTAAAACACACAGAACTAGTAGCAGAAGTTTGTTGGCTCTACCATGCACATTTACAAACTATAACATACATGGGAGTACTAATTTGTAATTTGCAATTAAAGTTTATTAAGACTTGTTATTCACTGTCACAGTGAAAACAACATCAAATAATTTGCAATAACTATATTAAGACTTGTTATTCACTGTCACAGTGAAAACAACATCAAAAAGATATCAGAAAATTCTAACAGAAATGCCAGTTAATAATACTATTTTTGGCTTTTTCATTTGACATGTTCATTTTGTTCCATCACAGTGAAAACAACCTTGAAAAGATTTAAGAAAATTCTAAACAAACATGTTAGTTATTACATGTTCTTTTTTGGCAAGTCCATCATGAATGCTTTGACACAAATCTTATTTATAAAGGCCAAATGGAAAATTACATTTACCAACTTGTTATAAGCACTGTTTCACTTAATTCACAAACTCGGGAACAAAATTGTTTCATTAAGGTAACTAAACTTTGTTCATGAACCAAGTCAAATGAAAAATTATAAATATAGTATATATATTATATATAAAATGGGTATGCATGAATACGATAATACAAAAAAAATAATGCTTGAAAACAGTCAACTTATTATGAATTTTGAAATATCTTGCATGCATTGTAACCACATACATTTTAATCATACAGGTACATGTAGGTATTGTAATAAATACAAATATGTCCCAAACATAACATTCCATACATTAATGTATCTTTCTGGAAAATAATGTAATTTTCACACACACTCAAATTTCACATGATTATGTCATTCCATTTCAAGGCAATGATGGTTGAACAAGTATCAAACACAAAAAACATTGATACAATTATAGTGGTGTTTAACCTGGGAATCCTGTAACATGATTCACAGAATTATATGGAAACACAACAACAGCAAACTTCAAACATAACAGTGAGTTGATATATACATGTACAAGACACTGTACCTGCAGTCTTCATTATGTACATTGTTATATGTTATTGTTGTAAGCACGCAATGTGCCCAAGAAAATATGAATACCTCAGAAACATTAAACGTTTAAAATTATATTATCATGATATTATTTACATCTACATACATAAAGCATTTCTGCTATAATGAATAATGTTTTAACCTCAGCATAACCAATTTAACTCTCAAAAACATTTTTCTGTCATTTCTGAGTTATAATTCTTCATAGAGCTTTTGAAACTCTGACACTTGCATTGTGTTGTTACCGTTAGTTTTTTAAATAAATATGGCACTCATATATTTTGGAAACTAAACAAAAAGTAATTAGAAAGATCAGTTTTACTGATGTAAAAGAAAGAGCGATAACTGAATCCATAGGTGAAGGTGGAAATAAATCCCAAATATGTGTCCAGTTATGAGTAACCCGCTTTTTTTATAAAATAATTTTACATTCATTTTTTGTCATTTCATTAGTTGACCATTTCGAATTCTAATAATTATAACAGGAAAAAAAGCAACACATATGAAATACACAACAAAAAACAAGTAAAATTAAGATTCAAAATTTCAACTGGCCAATCAAGATCAGACAAAATTGTCCCTGTGCTCACTCTACCAAACCAGAGCACGTGCTATCAACATTTAATTTTTTTTAAACAATTTAATTCAGTTAGTTAACCCTTTGCTTGCTGGGAAAGCAAGACAGTATTCAATATGCTAACTGTATCATAAACTTATAATGTCCCACACAAAATCACTAGTAATGCCAGAAGAAACATGCAATGTATATGATATCTAATTCAGTATTAAAATAACTACTCAAATTGTTGTCACATTTCATAAAAGTACAAGAAAATAAAATATAAAGAGGTTCCTAGAAATTTAACTACGTCCAATTCAACAAGAAAATGAATTTGAAATTCATAAGTTGTTATTAAAACATAGAATAACAATGTTATGACACATTTCTGGTGATATGAAAGCATTTTAATGCTACACACTGTAAGTCCAATATAATGCGGATGACCGGATACTAGCCACAGGGCATAGTTAAAAACAGATCTGCAATAAACGTTGCTAGCTCATTAACTGATACTTGGTGTTGTCATTAATTCGCTAATACATGCATATAAACCAAATTGTATCCATAACTTGAATGCACTACGATAGGAAGCGATGTTTTATTGCCTCATACGAAGTCATAAAAAAAACTTGTTTTCTGAAAACCTGCTGAAAATGAAAGTAAATTTCTGTTTACTATTACCCTGCTTGTGCATGTAACTAAATCGTCTGGATTTCTCATAACTTATTTAATTTCTCTTTGCCTGCTATGTTTTCAAGAGCATTTTAGTAGACAATAATTAAATACATATTGTCTACAAATAAGAATGAAATGAAACATGCTTTGTTCAACTTGTCAAAGTTGCGCATTATATTGGATTTACAGTGTATCAGCATTCTCCTTCACACGTTCTCATTACATGTATTTAGTTTAATTTGATTGCAAAATAATGTGTCATACACTGAACAATAAAATTTCTGAAAAAAATAAAGGAAGTAATGATGGCCTTGAATTTCACAAAAACAAGACCATGTCTGAAGAGTTTGGAAGCAACCTAACAACCTTTCACCAACATCAAGCAACAAATGCTAAAGCAAACATATGAGTCTCTCTCTCTGTGAAAACGGAGCCTAATGCATGGCGTAAAGTGTTGAGACTAGCATTTGTAGTCCACGTAGGCTAATCAAGGACGACACTTTCCACTTTTAAGGACATTTTTGTTCAAAGGAGGTCTCTTTTAACAAAAATCCAGTTTCAGCAAAAGAATTCCTCCCTATTAGCTAGAAAATTTGATTTGACACTACCCACATATGTTCAGACCTGTTTTCCCAAAGCGAGGCACATATCGTCAGAAGCAAGGGTTTTAACTCATGAGGATCATCTGATTTGGAGCACCACCAGATGTGTGAACAGTTTAAATAGAAACAAATGTACAAGTAGATGAACATTTCAATTATGGTGAGAGTTAAAGCACTTGTATGGCTGCAGAATTGAAGCATATCGGTATGCAGGTCAGGGTTGACTAACCAATGATCACTCAACCATGGCTTCTTAATATCTGTATGCAGGTCATTGTTGACAGAGCATTTATTACTGGTGCGTGACTGCTTGATAAAGGTACTGCTATCACGGTTGGCTAAACGGTGATCACTGGACAATGACTGCTCGATAAAGGACCACAGGTAATAATTGACTAAAGTGATCGCTGAACTGCGACTGCTCGATTACAGTCCTCAAGTTAAGGTTCACTAAATGGTGATCACTGGACTGTGACTGCTCGATAAAGACATGTAGATCAATAGGCTGAGCCACGCTCATTGCCGTCTGAAACAAAGCAAAAATACCGGTCAGATTATTAAACTAGGTCAGCGTATTAAACTTCGTCACATTATCAAATTATTCAGATAATTAAACTAGGTCAGACAATTAAACTAGGTCCAATAATTAAACTAGGTCAGAGCATTAATATAAGCAAATTATTCAGATAATTAAACTAGGTCAGTTAATTAAACTAGATCAGAAAAAAATGAAAATAATACTCTAATATGTTGGGGCACAATATAGTTGTGTATCTTGTTTTCAAATGTTTCACCTTTTTAGTATTTAAAATCATACTATGTATTTAACTGGATATAAACATTTTATGTTTTCAATTTTATTTATTTTTAATTATTTTTTTGGGGGGGGGTCACATTGGGATATATGTCCCTTTTGCTTTTGGAATGGGTCTGTTTAACAAATCCATAGAAACAGCTGGAAAAAGCCTGCCTATCTAGGAAAATTGTACATACCTGATCCTGAAAGGGCGCATTCCGTAACGCTACGACACAGAGAATCCAGCCGCGCGTTGATCTCAGTGTCTGTCACCATGGGAACGCAATGGGGTGGGGGCGCCCCTGTGAACATGAACCCCTGGGAACGAAGAGGGGCAGACTGGGTGTGAGTGAGTGGCTGCTTCTGCGGAGGACTCTGTTGCTGGAAGGACAGACATCAGCGTAACAATACTGTAAATTAATCATTATTTGTATTTATTTTGTTGATAGGGTGGTTTGAGTGACCCTAAAATTTAACACAAACCAATGGAAAAATGACTGAAATCTGCCAGTCATGATCAATGTACCTATGAAGTTTCATGCTCCTAGGCCTAATTATTCTTGAGTTATCATCAGGAAACCAATTTACTGTTTCGAGTCACTGTGACCTTGACCTTTGACCTAGTGACCTGAAAATCAATAGGGGTCATCTGCCAGTCATTATCAATGTACCTATGAAGTCGCATGATCCTAGGGGTAAGCATTTTTGAGTTATCATCCGGAAACCATTCTACTGTTTTGAGTCACTGTGACCTTGACCTTTGACCTAGTGACCTGAAAATCCATAGGGGTCATCTGCCAGTCATGATCAATGTAACTATGAAGTTTCATGATCCTAGATCTAAGCATTCTTGAGTTATCAAACAGAAACCATTTTACTATTTCAAGTCACTGTGACCTTGACCTAGTGACCTGAAAATCAATAGGGGTCGTCTGCCAGTCATGATCAATGAATCTATTAAGTTTCATTATCCTTGGCCTAAGCGTTGAGTTATCATCCGAAAACCATCTGGTGGACAGACCGACGCTTCTGACAGACCGACCGACATGTGCAAAACAATATAACCCCTTTTCTTCAAAGGGGGGGGGGGGGGGGGGGGGGGCATTATAACACAAAACGACATGCCAAAGAATATATATGATTTTACAGTATGAGAAGACTCTATAAAGTGCAGACTGTTTGCAAAACAAATTGCATGCATTTGTGTTGGACTCTATAGGGTGCAGACTGTTTTCAATACCAATTGCATGCACGTTTTTACTAAAAGTCATTCTTAGAAGAATTTTATAACAAAAAGCAATGGGCTGTTAATTACTTAATGGGCTTTTTTGAAGAGAACATGTTAAAGACTATTCTTTCTACTGGATATGAGACCTAAGATAAGGGAGTATGACCCCAGATATTAAGATTCTCACCTATTAGTTATAAGTATGTTCATGAGATCCATAATTTATCCACATTCTGGGTCAACAGGGCTGAATGCATGTGAGTTAAGTGTCATCACAGTTTAGCCTATGCAGTCTGCACAGTCTAATCAGGGACAGCATTTCTGCTTTCAGGACATTTTTGTTTGAAGAAAGTCTCTCCTAGTTTAGGGTCGTCCCTGATAAGCCTGTGTGGAAAGCACAAGCTAATCTGTGACAACACTTAATGTATATACTTTCAGCCCACTTTACCCAGAACGAGGCATAAATTGATGTGCAGGTGTTTATTAGGATGACAGACCTTTTACTGGATAAACATTATTCCCACTCATATTGGATGCAGGTGTTTATTAAGATGACAGAACTTTTACTGGATAAACATTATTCCTACTCATATTGGATGCAGGTGTTTATTAGGATGACAGACCTTTTACTGGATAAACATTATTCCCACTCATATTGGATGCAGGTGTTTATTAGGATGACAGACCTTTTACTGGATAAACATTATTCCTACTCATATTGGATGCAGGTGTTTATTAGGATGACAGACCTTTTACTGTATAAACATTATTCCTACTCATATTGGATGCAGGTGTTTATTAAGATGACAGACCTTTTACTGGATAAACATTATTCCCACTCATATTGGATGCAGGTGTTTATTAAGATGACAGACCTTTTACTGGATAAACATTATTCCCACTCATATTGGATGCAGGTGTTTATTAAGATGACAGACCTTTTACTGGATAAACATTATTCCCACTCATATTAAGACCAAGTGTAGGCTAACCCAAAAAGAGAGAAACCTTTTTATAGCATTCTGATTTTTAATAACGGAACAGTGCACATGTTTGTTTTCAACACTTTGGGAATGGGACAAGTGCCCTTTGAATCAGGATAAATCACTTTCGTTTGACTAAAATTGGGAAATAATTGTTGTTGATTTTCTGCTAACAAAAATTTAGCAGTTCAATTAATACAGCAAAATAAATATATGAATTAAAGGTTGAGATTTTTTAAGGTCATACACATTTTTTGGTAAACCTTCAATTGACTAATTAAGGCAGTCATTTGGTAAACCTTCAATTGAATAATAAAGGCAGTCATTTGGTAAACCTTCAATTGACTAATTAAGGCAGTAATTTGGTAAACCTTCAATTGACTAATTAAGGAAGTCATTTGGTAAACCTTCAATTGACTAATTAAGGCAGTCATTTGGTAAACCTTCAATTGACTTATTAAGGCAGTCATTTGAGAAACATATAATTCTTAAGATTGTGAGAGGGATCACATTTTGGCCCAAAATTTGACCCGAAATTTGACCGAACAAAACACTGCAAAACTGATTGCCAAAGTGGTTAAATCAGCTGAAAAGTACTAGACACAATAAACAAACTATACAAACCTCCAGCACACTTGGCCTGGAGAAGACAGCTGTATTGTGGGAGTTGTTGCGGTGCAGTGGAAGATGTGCCACTGAGTTCATGCCTCCCACCATGGCCCTCCGGGCACCAAAGCTCCACTGGGGCCCAAGGCTGTGGTGCTGGGTCACTGGGGGTTTAAAGCCCTGCCTGAACATCGGACGCGATGAGTAGGAGTTGCCAATAGGGAACGTGTTACCCCAGCTGTGAATGTAAGCACTATTTGAGCCGCACTCTGTGAAAAGGGGGGTTAATGCATGTGAGTAAAGAGTCGTCCCAGATAACCTGTGCAGTCTGCACAAACTAGTCAGGGACAACACTTTCTGTTTGTATTGTATTTTAAATTTCAAGTACGACTCCTCTAAACACATTTAACCCCATTTTCTCACAGCGTAGTTCATATATAAGTAATTAGGGTACATCAACATATTGAATTCTACAATTCGTGATGTATTTGCATCAAAGTTATCTTTTAGTCCTGTCATTTGCCGTTAAAACATTTTCCTTACAAACTTTTTATAATTGGTTGTTTTTGGATGTTACCTCTATTCAGAGTAATTACTTAAAACTTCACATGAACTTAAATGTAGTAAATTTGTTTAGATTTTTAAAGACATTAATTTAAAATGGCCCTTATAAGTCATCTATCTAGTTAGTTTTCCTGTCTGGGTATGTCATTGTGGATTTTTTTTACCACTAGCTTCCTCTATAGTGGCACTTATTATAGCCAAATTTTCAACGCTAGATGTGGTAATGAACACAAATTTAACAAGATACAAAAGGCTCGTTTTCATATTTTATGTCACAATATGTTCCATGTGAATGTCCTGCACCGCTATCCAAACATTTACAAGCAAACGCGAGATTTGCTTCCGCCAGCAATGGAAGCATGACATAGTTCTTATGAGCTGCCCAAAGCCAATCTCGCATTCTCTCGTAAATAATCAGATATGGTTTCCAGCCCATATCTAGCGTTAAAATGTTGGCTATTGCTATAAATAGCACTAATTTTTTATCGGTTCATTTTACGAAGTACTTAACGAAATATTTGTTGATTTTGAGTATTTATGTGGCTAAAAAAAGTACAAGCATATCTAGTAATCAGTAATCAAGAATTTAATATTTAAGTCATTTACCGTTCAACAGCCAGTAATTGGTGTCAGAGACTTACAATTCAGACAGTTCAAGGCCCTGGCTTACATTTTGGACAGTTCAAGGCCCTGAATCACACTTTAGACAGTTCAAGGTCCTTGATTACACTTTAGACAGTTCAAGGCCCTGGCTTACACATTAGACAGTTCAAGGCCGTGGCTTACAATGTAGACAGTTCAAAGTCCTTAATTACACATTAGACATTT
This sequence comes from Dreissena polymorpha, assembly GCF_020536995.1. Classification (NCBI taxonomy): domain Eukaryota; kingdom Metazoa; phylum Mollusca; class Bivalvia; order Myida; family Dreissenidae; genus Dreissena; species Dreissena polymorpha. The sequence goes on from NC_068357.1 coordinate 35,897,255, forward strand.
TAAGGCCCTGGCTTACACTTTAGACAGTAAAATGCCGTGACTGACAGTTCAAGGCATTAGCGATTTTACAGCAACAAACACTCCCACTCCACAATGTTTGATCATTGAGCAAGGTCATGTAATGTTGGGTCTTGTGCCATATGCGTTCAGTGTAGCTGGGTACCTTCACAGTATGGACAAGAGCTGCCCTGTCCGCTCACACCTTGCATGATTATAAAGCGGACATTGCAGCTTAAGACCAGCCTGCATGTAAGAAGACCCAGTGTGGAACAACAAAGCTCACTTACTAGGGTCGAGGTTTCTTGTCGAAGCCATACTTGATTGGCGCTGGTTGCCAGATTTTACGGGCCTGTTGTTTGAACGAGTCCAGCAAACGTTTTTGCTTGTGTGAAAATGCCTACATTGGATCAATAACAACAAATTTAAATTACAGATTTAAGCAAAAGAAGGCCAACCAAAACCAACTATAACAAGGGCTTTTTGTTAAACATGCATGCCCCCCATATGGACTGTCAGTTGTAGTGGCAGCCATTGTGTGAATACGTTTTTTGGCACGGTGACCTTGACCTTTGACCTAGTGACCTGAAAATCAATAGGGGTCATCTGCAAGTCATGATCAATGTACCTATGAAGTTTCATGATCCTAGGCGTAAGCTTTCTTGAGTTATCATCCGGAAACCATTTTACTATGTCAAGTCACCGTGACCTTGACATTTAGACCTTGTGACCTGAAAGTTAATAAGGGTCATCTGCGAGTCATGATCAATGTATCTATGAAGTTTCATGATCCTAGGCGTAAGCGTTCTTGAGTTATCATCCAGAAACCATTTTTGTAAGTTGAGTCACCGTGACCTTGACCTTTGTCCTAGTGACCTGAAAATCAATAGGGGTCATCTGCGAGTCATAATCAATCTACCTATGAAGTTTGATGATCCTAGGCATAAGTGTTCTTGAGTTATCATCCGGAAACCATCTGGTGGACGGACAGACGGACATACTGACCGACATGTGCAAAACAATATACCCCCTCTTCTTCGAAGGGGGGGCATAATTATATATGGATACATATATACACAACAGTTTAGTGCAGTTAGCCATAAACCTACCAAATATAATTAAACACAAGCAGATATTGTTCTGGAAATTGTTGTTGACATTGATACATATAATGACAATTACAGACTGCATTACATAAAAAAGTTGCATGAATAAAGACATTGTATTGTTAATGATAAAAACACCATACAATTATCAAATTAATGATGTGTGGTTACGTTTTAATACTGGCATTTCAAATCATATAGTAAACTCTTAGCTTACAGTAAAAATAAATATTTAGTTTGGTCTTATGAGGAACTGATACATATGATGATATTTAAAGACTGCATTGTAAACAAAGATGCATGAAAAACAAGATGTGTTTGTGAAACACAATGTCCCCCTATATGACGTTTGACCTTGTAGGATGACCTTGACCCTTCACCACTAAAAATGTGCAGCTCCATGAGATACACATGCATTTCAAATATAAAATTGCTAGCTTCAATATTGCAGAAGTGACATTACATGAGCAATTTTGACCCATATATTTGACCTTGAAGGATGACCTTGACCTTGACCTTTTACCACTAAAATTGTGCAGCTCCATGAGATACACATGCATGCCAAATATCAAGTTGCTATCTTCAATATTGCAAAAGTATTCATAAAATTAGCGATTTGGGCCACATATATTTGACCTTTGACCTTGAAGGATGACCTTGACCTTTCACCACTCAAAATGTGCAGCTCCATGAGATACATATGCATGCCAAATATCAAGTTGCTATCTTCAATATTGCAAAAGTACTCATAAAATGAGCGATTTTGGCCACATATATTTGACATCTGACCTTGAAGGATGACCTTGACCTTTCACCACTCAAAATGTGAAGCTCCATAAGATACACATGCATGCCAAATATCAAGTTGCTATCTTCAATATTGCAAAAGTACTCATAAAATGAGCGATTTTGGCCACATATATTTGACCTTTGACCTTGAAGGATGACCTTGACCTTTCACCACTCAAAATGTGAAGCTCCATGAGATACACATGCATGCCATATATCAAGTTGCTATCTTGAATATTGAAATACTGCAAAAGTGTACATTGAATGAGCGATTTTGACCCATATATTTGACCTTTGACCTTGAAGGATGACCTTGACCTTTCACCACTCAAAATGTGCAGCTCCATGAGATACATATGCATGCCAAATATCAAGTTGCTATCTTCAATATTGCAAAAGTTATTGCAAATGTTAAAGTTGGCGCAAACCAACCAACCAACCAACAGACCAACCAACCAACAGACCAACAGACAGGGCAAAAACAATATGTCCCCCGCTTCTATAGTGGGGGACATAAAAAGCATTATATTCATAATGACATCTACAATTGAACCTAGCTCTGTGCAATGGGGGTTTAATGCATGTGCGTAAAGTGTTGTCCTTAATTAGCTAGTGGGGGCTGACACTTTCTGCCTAAACTGGACTTTTGCTAATACATTCTTTCAACATAAAAATATCATGAAACCAGAAAGTGTCGTCCCTAATTAGCCTGTGCAATCTGGGATGACACTACACACATGCATTAAACCTCCTTTTCACAGAGTGAGGCTCAATTTTCTAGGCATCGTTAAACATTACCTCATGGTTGATACACTTGTCTATGAGCTGTAGAAAGGTGTTCAGGCCCTCATCATCATATGGACTGGCTAGCATCAGCTGGGAGTACACTGAAACAACAACAACACTTTACAGCAAAGCAAATATTTTTCCCAAATGTCACTTAATCATTATGCCAGAAATAATTATTGCCATCTTTAGTCATGAGTTGTGTGAACTGTGAGGGTAAAAAAAAATCAAATTTTGCCCACCTTTTGTCATAAGTCATGTGAACTGTACGAAGACCACATAACAAGTTTTTTCCCACATTTTGTCATGAGTTGTGTGAACTGTGCAAAGAAAAAAAAACAGCACGTTTTACCCACCTTTCGTCATAAGTCGTGTGAACTGTGCGGGGATATCCCCCTCCTGTATGGTGTCCCCATCTCCCGTAGGCCCCAGGGAGGGGAGGGGTGACTCCGGGGCAGGGACTTGAAACGTCTTCAGGGGTGACCGCAGTATGTCCCTCATCTCCTGTATACAGCCCCGAACTGAGCCTCCGTCACGCAGAGTCTGTACACAAACAGGGGACAGTTTTAGTTTTTACCCTTTGCATGCTGGGAAATTTGTCGTCAGCTAAAATGTCCTCTGCTGAATTTCTAAATTTGCATTTTCTGCGAATTTTTTTCAAAGAATACTATCAAAATAGCAAACAGTTTGGATCCTGATGAGACGCCACGTTCTGTGGCGTCTCATCTGGATCCAAACTGTTTGCAAAGGCCTTTAAAATTCGGTTCCAGCGCTGAAAGGGTTTTATGATGGGGACCAAATACATTAGCTGCGAACTGAGCGTCCCTCTCATAGAGTCTGACCACACATACTTTTGTATCTCTGAATTATTATAGGCCCAAACACAATTTTACTGGCCAATCAAATAAAAGCATTTACTTTACCAAGAGGAAGACTTTCATGAAAGAGTTCTTAGTGTTAATGCTGGGGAACATATGAGCCTCGTTCAGAGAAAACTAAGCGTACTCCCTCTTGTCTGTTCACTCACAGGGGAGACAACCATGGCAGAGTTAATACTGGAGATGAAACATATAAGCTTCCTTCTTGAAAACTGGGCTCAATGCATGCATGTTAATTGTTGTTTCAGATAAGCCTGTGCAAACTGAACAGGCTAATAAGGGATTACACTTTCCACCTAGACTGGATTTTCATTAAGAAGAAAACAAAAAAACAAGGGCTGTTTGTAAAACATGCATGCCCCCCCCATATGGGCTGTCAGTTGTAGTGGCAGCCATTGTGTGAATACATTTTTAGGCACTGTGACCTTGACCTTTGACCTAGTGACCTGAAAATCAATAGGGGTCATCTGCGAGTTATGATCAATGTACCTATGAAGTTTCATGATCCTAGGCGTAAGCTTTCTTGAGTTATCATCCGGAAACCATTTTACTGTGTCAAGTCACTGTGACCTTGACCTTTGACCTAGTGACCTGAAAGTCAATAGGGGTCATCTGCGAGTCATGATCAATGTACCTATGAAGTTTCATGACCCTAGGCATAAGCTTTCTTGAGTTATCATCCGAAAACCATCTGGTGGACGGACCGACCGACGGACTGACGGACATGTGCAAAAACAATATACCCTCGCTTCTTCGAAGGGGGGCATAATAAAGAAGTTATGGCAATTTAAGGAAAATGTTAAATTATCTAAGTGTAAAAGGGGCCATAATTCTGTCTAAATGCTTGATACAGTTGTCTGCTCTTGTTTATAGATTGGGGTCATGTTGGTAAAGAAGTATGCAAAATATAAAAGCAATATGTCAAAGGACATAGGAAATATTTGGGGTGGTACGCAAACTTTAACATAGATGTATCAATAATATGCATATTCTAAGTATAAAAGGGGCAATAATTCTGTCAAAATGCTTGATACAGTTGTCTGCTCTTGTTTACAGATTGGGGTCATGTTGGTTAAGAAGTATGCAAAATATAAAAGCAATATGTCAAAGGACATAGGAAATATTTGGGGAGGTATGCAAACTATAACATTTGCACATGAACGCTAACGCTGACGCCGGGGTGAGTAGGATAGCTCCACTATCTATATTTCATATATAATAGTCAAGCTAAAAATCAAAACAAGTGGAGTGTTGTCCTTGATAAGCCTGTGTGGACTGCAAAGGCTAATCTGGGACAACACTCCATAACATGCTTAAGCCCAATTTTCGCAGAACCAGGCTAAACTATTCTTCCTGACTGGTCTTGCTGTCCACTGTTAACTCACCTGCTCCAGTTTCCTGAGAGTCTCCTGCCTCTCTTGGAGCTTCCTGATGTACAGCATGATCTTGTTTCTAGCACCTTTGGTTACATGCTGAAAATAGGAGAGCTTCACTCTGAGAAAACAGGGTTTAATGCATGTGCATAAACTATCGTCTTAGATAAGCCATTGCAGTCCACACAGGCTAATCAAGGACGATACGTTCTACATTAATGGTATTTTTCTTTTAAAGGAAGTCTCTTATTACCAAAATCCAATTAAGGTGGAAAGTGTCATCCCTGACTAGTCTGTGCATTCTGCACAGGCTAATCATGGAAATACTTAACACATATGCATTAAGCCCTGTTTTCTCAGATCTAGGCCTATAAGCAAGATTTTGTATCTTTCTTTTAAGAAACAGTCTACCAAGCATTCAATAGTAGTTTTAATATAATAGCAGTGAAAATATGGTTTGTCCATAAGAATCCATCAGTGTTATGTTTGAGTTTTCAAAATTAGAATATATATAACCATAAGCTCCCCCAACTGGTCCTATTTTTAGCAATAATTGGTATTAAAATATCACTGGACAAGAACAAAACATTTGTTTACTCTGATTACTGAATAAGTGTACAAATTAAGAGCTAAGAATGTTCTAAAAGTAACTTAAAGAGCAATTATGTCATAGACAACCAGTCTTGTAATTCTGTCAGATCAAAGCTGGCCTCAATTCAATATTGGAATCAACTCACTTGTGAAAGTCACCAAGAGCCGCATTGCCATATGGAGACACAATGCAAATGGTTGAACATTAAGTGTGTCATGTTAGTATCTATAGAAGACTTCAAACAATATCACTGGTTCTCCATAAAAGGGAAACATGAAGACTGCATAACTCTGCAGTTAATCATAATGACCCAATTTCAGTGTACACCAATCTACTATGCAGCATTGGGTTTGTGCAGATGTTATCAAGTGTAATGCAACCTGTTACAAGAAATATTTTGCCCACAGAAACACATTGAATTGTCATAATCTGATATCTGTCTAATGAATTTTGCAGATAGAATATACACAATAAAGGATTCATATTATATGATCCTTTGATCCTATGCCTTCAGGTTCGGTTTTAAAGGTTTAGTTTAAAGCTATTTATTTTAGCTTGATTGTATATGGGGGTAATCTAAACAAGAGGGCCATGGGCCCTAAGGCGCTCACCTGAGACCCGTAGGAAGTAGCTAACAAGAGCACCGCAAAACAGGTGCCATGCTCGGCTGCGAAAGCTTGTCAGATTTTTTTTTTTTTTTTTTTTAGGGGTCACAGTGACCCGGACCTTTGACCTAGTGACCCAACAAGAGATGTGTTTGTCAGAAACACAATGCCCCCTATGGCGCCGCATTGAAATACAATTTCTATTAATCATTTGGCAGGTATAGAAATCATCTCCCTTTAAAGGTTATTACTTCCCTTTTACTTTGTCTAATCCAACACAGGGGGGGGGGGGGTCTCACAGTCAATTATGACCATGTCAGACATCACTGACAACCAACGCCTGTGGTTTAAAAGAGATCATAGCCAAAGTTGATCATGTATCTATGGACATAAGTCCACAGGTATGTAATGAACATCAAAGAAATTATAATTATATCATTTAAAAAAAAACTTTGAACAATCAATCATTTGGGTTATAAATAATCAAAATAATAAATCTGTACAGTAACTGTGAAAAGAACTTAAATTCTTGGTAAGGAAATATATAATATGAGATTTATAATTATATAAATTACTTCCCTTGAAAATAATTGTCTGTAACAAATCTCTATCTTTAGTAGCAAATAATTAAAAGCCACTATACTGTGACTGTAGATTCACCACTCAAAATGTGCAGCTCCATGAGATACACATGCATGCCAAATATATAAAGTGGCTATGTTCAATATTGAATAATTTTCTCCCTTTTTAAAGCTTATTACTTCCCTTAAATCTGATCACACTCAACCGTTGTATCCAGAAAACAAATGTTCTGACCAAATTTCATGAAGATTGGACCAATAATGTGACTTCTAGAGTGTTCACATGTTTTCACTATATACATATAGAGAAAACTGCCCCGCCCCCTGGCGGCCATGTTTTATCACTGATCTGGACCATTTTTAAACTCGTCCTAGATACTCATGACACCAATGTTTTGACTAAGTTCATGATTTGGCAAAAATTGTGACTTCTAGAGTGTTCACAAGGTTTCTCTAAAGCCACATAAGGAATACTGCCCCGCCCCCTGGTGGCCATGTTTTTCAACGGACCGGAACCATTTTTGAACTCAACCAACATATTATTAAGACAAACATTTTGACAAAGTTACATGAAGATTGGGCATCAAATGTGACTTCTTCAGTGTTCACAAGGTTTTTCTTTTTTTTGACCTAGTGACCTAGTTTTTGACCCAGCATGACCCAGTTTCGAACTTGGTCAAGGTATCATTGGGACAAATGTTCTGACCAAGTTTCATGAAGATCGGACAATAAATGTGGCCTCTAGAGTGTTCACAAGGCAAAATGTTGACGACAAACGACGCACGCACGACAGACGACAGACAAAAGGCAAGCACAAAAGCTCGTGCTCAGGTGAGCTAAAAACACTCCTACAGTGGGGAGCAAACCCCTGACCTACCGGTCGCTAGGCAGACACCATATCCACTATGCAACGGCGTCTTACAAAAGGTTTAAATGGCTTACTATATTTTTGAATCCTGTAGGTGTGCCTGTGTGTGTCTACCTGTGGTCAACGTGTGGGTTGGTTAACTGATTGCAACAACATGGCTAATATTTAACCATGTCAAGGTGATCAATAAAGAAACCCGTTTTAACCCACACTTTCCTGGGTCAGCTGGTTTACCAGTATTAAATGCTCACACTTCTGATAGTAACTGACAACTGCCCAACCAAAGGTATGGTGCTGTAGAAATAACTTCATGATCAATCGCCACACAAGTTATGTGGCCCAGCTGGGGATCCAACCCACCATCCTCAGATTGGAAGTCCAGCACTGTATAGCAACTGAGCTGGCCGGCATTAAGAAAAATTAGAGTTTTAATCTTTAGGATGGGTTGATTGATTGAGGACTCAATACACAGATTTATTCAATTTGAAGATTTTTTAAATTTAAATGCTTGCTGCAAACCCCCCAGAGGTCCCTATGTAGCATAATGGCAGTTTTTTTATTATGGCACCTCTATGTGAATATCCAACAAAGGGTCATTACAAATAATGTCTGTGCATCTATCCAGTCGTCGTTAATGTTGAGCATTTCCTTGTAGGAGAGCTCTCTGTGCGTATGTGTCTGTCTGTGTGCTTGTTTGTCTGTGTGCGTGTCTGTGTGTCTACATTTCATACCTGCGCCTCCAGCCATTCGTCATTCATGTTGAGCATTCCCTCATATGAAAGCTGTTGGAACAGAAAGGCATACTTGTGCAGGCGCAAGCTCTTCAGCCAGACTGGCACATCTGAAAGAACAATAACAATGAGACGCAGTATCGGAAAACTTAACTTAATGCATGTGCAATATACAAAGACTAATCAGGGAACACACTTTCTGCCTTCACTGGAGTTTTATTTAGAACAGACTTCTTTTATTTGAAATATTATATTCTTAAACGTGGAAACTATCTTCCCTGATAAGCCTGTAAGAACTGTACAGGCCTATCTGCAGTGACACTTTTTGCACGTGCATTATGCTCAGTTTTCCCACAATGCAGATGCAATGATGGTGATGTCTGAACAACATACAACTTCTTTTATTTTCATTTCAAGCACTGTATTTCTATTGCATAATCAGCCAACATGACCTGATTGGAGATTTCATTTCTCAATGAACCCACTATGTATGCAACTTAATACAAAATTATTCACAACTGCACTACTTCTTTCATAAATGACAGGCAAAATGCCATCATTATTTGGCCCAAAACTTAATAATGACTCATTTCATTTATCAATAAAGAAACAACTTTATAATTTGGAGTGAACGTGAATGAAATGCTGTTGGAAAAAGATAAAACATATAACTGAAAGTCAGTTGTCATGAATATCAGTCCTTCTATCCGTCTATCTTTCTGTACGCTCTCTAACATACAACTTTCAAACTTTAAGCAATCGCACCTTATGATATTAAGTTGTCGATTTGCAATTTTGATCGACCAATTTAAAAACAAATAAAAGTTATGCCCCTTTTCCAACTGAGATATTTCATGACTACATTATTATTAATACAATCGTTATAAAAATAAATTTTCTGAGACTACAAGGATCACATGTTTTATATCTGGTCCACAACTTTAGGTTCAAACGTTTATAGAGATTTAAATAGCAAAATAACTTTAAAAATCATTTTCTGCTGAAACCTCAAGGCTGAGAGGTTTAATATTTGATTTGATACATTGTTTTGTGGTCATGTACACAATAAGTTCAAATCATGCACCCAGGATAAAAATTGGCCACACCTTCCAGGTGAAATGATTTTATCAGAACAACTTGCAAACTATTTGTTCTGGATTCAAAGAGTACTATCTGATGTGAGCCTTGCTCTGGGGATACTGGGTTTAACCCTTTGCATGCTGGGAAATTTGTCGTCTGCAAAAGTGTCGCCTGCTGAATTTGTAAAATAAGCATTTTCTTCGATTTTCTTTCAAAGAATACTATCAGAATAGCAAACAGTTTGGATCCTGACGAGACGCCACGTTCTGTGGCGTCTCATCTGGATCCAAACTGTTTGCAAAGGCCTTTAAAATCCGGTTCCCGCACTAAAAGGGTTAATGGCTATTAAGTCTGCACAGGCTAATGGAGGACAACACTTTTCACCTTGACAGGATATTCGTTAAGAGACTTTATTTAAACGCAACATTCCATAAAGCAGACAGACTTATTATCAACGACACTTTCTATTATCATGGAACTTTTAAATTAAGTCTCTTCGTAATGGAAATCCTGTCTAGGTGAAGTGTTGTCTCTGATAAGCCAGTGCAGACTTCACATGCATTTATCCCCATTTTCCCACACTGATGCTACTGGAGCTGTATATACTGTCATGTGTTAATACACACTCATCAAACAAGGTAATTTATAAACAAGGCTTTACCTTGGACATTTTTTCATAATAACAACCCTTAAACTACGAATATAAATTGTTCGTTTTAACATTTTTTTTTACAAAATATCCATAGCGTAATTATTCACCAGTGACAGTTGTAATTATTCACCAGTGACAGTTCAATACAATCAAACATTATAACTAAGCCAATATGTGGAATGATGCTGGAAGGCTAGAGTTTGTATTTCATTATTACAGCATTATTACTAGTTTACGCCTTCGTATATCCTGTTTCCTCACATTCAGAAGTACAATTTTATGCAAGGGTTTCATAAGATATTTCAATTTATTGCACATCAAACATAAACACGATTCTAAGTAGTGAGTCAGCTCAATAAGAAGCACATCTGGCACAATGCATTAACTGTAGCAGATGCAAACAAGGAGAAGATTTCAAGAATTCAACAACAGAAACACCATCTTGATCTGTATGAGCTGCTTACTGTGTCTGAGCTACAGATAAATGTTTTGATTTTAAAACACATTTCTCTCTGTTTGCAGAGTCATATCACTAGTCAGGTCAGAGGAAACAATACAATATTCTGTAGCTAGCAAATCAATTGTAACAAAATGGCAATTGAAGGCTTGACAAAATTAATAAAGTATTCACAGGGCTATAGATAACAAGCGTACTTAAGTTATTACGCAATTAAAATAACCAAAAACGTAATTAAATTCAAAATAAACTGTACAAAAACGCAAATACAAATTTAATAACGAAATTCCCGTAAAAAAACATCACGAAACGCAATTCTTACGAAAACCGGGCGTATTTTTTAGACTGGTTATTTTCCGTACAAAAATGTACCGCATAGTTTATATGCCGTCCAATGAAGAAAAGAAGGCAGTCTTTCCAGCGTTTATCAATCTTTGGGGTAATATTGTAATAATTCGTAGACCCATCCGATTTCTACTTTCATTTTCAAGGTATTCAACTCAAAATGACCCGAAAAAGGGGTGCATCGCTTTGAACTGCCATAACTTCATCAATTGTGCAGCGATTTTCACGAACTCGGTCTTATTCGATGTAAAAATGAATGAACTTTGATTCCCTAATTTACCCAATTGAGTTAAAAAACCAGGGATGAAAAACCCATTTAAGCTCAAAAGTAGGGGGTGAAAATATTTGCTAAAACTCAATTGAATTTACAAAAACCCTATTGTTGTCAAAAACAGCGGGTGAATTACCCAATATACCCCAAAAGTTATCTATAGCCCTGTATTCAGCATTTTACTTTTACCTAAAAACATTACTATTTTAAGCCTTAAAAAAAGTAATTAATGTACATTGGAAAACGTATGATGCAAATAATAACTTGTGACCTGAAAATCAATAGGGGTCATCTGCAAGTCACGATCAATGTAACTATGAAGTGTCATGATCCTAGGCAAAAGCGTTCTTGAGTTATCATCCGAAAATCATTTTACTATTTCGGGTCACCGTTACCTTGACCTTTGACCTTGTGACCTCACAAGGGCTGTTTGTAAAACATGCATGCCCCCCATATGGGCTGTCCGTTGTACTGGCAGCCATTGTGTGAATACGACTTTTGTCACTGTGACCTTGACCTTTGACCTAGTGACCTGAAAATCAATAGGGGTCATCTGCAAGTCACGATCAATGTACCTATGAAGTGTCATGATCCTAGGCAAAAGCGTTCTCGAGTTATCATCCGAAAATCATTTTACTATTTCGGGTCACCGTGACCTTGACCTTTGACCTTGTGACCTCAAAATCAATAGGGGTCATCTGCGAGTCATGATCAATCTACCTATGAAGTTTCATGATCCTAGGCATTTGCGTTCTTGAGTTATCATCCGAAAATCATGTTACTATTTCGGGTCACCGTGACCTTGACCTTTGACCTAGTGACCTGAAAATCAATAGGGGTCATCTGCGAGTCATGATCAATCTACCTATAAAGTTTCATGATCCTAGGCATATGCGTTCTTGAATTATCATCCGAAAATCATTTTACTATTTCGGGTCACAGTGACCTTGACCTTTGACCTAGTGACCTCAAAATCAATAGGGGTCATCTGCGAGTCATGATCAATTTACCCATGAAGTTTCATGATCCTAGGCGTATGCGTTCTTGAGATATCATCAGGAAACCATTTTACTATTTCGGGTCACCGTGACCTTGACCTTTGACCTCAAAATCAATAGGGGTCATTTGCGAGTCATGATCAATCTACCCATGAAGTTTCATGATCCTAGGCGTATGCGTTCTTGAGTTATCATCCGGAAACCATTTTACTATTTCGGGTCACCGTGACCTTGACCTTTGACCTAGTGACCTCAAAATCAATAGAGGTCATCTGCAAGTCATGATTAATGTACCTATGAAGTTTCATGATCCTAGGCCCAAGCGTTCTTGAGTTATCGTCTGACAACCACCTGGTGGACAGACCGACCGACCTACCGACCGACCGACATGAGCAAAGCAATATACCCCCTCTTCTTCGAAGGGGGGCATAAATATCATTCGTAGAAATAACAGTTGACATTAACATTGTTTTTTAAAGGGACTTTTTCACGTTTTGGTAAATTGACAAAATTGAGAACAATTGTTTCCGATCCCAACATTTTTGTTGTAGTTATGATATTTGCAAGGAAACAGTAATACTGGACATTAAGCATGCGCTAAAATACCTATTATATGCTTCTTTTGACGATTTAAAAACATGAAAATTATAAAGGGTTACAACTGCAAAACGAATAAATTGGAGAGTTCTGTTATTATCATTAGATTTTGGTACACGATGAAAATAGCTTATATAAAGTATAAAATACATCAGTCACTCATTGTATAAGCACAGATGGCAGCTGATTGGTGTAAGTGCTAGACTTTTACTCCAAGGTTCAGGGGTTTAAGCCCAGTTGAGGTTTATTTTTTTAATTTTATTCTTGTTTTTACCGGAGCTATTTAGTTCCAATGCATTTAGTTCCAATGCATACCAGTGATTATTTTTGCTTTTTTTTCTTACAGCCTGTGCCTTTTGGATTGGGAAAATTAGCGCGATAAACCATGAAATTGGGAAAAATAGCGCGATAAACCATGAAATTGGGAAACATTATAAATATGATTATAAGAACAGAATTAAAATTATTAAAGTATGTTTGACAGCATTTTTATATTATAAAGTACTAATTTAATGTGTTCTTACAATGAAGACAATGTTAAGTTAATATCCTTCCACATTCATATTGAACTTGCAATAATCTATATAGATTCTTAAATATACCATTTAATCATAACCTCTTTAACAGTAAGAATTTAATTCAGTATTCTTTTAAATTAAATATCATATGGTGAAAACATTAACACATATTAATAAAAAAAACGCTTAAGTGGTCTTGCTATGTTAATGATGTATTATATGGAGTAAAAATAATTTATTTCATTTCTTTACCTTTCAACATCTTGCACTTCAATGCTATTTCAGTAAACTGTAAAGCGTGACAAACATAATAAAGAAGAATATGCATATGAATCTGATTTTACACAGATCCACTAACATATAAATCATATCATGTTTGTCTCTTTCCATTTTCGAACGATACTCATCTTAAATGCATAAACTTTGTGAGTAACGGTAGACTAACTCCAATTTCCCAACACTGATTTCCGTGATGCACATTCACTGTGAAGATTTATAATAAATATTTGTTGTTTTTATCTCAAACGTTATATTTTGCGTTAATTGACACACGCATTAAATTATTCCGTAATAACCATATGATATCCGTTGTTAATTTTAATGTTATTTATCATTTTCGCCGCGCATCGCAAATTTCTCGTCTGCTTGCCGCCATCTTGGGCGTGTGTAGAAAACAGGCGTTTACAATCGGGATACATCGACTATCGTCGGTATATTCTGCAATATAGAGAGAGATGTGGATAGCAACGTAAAATTGTATTCGGCTAAATTCGCGAAAAATACATAAGTCAGTTGTTGTTCGGCGACGACTCGGCAACTCGATCGGCACTCATTCGAAATTATTGCTAAATTACATTGTAATCTTATTGGCTTTATTGGGAAAATTTTGTCTTTTTGGGGGAAATTTTAATCAAATTTTTGGGAAAAAACGTCATTTTTTGCAATTGGGAAGCAGCCGAATATCGGCTGTAATTTCTGGCAAAAAAAATCACTGCATACATTTATCAATTTAAAGCAATGCCAAAATCTGTGAAAAGGTCCCTTTAAATGGCATCTTATGCAACTAGAGCTTTGTCACAGTCGTGACGTATACCCCCACATGCCGCATTGACACAGACTATTTCGCAAGCTGTCTTCACAAAAAAAGAGAATCTAAATGGTGATTTTTAAGAATTATTATGCCATTATAATTTATGGCCATTTTGACCTTTGAACTCTTGAATTTTTTCGCATGACACGCTGTCCAATGACTGTGAACAAAATTAATGTACAAAGTCATTTTACAATCTCACAATGAATGACATAGCTATGGCCCGGACAAGCTCATTTATGGCCATTTTTCACTTTTGAACTCCAAGTGCGACCTTGACCTTGAAGATGTCGACGTAATTCTTTTGCATGACACATTGTCCAATGATTGTGAACAAATGTACCAAGTAATTTTAAAATCTCACAATGAATGACATAGTTATGGCCCGGACAAGATCATTTACGGCCATTTTTGACCTTTGAACACACAGTGTGACCTTGACCTTGGAGATATCGACGTAATTCCTTTGCGCGACACCCCATCCAATAATGGTGAACAAATGTGCCAAATGATTTTAAAATCTCACAATGAATGACATAGTTATGGCCCGAACAAGCTCATTTATGGCCATTTTTGACCTTTGAACTCAAAGTTTAACCTTGACCTTGGAGATATCAAGGTAATTCTTTCGCGTGACACAAAGGCCAATGATGCTGAACAAATGTGCCAAATGATTTTAAAATCTCACAATGAATGACATAGTTATTGCCCGGACAAGCTCATTTATGGCCATTTTTGATCTTTGAACTCAAAGTGTGACCTTGACCTTGGAGATATCGACGAAGTTCTTTCGCGCGACACACCGTCCAATGAAGGTGAACAAATTTGCCAAATGATTTTTAAATCTCACAATAAATGATACAGTTGATGGCCCGGACATGCATTTGACCTTTGAACTCCAAGTGTGACCTTGACCTTTGAGATGTTGACGTACTTTTTTAACACGACACACCGTCGCATGATGGTGAACAAATGTACCAAGTTATTTTAAAATCTAATGATAAATGACATAGTTATGGTCCGGACAAACTTTCGGTTTAAACACACTAAGTGACCCTGTGACATAGTTTTTGACACGGCATGACCCATATTTAAACTTGACCTATACAATTTGTGACCAAGTTTGGTGAAGATCGGATGAAATTTTGGTACAGACAGACCGACCGACAAAGTGGTAATGGGGGTATAAAAATTGACATTAGCACATGGGACAAGCACACTTGAATTTTAATCTTATCACATGTATCTGAGAGTATGTGAGCTGTCCTATATAAGGCTTGTTCTGTGACAACTGGGTTCAATGCATGTGCACAAAGTGTCATCCTAGATTAGCCTGTGCAGTCCACACTGGCTAATCAGGGAGAGCACTTTAGGTATAAACTGGAATTTTGCTAAAAATAGACTAAACTAACAAAATGAACAAGACTATTGTCAAGCAATATGGTCCCCTACCGGTGAAACTCCATCATTGTCAGATTTTTTTATTTTTTTTGTTGCCATAGCAACCATAATTTTTGACGTAGTTACAAAATGAAATGACGAGCATAATCTCCATATTGCCATCTATCCATGTTTCAAGTTTCATGAAAAAATATTAAGAACTCTTAAAGTTATGGCAGGATCCAGAAAAGTGTGACAGACTGACTGACTGACTGACTGACTGACTGACTGACTGACTGACTGACTGACTGACTGACTGACTGACTGGCTGACTGACTGGCTGGCATACTGACGGACACACAGAACTCAAACCATAAGTCCCCTCCAATTTCACCGGTAGAGGACAATAAAAGTGAAAAGTAGTGCTACTGATTAGCCTTACCAGTCTGCACAGGATAATCTGGGACAATACTATATGCATATGCATCACGCCATGTTTTCCCAGAGAGGCTTATATACCTGAGAAGAGCAGTAACCTTGGTTGAAAATGTTGAGCTGGCAGGCTGACATACTTAATGCTTTAATCTAACCACTGCTTTTGTTGCATGTTAGTGCAGAGAAAAGATTCTGTGTGAATAACTTTCAGTGGCAGCTTGAGACTGATGGTATAATGAGTCATTCCTTGAATACCAAATGATGAATGCAATCTCATCAGTTTGCAAGTGTAAAACAGGTATAAACCACCTGGGAGCCCATGGTAAATACGGGGAACATGCAGTTAAAAAATAATGCCATAATTACACTGTTAAGTTTTTAGTTGGTCGCGTTAGGGGCCAGCTAAATTTACAGAGCATATTTTGCAAATCAGTATGTGCTTAGAAGCCTTAAGTACGGCAAGAACTGCAACTCACTCTGCTAGGGACGATTACCGCTGACTGTCTGCAGCAGACAACAAATGAGGCCATCCTTAAAAATTCTTTTGTTTGGCATAACCCGACCGACCCACTAAAATCGGCCCGACTTAATTTTTTTTTGTTTCTTTCCAAACAAATTTTTTTTGCTCGCCGAAACTTTTTTCCGCTTAATTTTTCCTTTTCACTTTTATCCTTTCCGGTTATTTGCGTCATTTAATTGAATGCTCTTTCAAGGATATCTTGTATAGCAATGAACAAAACGCGTACCGGTATTTATTTGAGTCGCCTATTTATTTGACATATGCATATGCGATTAATTAGACTTTAAATACAATTAAACCGCTCCTGTTTTTCTCGTATCCCTTTAATTAAAATACGCTTCTGTCGTTCAGGATAGTTTGGGAGTAAAAAAACAAATTAATTATCACCGTTCAATTCAAATCGGCAGAGATGTGCAATATTATCGCCATATAACTAATAATTTAATTATCACTCTTTAATTCAGATTGGTAAATATTAGGTAAAAAGATAAAGAGTGGTCAGCTTAGAAATATTTATTGACGGGTTAGTCGCGTTTTTGTTTCATTTGCTTATCTCTTTATACAACTTTCTGACCGTTCGCTATTTTGGAGGCAGACGGCGATATTAAATGTGTATTAAAATTGTACAACATCTGCGCATGAATAACCCAATATTATCTGATAGCTCCACCCGTTCTCACGTTTCATTCGACAACGTCATGTCATGTGTAAGCGAGCTCAATGCTGATTGGCCAGCTACCCTGTGCACTTCATTAACAATAAGGTCAAGCAATGTCTTATCGGGTACAGACCGGGTTTCGTTAACTGTTCGAATTGTGAACACTTTCATTGAGACAAATATAGACAACCAGTCCGGATTAAAATGGCGGATGTTTTCAACGAAATTTTACTAGATTTTCGCATTTTCGCAATTTCTATTTTTCTTCTGCCAAATTCTTAATAATTTCGCAAATGACTCAAATGGCGAACGACAGTGCGAGCATAGCGAACGTGTTATTATTGGAATAAATGCTCACTATTACAGGGCTAGCGCTGTCGTTCGCCATTTGCGAAAGTATAGTGAATTTGGCTCAAGAAAAATCTTATTTGCGAATATGCTTAAATCTTGTTAAATTTCATTGAAAACATCCGCCATTTTAATCCGGAGTGTTTTTTTTATAATTATTTTTCTCTTTGTTCCCATGAACAATTTGAAGCGCATATGGTAGCTGGCCAATCAACATTGAGTTCGCTATCGGGTAATATTGGGTCATTCATGCGAAGATAATGGAATACACAGTTGATATTGTCGTCTGCCTACAATATAACAGCCGATGGCAAAAGTTGTATAAAAAATAAGCAAATGAAAAGAAGCGTAACACTCAATGAATTATTTTTAAGCTAATCACTTTACAAATTTCTACCGACTATCGATCTGAATTAGAGGATGATAATTAAAGAATTAGTTACATGTCAAAGATGTTGCACCTTTCTGTTCTTGATTGATATTAAAATGTTATAATTACTTTGTTGTATTTACTCACAAACTATGCTATTGTAAAGTAATATGTCAACCAAATAGTATAATAATTACGTATTTGCTAGGTTACTTGTTTTCATTTTCTGTAGTCAAACGATATACACATTTTATTTCATGTGCAAAATGCGAACAATATTTCGGACTGTCGTTTTCGGATAAAATATTTTTCGTCGATTATATTATATTTTCGAAGTTCTTATAGAAAAAATAGACTTACGAATACACGCGCGGTGATACGGACGGTGCAGAAAAATATTTAACAATATCCTTTCATGAGGCAGAAGACTTGGAGCTTTATTTGATAATTACCTTTCAGTTAGGTATACGTCGGAGTTCAATGTCAGAAAAAACAATTACTAAAACAAAAAAATCCCTACCTACCTATCCACCCAAATTTACCTGGCTCGGGTTATGCCAAACAAACAATTTTTTAAAGATGGCCTGAGCAGTGAGTGTATAATAAAACCCTCTAGCAGTGAGTGTATATACCAGCTTGTAAGTTGACATTGGCCAGTCTAGTGTTTATCAGTGAAATCTGTAGACATTGGCTGCTTTCAGGGAAAACGGGGCTTAATGCACGTCAAATAAGATTAGCCTGTGCACACTGATTAGCCTGTGCAATGCACACAAGCAAATCAAGGACGACAACAGTGAACAACTTCAGTGCCTTCAGCGCTTTGATATCATAAAAGTATCTGCTCATCTCTTTAGACATCATATTCAATAACAGGGAAAAATGTCCTATCAAGTCTAAATGGAAACCATCTAAGTAAGCAAACTGGGATAAACATGGTATTTAACAGTTAAACACTGACAGAGAAATAATTACCTATAAATAACATTCATTTAACTTAATGCACCCCATATTACATAGATATCAATCAGTGTTTTTTTTTCACTTATAAGGGAATGGCGGCGGGGCCCGTCCAAAGGGGAAAAAATGCCTCGTTTTTTAGGAAAAGGGGAAAACTAAAAATTCACTCTTTTATATGTAATGATATTTATTGTATGAATATAATATTCACAGGAGAATGTCTCTGTCCTTTTTCTGAAATATATATCAATAATTTTTTCAACATTAGTTTCAGACAGTTCAGCCTTCATGCACAGTCTTAGTTTTCTTAGCCATTTTGAGTCGAATTGAGTTTTTTTTAAATCGATTAAATGGCAAATTTGAGCTTTTTTATCAATAAAATGGACGCAATATAGATACATCAGGCCTTTTCCTTGCCATTTTGGGAGAAAAATGCAATTCATGTGAAAAGTCCACTGGTTTGGAAAAAACTAATCTAATTTAATATAACACGTCACTTTATAATAATTAAAAATCATATAAATTATAGTTATATACTTTGTTAGTTATTTATGAAATAAATTTGAGATATATTTGTCATGATTATGAAACAGTTCTTTCTAAAAAAAAAAAAAAAAAAATTTTTTTTTTTTACTTCTGGAGGGGATTTTTTTTACAATATGGCGGAAAAATATATACTCTTTTTTGAGGGGAATATCGGCCCCGAAATTGTCATACAAAAAAACACTGTCAATGGTGGAGGGTTCAGGGCTAAGGTAAGAATTCATTTGACACCTTTAATTTTAATGCTTTTTTTAATTTGCACAGAAAATTGCCACAGCTAGGAAAATGTGCTTTCTTTTTTAAAGGGAGATAAAATCCCACTCGCTTTCTGAAAGAAACAGATGTAACCTAAGTCACTTGAAAAGGGATCTTATGCCACATGCGGCCAGCATAGCTCCATACAAACCTTTATAGAAATTGTTACATTATTGTGAAAGTTTACAATATCTGTCATTTTACATAATTGGTTTGTGTTAAAGGGATCTTTTCACGCTTTGGTAAATTGACAAAATTGAAAAAAGTTGTTTCAGATTCGCACATGTTCGTTTTAGTTATGATATTTGTGAGGAAACAGTAATACTGAACATTTACCATGGTCTAATATAGCCATTATATGCATCTTTTGACGATTTTAAAACCTAAAAAGTATAAAGCGTTGCAACGCGAAACGATTGAATAATTTGGAGAGTTCTGTTTTTGTCGTTAAATTTTGTGAAACTACGAAGATTGCTTATATAAGGTATAAAATACGTCAAGCATGTGTACTCGGCGGAATAGCTCAGTAGGCTAAAGCGTTTTTACTGCAGGACTCCAGGGGTCACTGGTTCGAAACCTGCTCCGGGCAATGTTCTTTTCCTTTTTTTAATTTTATTCTTGATTTTTTACTGGAGCTTTTACGATCCAATGTTTACATTTATCAATATAAAGCATTTAATGAATAAGTTAAAAAATGCCAAAATCTGTGAAAAGGCCCCTTTAATTATACAGAAAGATTTTAAAAATAAATTATGGAGACACTTTGTTCATAACAATTGAAACTTTAGGACACTAGTAAGACTGGACAATCAGATAAAAGATCATGTAGAGCCCTGTATATAACACTCACATAAAATCTAATTTCCATTTAGTTGTCATATTGAAAGAGCTAATATTTCAAAACCAATTAAGCCCAACATAATCTTAATTAAGACTGGTGTTCTGGGGAAACTGGGCTTTATGCATGTGTGTAAACTGACTTTTTGATAAGACTTCCTTTAAATGAAAAATTCCATAAAAGCATCAAGTGTCGTCCCTAATTAGCCTGTCAGGACTTCACAGGCTAATCTGGGACATCACTTTAGCACATGCTTTACGACCCATTTTCCAAGAGTGCAACTCATATATCTTTACTTCAAATTTACCCAACTTGATAATTATAAGGGGCACACTAACAGACAGTATGGAAGCACTTAACTATGCCGGCTCAAGTTTCACAACAGAAAAGCTGTGGTGTTAAGTTACTGCACTTAAATAGGCTGGGCCTAGTGTTACAATCTGATAGGCACTGATCCTCATTTATCTTACTGTTATATTGAACACTCAACCAATATGGTCTGTGACTATATTTCAAACCTCAGATAATACCAAAGTAATTGAATATAACAGGATTGATAAAACAAATAAGATTAACAGAGGAAACTTGAGAGGTTACGGCTACTTGAAAGCAAAACTCATTTAGCATGGAAATTACATGCTAAATATATTGTTTATATAATTATAGTAAAGAGCTTTAATAAGGAGCAATAATTGCTAGAACTCACACCTTTGTTCCTGAAATACCCCCTGCATGCCATGTTGTCAGATGGCATTGATGCTTGCATGCTAAGAACTGCTTTCCCAAAATAAAAGCTACCAATACCTAGGTATGATGTTACATCTTAATATAGACATGCCCTGGACAAAGTTTCAGATATCAGAGCAACAACTGTGAAATAACGAAACCAGCATTGATGGTTCAAATGCACTGCCCTTCCCTTTACTGGTTATTTACTAATGATTAATATGTTCATTGTTAAAGTGGCCTTTTCACGTTTGGTTTATTGATAAAATAAAAAAAATTGTTTCAGATTCACAAATTTTTGTTTTAGTAATGATATTTGTGAGGAAACAGTAATTCTGAACATTTACCATGCTCTAGAATAGCCATTATATGCATCTTTTGACAATTTAAAAACCTGAAAATTACAAAGCGTTGCAACGAAACGATTGAATAATTTGGAGAGTTCTGTTGTTGTCATTAAATTTTGTGAAACTACGAGGATTGCTTACGAAACTACGAGGATTGATTGGACTACCCTTAAAGCACATAAATTTAGCCCTGTTTTCTCAGAAGGAGGCTTTAATAATTTGGAGAGTTCTGTTGTTGTCATTAAATTTTGTGAAACTACGAGGATTGCTTACGAAACTTCGAGGATTGATTGGACTACCCTTTAAGCACATGAATTTAGCCATGTGTTCTCAGAAGGAGGCTTACATGAAGATAATTCTATGAAACATGAAAACGATCCAAACACTGTAACCAAGCCAAGGCAACGTACCCCTCATACCGCTACCCTCCTCCACGAAGGTATTCCTGGCAGGGTGGGGCCCGCAGTCCTCTCCCTGGAGGTCGCTGCCACTTCCAGAGCTGGCCGTGCTGCTCTGTGGTGACAGGGGGGCGTGGTCAGACAGACCCGAGAGGGGGCGTGTCAGGGCTTCATGGGGGCGTGACAGGGCCTCATGATGCATGGGTCGCCCTGACCCATGACCCTGGTTTTGTGTTAGTTGGGCGTGGCTTTGTGTGAGGTGGGCGTGGTTTGACTGGAGCCAGTCATGCACAGAGCTGGTGACTGGCAGGGAGGCGGGAGGGGCCATGGATGGCATGCGTCGCAGGGGGGCGTGGTGACTGTTGGAGGGAGGGGCCACAGGACTGCCGCTACCAGACGCTGAAACAAGCATATAAAAGTATACAGTCAATAGTATCATTTGAGCAAAGTTCTGTGAAAACTTGGCTTAAAGTAACATTACTACTCAAAATCAACGAAAATTTTGTACAATATGTCATAAACAAACTTAACCAATTAAAAATCAGTGTTCCTTATGGCAATTGCAGAAATTTCAACGCCAGATGTTGTCTGGTAAAATAGATGTTTGTAGATATAAAATGCTCTTTGTTTTTCCATTTGAATTTCCGGCAAACTTGCAAAGATATCTATTCATACAACACATGAACACTTACATGGTGTTCGTGTGTCGTATGGATAGATATATTCCCGGGAAATTAAAATGGAATTAATTGTGTCACAAATAAATAAAAAAACTAGCATTTTGTATCTACAAAAATCTATGTAATCATACCACATCTAGCGTTAAAATTCTGGCTTTTGCTATAAGGAACACTGATTGTTGAGTGTTAACTTTATTTTACGAAATACTTTACAAAATTTTCGTTGATTTTGAGCGTTATAGAGACTTTAATGCATGTCAATAGTGGTTTGTCCAAGATTAGTCTGCACAGGCTTATGTGGGACAACACTTTTTGCCCTTATTGAATTTTCAGTTACAGTACAGCCAACGCGGCACAAACATAATCCGCGGCTACGCCACAGCCAGATTATTAGTACGCGGCGGCCGAATCGTGTGTTCACGCGGCGTATCGCCGCGGCACTTGGCATCGATCCGCGCAATGACGCCGAGTCTGTATTAATCTCGCGTACTTTCGCAAAGTAAATCCGCCGCATACGTACGCGGCGGATCGAGTGAAAAGATATCCACCTACATGTGCATACATGTATGTGTAGCGTAGAAACCAAGATTTACGCTGGTTTCATAATTATTATTTTCACGTTTTAATAAGCGAAATGGCACGTAATGCGCTTTAACAAATTATCTTTGAACTAATTACGCGCAACTGTTAATGTTTCGTTCCATTATCAAATTATCATTATTAAATTTGTAATCCGAAACGCACTTCCGAATATTAATGCTAACGTGACCTTTGGCAAATTCTAGTGTCAAATAAACAGTGCTAAAATATCCTTTGTTTCATAAAAAACGCGCGAAAATTATGAAGACATGTAGAACGTCGTTTGGAAAGTGTGGGTGTATTTTGTGTTGCATAAATACATGAACATCACGTCAGGCATAAAGCGTGTGTTCAGTGGAAAAAAACCTGCCCCGATGAGACGTTATTTCATAATCTTTTTAAATAGTTACAAATGCCAAAATGTTTTTGATACTTAAGGAAATATGGAGAATGTTTATGTATCGTAAATATTTACCAGCATTTGCTTTAAAACTGGAATATACAGGATTTTTGGGTAATTAGTAGCGATATTAACTGTATAATATGAACAAAATAAAACGTGTTTATATACGCATATTCATACAATAGTTATAATAAGCTGATAATTAACAAAACAACAAATACGTCGTCACCGTCTTGATTATTGATGTGGCTTCAAATTGCTAATTTTCTCAGCTTAAATATAATAGCAAAATCAACATGCAATTAATTTATAAATCCACCATATGCTGGAGCCTTGACCACTTGTATGTGCGAAAACATAATTACGTGACCTTGTTTATGTGTGAAATACATACACTACGGGCGGGAAACAAACTTAATTGGCCAGACACAATAACTATGCTTACATGTATATGCTAATACAATCCGCGCACAATAAGTTTATTATGATTTTAATTATTATTATAACTGTTCTTTCAAAATTTGTTACTACATGTAACTTATAGTTTAAAAAATATTTTTTAATTCATGATGCCCATCGACTCGGCATCATGTCGCGGATCGCGGAATGCCTCGGCGGACAGATGCGAAGCTTCGCGGCGAAATGCGACTTGCCGCCGCATACTGACGCCGCTTCAACGACTGACGCGGCATCGACTCGTTTCGCCTTGCCGCCACGGATCGCGAAATACGTTTGTTCCGCGTTGGCCTTACTGTAGATGAGGCTACCTTTAAACTCAAAATACCATAAAAGCAAAAAGTGTTGTCTCTGGTAGCCTGCGCAGACACTAGGAAAGTGCATTAAGTCACGTTTTTTTAGAAAAGGGCTCATATTATCATTTATTTGTTAGTTTATGATTATGTAAGGTTATCCTCCTGTAAATGGTGCCTGTATAATACAGAAAACTAGAATAGTCTTGAATAAAGAAGTTTGCTATAAAAAAAAACATGACCAATCCAGTTATCATAATTTTATATCTGTTGTGAACATTGAACTATTTCAATTATTTAGTCATTTTGCAATGATATTAATGTGTCTCTCATTGATCAGTAATTATGCAAACAACAAACAAAAATTTGAGCATTTTTATAAAGTTAAACCTGAAACATGCAGATGGCATTTTCAAATTTTCCATTATTCATGTTTCAGAAAAATTCCAGATCTTGATCAGCCAAGTCTCTTTCTAAGTAGCTGGCTTCAGTTTACAGTAACAGATCCAACTGACATCATGGGCAAGCAGTAATTCAGGCATTCAATACTTGTCAGGTGAATGAAAACCTCAGGAGTAATATCCAGAAAGATGCCACAATGTTGTGGTTTCTTTGCAAACAATTAATGCCTTTGGGATACAGAAAAAAAGGTTTGTTTTTGGTAACCTGTCTGACCCAATATGTTAACCTGATAAATCAAAAGTTTATATGTCCGAAAATCGTGATGTAATTTTTGGGGGTAAAAACTGAATGCTTTATCATTTTATTTTTCACTAATCAATATGTTTTAATGCACTAGTTGGAAATTGCTTGAGGTAATTTTTTAATAGCAAACACTTATTTAAATTACCAACATTTCACTGCTAATTTGACAATTACATTTTACAGCAACTAATATTTTGTGCTGGTGCATATTGTGCAAATCCTTTGTCCTGATAAAAAGCACCCAAAAGTATTAGAAAATCGCGTAGTTTTTTTTGTTGTTGAACTACATAAGTGCGTAATGATGTAAAATGATGACAGGCAAATCAACTAAACCAGTATTTAATAATGAAAGTTGGATAGATAAAAAAACTAGATCCACAGCTGCATTGGGGTATATTTGACATTCATGATTGCAGTATAAACAATCCTGACACAGCAGGGTAGGAGAATTAAATTTAAAATAAATGTTACCAACAATTAGGCAGGGGTGGCGAAATCAAATGTCCGAGTTGCCGGAGTCGTACATTTGCTTGTCTGGGCAACTGAATTTTTTCAATTTAGTTGTCTGTGGACAACAAGTTTTTTAAAAGTCGGGTCCAGGTATACAAAAAAATACATTGTATTAAAGCCGTAATTAAGTTTTACAAAACCGGATGTTGACATGCGATTACAGTGTCAGTGCTATTTGCGGAGCAATCAAGCTAAAATACGGGCCCTCTCCTGCGCAGTGATCTCCCTTATTCTATAAGAGACCAGGAGCATGACGCATTTTAAACATTAGGCCCGACTGATAAACAGTGTACAGACTGGTTTCTTTACTTTTACAATCAGACGGAAATAAAAAGTATCAAAGTAAGATAAACAAAACACGGTCTACCTTGTTATTTAAGACGACTTAAATGGTGAAAATGGAACATTTAGTTTTTTTAAATCTTCAACAACGGAGCAGAAACCCGAAGCTTTGAGCAGTCCACCTTCCAAAAAAACTAAGAAAGATTATGATAAAAAATATGATCTAAGTAAACGCACCAGAACTTTTTAAGAAACTTGGCTCACAGATTTTCAATGGTTACCAGTTGATGATAATCAAATTGCTTCCAGTAGCGGCGCAGAGCTTCATTTGTTAAGATTACGATGTACTTATGTTCAACACATGTTTTAATAACACTAGCTTTGCAAGATTAAATGTTTTAGAAAGTCTTTATATTGTTTATAATATACTGCTATAATGAATGTACTATTGCAATACAACTATAAACAAAACTAGCAAATCATACTCATTTTGGTATATTCCACATTGTTTTACATTAATCAATAAATTCGTTTATAATTTATATAAACATTAACGGACAAGTGTAGTTCAGCAACGGACAAGTTAAATTTCCTAAATGGTTGTCCGTGGACAAGTATAGTTTTTTGAGATTTCGCCACCCCTGAAATAGGGACATAGGAATCTTCAAATTCCTGTATTACTTTAAATAAATAAAAGTATTGTCTAAAAATATAAATAAAATTTAACTACTTTCAAACTATCTTTTTTGAGCCATGTTACCAGAAACACTTTTTGTTTAGGCCTTAATACACAGTTTACAATAGGTATGTATTATGTCTGTCAGACTTAGGAGGCTGTTACCACTTGACGTGTTAAAACAATTACCATAATTTACAATACTCTGCACAAATAAAGGTACATGAATATCAGTGAGCTGGTCAAAAATTAAAGACTTATACCCATCAAGTGTCACCCCAAAAAAACAGGTTGTCAACATTTATGTCACAAATATTTTTTTTTTTAATTTGCACTCTTCCAGCTGGGTTTTCATGTAAGACAATTACAAATGCTAATTCAGTGAAATACCTCCTACCCAACACAAGTAATAAAGCAGCGGCAATTTTTTTCTGAGACAGTGAACTTGACCTGACATTAGGCCAAACTAAAATGTCAAGGCAGCACTTATTTTGCCCTATTGGGAAAAGTAATGATAACGGGATTTTTTTGGACAGCAATTGGAAATTTTTTAGATTTTTTCCCATTGTGAAGGTATTGTTTTCCAGTACTTAATCAAGGAGGGAAAAAATCGCTGCAAGATGCCCATGTAAGCAATGCTGCATCCAAAGTTTTAGCACACTGTTCAATGCATACAAAAGGTATAATGACCAAAAACCACTGTTTGAAACTGCCACCCATGCCCCTTATCTTAAAACAGAGACCTTAAAATTAATTGAACACATGGTCAACAGTACACAGATTGTAGATATACACTTTTGTTTTGTGTTTTGTTTGCATATCTAAGTATTAATGATCTTATTTGGACCTTGTCATTTTGGGTTAACCTTGTACAGATGGATAAACCAATGTATCAATTGATTCATGCTTCATGGTATCAACAGGATGATTGGTCCACATGGTTCAATTATTTTGAATTAAAACAAAAAATTAATTAACAAAAAAAATAAAAATTAAATTAAATGCATCATACAACTATGTGAACCCGTTTTAATATACAAATTTCACTGTTCTGGTAGTAGTTAATATGATTTATTGTCATTAAGTTGACAGCATAACCTATTCAGATAGGTTCACAGATTTCGATATTTTATAACATCTAGTTGCCAATCATGTCATAAACACCCCATGAGTCTGTTATCTGCTTGGATTCCAAAAATCAATGTTAAATCCTACCCCACATCTCTGTTCAACATGGCAGACAAAGCTTGTATTTACTTTACTATTCAAACAGTTATGATTGCCCATATACATACATATTGACATTAGACATTTGAAGGCATGATTAGAGGCTTCAGCTTGGAGCTTAAGAAAGTACTTTCTATCTTGGAGCTGATTTATATTTTTATTGACAACACTGTGTTACAGATTCAAGTATTTATTGAATAAAAAAGAGCCGGTCAAGTCGAACAAATCTATTTTGGTTATACAGGCAATTGTGACTGTTTCCAAAAAAACATTTTGAATAGGTTTTAAGGAGCACTTGATTAAATATTTAATGTTTCTAGCATTGTAGCTAAGCAATAAGTAGAGCAAATATATCATCAGTCTATAAAATAAACCAGAACTTTGTGAGTGCCTATACAGCTTTTATAAATCTTTAAATCTTTATTACAATTGTTACATGTAATATTGAAATAATAAGAGCTTTACAACATTGTGTGGATAAGGTTGTTCAACAACAATAACAACAGTTGTATTAAGTTTGGAGGGATCTTTTTTCACCTATGTACATTTATGGGCTAATTAAAGCAAGATTATACAATTTTGTCAAATATTTATTAATTTATATAAAATGTGGAAAAAACTTATTAAACTTATTAAATATATTTTAATATAAATTAAAATTAAAGTTAAGAAGAACATGTGTCGAAAAATGGGAAATAAGCCAGATATTTAAATCTCAAATCGATAAAGGCTGTACAGTCGAATTCGCCAGCATGTAAATCATGCATGTACGATGTGAATCTAAATTTAGTTTAACGGTTCATTTTAAATTCCTGCAATTATATCTATTTATTTGACACACGAAAACTAACTAAAAAGACGAATGCTTCGGTTATTGTACAGGGGTTTTTTTTAGAAAGAGGGGAAGACGCTGGACGCTGGGTAAAAGGGGAAAATCAAGCGCGCAAGAGACATATTTGGGGAAAAAATAAAAACTGTTCATTTCAATGTCTATAACTCACCTACAGACTTAAGGGTTTTTTAAAGAAAAGAGGCATGTCTCTGGCCTTATTGTTCTTAAACACATGAACAAGTATGATATTAAAGTCAAAGTCCTAAATAAAGTTGCAGGTGTAGATCTAATAATGAGAAATGTTTTCAACTGGGGCCGGGGAACGATGTCAATATTATGATTTCAATTTCATTATGAATGGGTTGACGATCTAGATCAGCTACAGTATTGGAAGGGAAAGGTGCGGCAGTTGCCGATTGTCTACTTTCAATTTCACAATAATCCGACAGTATTAATCGATGTTGATTACATGTACCTCCGAATCCTGCTGGGTTTCAACGGTTTTTGATGATTCATTCTTGAAAAATGCGCCAACTCAATTAATATTTTCCGAGTCCGAACGTTTTATTTTGTTCGTGTATGAACGCCAATTGTGAGACTTTTTTCTGTTTTAACGTTTATATCTTGGCTTTCACATAACCCGGATGAAAATTCGACTGGTTTCCGGTAATTAATTGACGAAACACCCTTCTCGCGCAAGACAGGAATCCAGTAAAATAGTCACATGATTAATACGATTAGTTGCCCGGTTTCCATGACGTAATTTAAGAGCTATATATAGAATCACTGGGATTCCCAGATTTGAGTGTCCGTCGGGAGAGAGAGAGAGAGAGCGAGATCGTTTTACATAGTACAAATTGGATAAGTGTCGACTTCCCAAAAGAAAAAAAACATTTCTTTGAGGGTAAAATATATTTGGTGAAAAATTATATTTTTGGAGGGGAAATGGTATTTTTAGGGGAAAAATTCTGGTAGGGGAAGACGCCGAATATCGGCGTCACTTTCTTAGTAAAAAAAAACCCTGTTGTAGGAAAATATGTACGAAATATCTTCGTCACAATCGGTTCGGGCACTAATTTGTCTTTGCTGCATTTTATGAAATTCGTCTTCAATGTATAATTTTTCTTGCCTATTTTGTGTTATTGGTACATATTTTATCAATAATTAAAGTGTGACACATATACAAAATCGTATAGTCTCGCTTTAATCATGGAAGAATATGAAAGTTATCTTCAATTATTAAGGACAAACAGCTACTGGATCTCGATCGTGTCTCAATTATTTACATACATTGAAAATTAACGAAAGGCATTCATCCTTGGCCTATTTCATGTTGTTTTGAATTGCAAATCTCGCTGTGTATTTTTTATCAATTAAACTTTGTGACCGGTTTTACCATTAACTATTGACATCCTATAAGTACTTCTCATTTAGATATCAACAATACACATTTGATTGTCACACATGGTGAGCTGACATGAATAAGTAATCAGCAGACCTAAATAACTATGTCAGATTGTACTGTGATTAGATATCACTATATGTTTAATATTTCCCTTTCAAATTTTTAATACAGATGCAACCTTAGAATAATACATTATTATTATTATTACCATTATTAGTATTATTATCATTATTGTATAATATCAGCAAAATGATTTATGAAATTGTTCAAGTTGTAGTGCTTAACTATTTCAAAATCATAGTTGCAAAAATAAAAATAAAAATCTGGGATCCAACTAATTATTAACTTTAAATCATATATTAGTTTAAACCTATTTATTTAAACTAATATATGATTTAAAGTTAATATATTGACTAAGTATTACCCATTAATATAGGGTTGCAGTGGACTTTTTGCTAAATAAGAGCTGTCTCCATAGAATCCAATATGCTCCTAAAAAACGCTTTGATAGTTATGTAAGACGGCTAAATAACAGGACGAAATTTTCGAAACCTAAATGCCGACCCAAAGTTCAAGTTCAAAGGGGTCAAAGTTTGTGTGCGTTTGGAAAGGCCTTGTCCATATACACATGCATACCAAATATTAAGGTAACATCTGAAGCCACATAGAGGTTATGAGCATTTTTCAAACCTAAACGCAGATTTCGAAACCTTAGCGCGGACCCTAAGTTCAAGGTCAAGGTCAAAGGGGTCAAAATTTGTGTGCGTATGGAAAAGCATTGTCCATATACACATGCATACAAAATATGAAGGCAACATCTGAAGCAATATAGAAGTTATGAGCATTATTTGAAACCTACATGTAAACCCAGATTTCGAAACCTAAACGAAGAGCCTAAGTTCAAGGTCAAAGTCAAAGGGGTCAAAATTTGTGTGCGTATGGAAAAGCCCTGTCCATATACACATGTATACCAAATATGAAGGTTAATTCTGAAGCGAGATAGAAGTTATGATGAGCAATTTTCGAAAAAGTGTGACAGACAGACAGACAAACAGATAGACAGACGGACAGTCCGATCTAGGGCTGTAACGATACATTTGAATATTCGAAATTACTCGAATACGGCTGTGGACGAATCGTATTCGTTATTCCCCACCTCCCGAACCCAATATTTGACGAATACAAACGTTGTTTCGAGTTTGAAAGTTTAATCATCTTATCTTACCTTACAAATGAAGGTTCATACAATAAACCCCTATATTTAAATGTTTTTCTCCTTATTCCGGTGTTTTGCATCATGTTTACCCCACCCATTATGTTACACAGTGAGATTATCAACAATAATGGTGGGCACCGGTTGAATATTTACGACATGGAATTGAAAAATCTTTCGATGGTTGTTTAATGTTTATTTGGTGCTCAACATTCACACAAAGGATTAGCAGATGGAATAAATTAATTAATCAAATTGACAAATACTCATAGTTTCATACTATATAATGTCATGTCAAGTTGTCAGTATTTATTGTGTTCATTGAAATTCATATCCGCGAATAAATATTCGTATTCGCCACCCTGTATTCGTGATACATATCCTTTTTGTCACCTAGTGTATTCATTACAGCCCTAGTCCGATCACTATATGCCCACCTTCGGGGGCATACAAAAATATCCAATCCCAAAATGGCCAGGAAAAGGCTTGAAAAATACACAATATATTATTTTTCCTGCTTATCATTATATAAAGACAGAAAACAACAAGAGATGTCAGAAACACAATGCCCCTTATGCGCTGCTTTGATACATGATTTTTGACCTTTGACCTTGAAAGATGACCTTGACCTTTCACCACTCAAAATGTGCAGCTCCATGCGATACACATGCATGCCAAATATCAAGTTGCTATGTGAAGGGATATCGAAGTTATGAGCATTTTTTGAAACCTAAACCTAAACGCAAAGTGTGACGAAAGGACAGAATGACAGACAGACGGACGGTCTGATCACTACATGCCCTCCTTCAGGGGCATAAAAACAAAAACACAGTTAAAATACACCTTTGTTTGGTGTAGTATTTTTAGCAACATCACCTTAGCAGCGTCTGTTAAGTCTAACACTAAACAGTCTTGTATTGAGTCTATGGTTATTTCAAGTTTACAAATATTTACATAACTTCAGTGCAAGGACAGCTGTATAAGAGCAATCATACTGTCATGAGTATTGATTTCCTCTTTATGGCCACTTACTTATTTCTTTTGAGTTCCAATATTTTGACTAACGATCAGTGAATTATAAATATTAACTTCTAAATCCTTTTAAGCTGTCAATTCAAAAGAGATTAATGGTAGATTATTGATTTCTAAATGTTTCTTGATCAATGTAATTTTTAATGATAACAATCATAGGTAGATTTTGCAGTGTAATGTGCACTCAAGAAAAACCTTGGCCTTAAAGCTTGTCACTAAAGGCCCTCGCTGAAGGCACTGAATTTGTTCGCTGTTGTATAATCTTAGACGCAACTCAGTTTTCAAAATTATGTTATAGCTTTTTATATCGCAAGTTTGAAATTACCACAACCAATTCAAATTTATAAAGAGTGTGTCTTAAAGCACATGTCGAGATGTGATTTTTTTCAAATCATTGATACAGCTTATTAGTGTGCACAGGCTAATCTTATTTGACATGCATTAAGCCCCGTTTTCCCTGAAAGCAGAAAATATGTACATATTTCAATGATAAACACTAGACTGGCCAACGTTGTCTTACAAGCTGTTAAATACTTTTGAATAATTTTTGGGGGGGGGGGGGGGGAAGATTCTTGGATGGGATGGTTGGACGGTATTTCAAAAATAAAATAATAAAAAATAAATATTTGTGTTTTTTAACCATGTTTGAAAAAAAAACAACAGAGATGCGTTTGTCAGAAACACGATGCCCCCTCAGGCTTTTTCCGCCCTATGCCACGGGTCCGAAATTCGGCCCCATTCCCAATGCAAATCTGGTTGTTTTTTTCCCAATTGAAAAAAAATTCCCAATTCAAAAAAAAAAAAATTTTTTTTTTTTTTTTTTTTTTTTTTTTTACCCTTTAAATATATAAGTTGACCTGATCTGGTGTAGAAAATAGAAAGTATTGCATAATTAAATTATCTGTTGCCTTGAATTTGTTTTAAGAACTGTAAAATATGTTAATGATTATTTAAGACTTTCCTTTTTTTCCTCAAAATCCGGCGCTTCCCGCGATTTTTTTCACCTCAAAAAGGCCAAGCCTTTTCCCCAAATTCAGATAAAAAACCTGCACTAATCACACATGTTCATAATATTTTGCAAAATTTTAATAATAAGTTATCAAAATAGTCGTTATTTACCAGTTAACGGCTTCTTTGAAATATAAGAAACACTGTTTTAAATAATTTACATGCGATAATTTTTCCTAATTGAGCCAATTTTGCTATTAATTTTTTTCCCAAAATGGGGGTTTTCACGATGCGAAATTCCCAAAATTCCAGTGTGGCGTTTTCCCAAAATGGAGCGGAAAAAGCCTGCCCCTATTGCGCCTCTTTGATTTTTTTTTTTTTTTTTTTTTTTTTACCTTTGACCTTGAAGGATGACTTTGACCTTGAACTTCCACCACTCAAAATGTGCAGCTTTATGAGGCCACTTTGAAATATTATTTTTTTGACCTTTGACCTTGAAGGATGACCTTGACCTTGAAGGATGACCTTGACCTTGAACTTCCACCACTCAAAATGTGCAGCTTCATGATAACACCGCTTTGAAATCATTATTTTTTTTACCTATGACCTTGAAGGATGACCTTGACCTTGAAGAATGACCTTGACCTTGAACTTCCACCACTCAAAATGTGCAGCTTCACGAGAACGCTGCTTTGAATTTTTTTTTAAATTGACCTTTGACCTTGAAGGATGACCTTGACCTTGAAGGATGACCTAAACCTTGAACTTACAACCACTCAAAATGTGCAGCTTCATGAGAACGCCGCTTTGAAATTTATTTTTATTTTTACCTTAAATGATGACCTTGACCTTGAACTTCCACCACTCAAAATGTTCAGCTTCATGATAACGCCGCTTTGAATTTTTATTTTATTTTTGACCTTTGACCTTGAAGGATGACCTTGACCTTGAACCTACACCACTCAAAATTTGCAGCTTCATGATAACGCCACTTTGAATATTTTTTTGACCTTTGACCTTGAAAGATGACCTTGACCTTGAAGAATGACCTTGACCTTGAACTTCCACCACTGTGCAGCTTCATGATAATGCCACTTTGATTTTGATTTTTTTTTACCTTTGACCTTGAAGGAAGACCTTGACCTTGAAGGATGACCTTGAACTTCCACCACTCAAAATGTGCAGCTTCATGAGAACGCCGCTTTGAATTTTATTTTTTTTTACCTTGATGGATAACCTTGAAGGATGACCTTGACCTTGAACTTCCACAACTCAAAATGTGCAGCTTCATGAGATACACATGCATGCCAAATATCAAGTTGCTATCTTTAATATTTAAAAAGTTATGGCCAATTTTAAAGTTTCGGACGGACAGACGCCATATATTTGACATTTGACCTTGAAGGATGACCTTCACCTTGACCTTTCACCACTCAAAACGAGCAGCTCCATGAGATACACATGCATGCCAAATATCAAGTTGCTATCTTAAAAAGTAAAAAAGTTATGGCCAATGTTAAGACTGACTTACATACTGACGGACAGTTCAACTGCTATTATGCCACCCTACCGTGGGCATAAAAATTATTTTTTTGGGGTGGGGGACGGGGGGTGGGGGGTATAGTGTGAGGGTGTGGTGGTCATTTATTAGATGATCTTCAATTAAAAAAAAAATTATGGGGGGATTCGGGGGGGGGGGGATTTAAAGTTTAAAAGCAATAGCCTTGATACTTTAGAAGTAAAGTGGATCTAAACACAAAATGTAACCATATGTTCAAAGTTACTTAGTCAAAAAAGGGCCATAATTCCGTATCAATGTCAACCAGAGTTATGGCACTTGTCCTTTACTGTCCCCTTACGATAGTTTGCCAGTGTTCCAAGAATGAAATAAATATCTATGATACTTTAGGGGTAAAGTGGACCAAAACACAAAACTTAACCAAAATTTTAAACTATAAAGGGCCCATAATTCCGTCAAAATGCCAGTCAGAGTTACATAACTTTGCCTGAAAAATCCCCTTACGTTAGTTAGTAAGTGTTGCAAGTATGAAAGCAATAGCTTTGATACTTTAGGAAAAAAAAGGACCTAAACACAAAACTTAACCAAATTTTCAATTTTCTAAGTCTAAAAAGGGCACATAATCCTGTCAAAATGCCAGTCAGAGTTACATAACTTTGCCTGCACAGTCCCCTTACGATAGTTAGTAAGTGTTGCAAGTATGAAAGCAATGGCTTTGATACTTTAGGAAAAAAGTGGACCAAAACACAAAATTTAACCAAATTTTCAATTTTCTAAGTATAAAAAGGGCACATAATTCCGTCAAAATGCAAGTCAGAGTTACATAACTTTGCCTGCACAGTCCCCTTACCATAGTTAGTAAGTGTTGCAAGTATGAAAGCAATGGCTTTGATACTTTAGGAAAAAAAGTGGACCTAAACACAAAACTTAACCAAATTTTCAATTTTCTAAGTATAAAAAAGGCACATAATTCTGTCAAAATGCCAGTCAGAGTTACATTACTTTGCCTGCACAGTCTCCTTATGATAGTTAGTAAGTGTTGCAAGTATGAAAGCAATAGCTTTGATACTTACGGAATAAAATGGACCTAAACACAAAACTTACCCAAAATTTTCAATTTTCTAAGTATAAAAAGGGCACATAATTCTGTCAAAATAAAAGCCAGAATTATCTTACTTTGCCTGCCCAGTCCCCTCATGATAGTAAGTAAATGTACCAAGTTTGAATGCAATAGCATTGCTACTTTATGAGAAAAGTGTACCTTAACGCAAAACTTAACCGGACGCTGACTCTGACACCTACGCCAAGGTGATGACAATAGCTCATAATTTTTTTTCAAAAAATAGATGAGCTAAAACCCATGGTACTATTGCAAGGAATAAGGATTTATTTTTTATTCAGCTTAACTTTTAATCCCCAGAGATCTTTGACTGATTTGAACTGGTCACATTCAATGTCACAATCTATGCTGCATGAGGATTAGGCATATACAAAACAACAACTTTCTGTCATGATTCTTATAAACCAAAATGTACAGCCAGTGTTGTTAGGTTAATTAAATTTTGGGCCAAAATTAAGCTCCATTCTCAATCTAAAAAGGTGTGTATTCTCCCTAAATGACAGCCTTTTATTCACTAGTGAAAATTCCCCCCACCCTATTTTTTTTATCACAACATTTAGTTCATCTCCCAATCTGGTCCTTGAGTTAAACTTTAAAAAAGATGATGTAAAAACTAACGATTAATTTTATAGTATTTGTTAGCAAAGAAAAACAAAAAATTTCTCAATTTTAATCAAAACAACAGTAATTTCCAATCACAAGGGCTATACCACCCTATTCCCAAAGTGGGGGAAAAAGTGACCACTTTGTAAGCACTGAAACATTGCAATATTTCTTAGAAATAAGATAATCATTTTACTCACTTGAGCAAGGGAGAGATGTTGGTGGTGGCACTATGGCACTGAAGTTTGGGGGAGCAGACAGGGTGGGCTTGAGTGGCATATGACCAGCTACACCACCACCACCCTGGGTAGGGGCTACACCCTGGCCATGCCCCATCCCCATGTACAGGTTGCCCTGGCTACCAGACTGCACCTGACCTTGACCTACCCCGTGACCTTCGACACCATTCATGTATATTGAATCGTTTGTGTGAAACATCACATTATTCCATCCGTTCATGTTTGGCACACTCCCCACTGAGGCTCGCTTAGACAGCGCCATATGGGTCCTCAAAGAGTTGCTATTCTCAGTCTGATGGGAAAAGGGCATATTTTGAACTTGACCCTGAAGTTGACCATGACCTTGGCCAGGACTGTGACTCGGTGAGCTTTCACGGTTACCCTGACTCGAAGGCGAATGATGATAATTGCCGCTAAAACTCTCGTCCAACTGGCACAGCCACAGGTTAAACTTTGACCTCTCCTCCGAGGTGATGGCAGGATGAATGAGTGAGTATGACAGTAGCTGGCGACTCTCCTCAATGAATATGCTGTTCTTGATGGAGTGGGCCAGTATGGTGGGGATGATGGCGAGGTATTCCTTCTTCGCCTCAGAGTTCCCCGCGTGCAGTAAAGGCAAGTGAACTAACAGCTCCTGAATTACTTTCTCCTTTGGGAATTCTTGCAGCATGCTAATGTACTCTGAAATGTAAAGAAATGTTAAAATATCTTTAACTTTTATTTGAACCTGTCTATGGTAAAACTCGGCTTTGTGCATGTGCTTAAAATCTCGTCCCAGGTTAGCCTGTTCCCTCTGAACAGGCCAATCTGGGACATCACTTTCTCCTTTGATGGCTTTTTTCCTTTTAAGGGACTTCTTCACAGATTTTCCTATTTTTGAAAAAAATATTATGAAATAATGTTCAATTACAAATTGATAATGTTTGTAATTGTCTTATAACTAATAATAACAAGAAGAAATAGGCTGAATACAAATATTGCCTTCAACGGGATTCAAGCCCATGAACTCTGTAAGCAAGAGCTAGTGCGATGCCATGTAAGGCATTTTTATTAGTCAGGAGGGTTATTTTACTTTATTAAACATAATGTTAACATTTGTTTTTGAATCTTTATCAATTGTTTTGAAAATTATAATTTTACCGTTTAAAGGAAGCATTTTCAAAACAAGAATCCAGTAAAGGCAGAACATATAATCCCAGATTAGCCTGTGCTGAATGCACAGGCTGATCTTGGATGACACTTTCCGAACATTAATTAAGCCACTTTTTCCAGAGATGCGTACATTACATTGTGTATGAGTGGCAAAATCACAAATTCACTTAATATTCACATAACAATAAGCAACTTGCAATATATATATATAAATATTGTGGATATAATTAAGCTGAGAAATAATGAATACCACATTTTTAGCCACTTTAGCAAAGACTGCACAGGCGAAGAATTTTCCATGACTAATGAAGTTTCACATGAACATCTCACAGTTTGCATAACAAATACAAGGACTTTTAAAATAAAACAACTCAATTGTTTTTCTTGCCAATTCGCCCCAATAAAGAAAGACATAACAACCATTGCATGTGTACATTGTTATTGTTGAAGGCCACTTACACTGGTAAGACAATTGTAAACATAAAACACTCATTATTGTTATTTTTGTCCTCTTGATAAATGTCAGACTTCATACTTCAGGCAGACATATAGAGCGAATTCTAGTATAACCCCTCAATACATGCAAAGGCATTTATATGCACACTGCTTAACATAAATTTAAATGTCAAGCCATTAACTCTGCAAGAATGAATTCAACAATATGGTGTGTGTTTCAATAACCAAGTGGCAGGAACTGTTATCAGTTTCATTAAAACATGTACTTGTGTCCACAAACATTTTAATATACCACAATCTTTTGATATACTTGTAGAAGCAAGCTCAAACTGATATGGCGTCCAGTAGGAACTGAATTTAAATATTAAAGCTGATCAATGACGCAA
Source organism: Dreissena polymorpha (assembly GCF_020536995.1). Classification (NCBI taxonomy): domain Eukaryota; kingdom Metazoa; phylum Mollusca; class Bivalvia; order Myida; family Dreissenidae; genus Dreissena; species Dreissena polymorpha. Next base: position 35,936,060 of record NC_068357.1, read on the forward strand.
ATGCCACAACAAAATAACAGGATCTATGGACATTGAAATACATATTTGATTGGCACGTATTAGTGTCTTATTATTTTAATGGAGCGTATATTAAACTATTCACAGCTGTAATACAATCATGTGCAACTGTACTTTCCAATGGATATTTCACAATGCATAAAAAAAATCTTATAAAATAGTCAATGAACTTTTAAACATTAAATTATGCAAATGTCAAACATTGCAGATTTTATATTTTCTTACCACACAAATAAAAGTGCCAGCTGTAAAGACTATGAAGTTTGAGAACATATTACACATAAGCAAAAAGCATTTAATACAGATTGTAAAATACCCACAATTGTTTGCCCAACTTGTCTGACTGTGAGAGAGGTTAAATTACCATGACCTGCAAATAGCCAGTGTATACCATACATAAAGTTCAGTGATAATTCTTTTCTCACCATTTTGAAATTTTGGCAAGAGCCCTTTCGATTTGTAAAAAATTGTGGTTTTGACTAAAATGGAAAAATTGGTCTTGATGTTTTTTGCTAACAAATAATTGAGATACTTTATTTTTCAATGTTATATTTACTCAGTTTCACCTTTAAGAACTTGATATGGAAATAATTTAAATGTTGAAATGTATTAAAAACAAACCAAACAGTAGTCCATCCCATTCCACACACCCCAGTCCCTCCCACATCACACCCCCACCTATTACCCAGGTTTTAAAGAAATAACGAGAACGCGTCTTGTTATTCAAGCCACATGATTATTAACATTTATCAGCACACTATTACAGATTTCAAAACTTATAAACTACAATTTTTTATTCTAATCTGTAATATAACTTGCCAACTGCTTTGCAAGCCTATTAAGCTGAAAAATCAATATGCATGAAGCCACAAATAGTTCACTAAGCCCTAAAACATTCTTAAAATGGTTCTGATTAAACCACCTATCACTATCAATATATTCCTGGGTTGCCAGGGACAATTCTGAATATTTACCTTCCAGGCAAACCCTTATGACCCATTCCAAATCAATTTATATTTTTGTCATTTATGAAAAAAGATTAATGATTAATGAATGACTAATGCCATAAATTCATTAGACAAAGGAATAAATGAAAGTTAACAAAAACATGTGACAATGCCTGACTAATGTTGAAATGTAAGGCAAGTGTATGATGTAGACAAAAATCAGTCAAAGTTTAATTTAATAAAGATATATAACATACTCCAACATTAACTGTTGCAACAAAATATACAAACTTAAATGACATTGACTGAAACACCTTCCCAAGTTGAGTCAGGGAAGGCCTTGAAACAAAGGGAGGGATGGGGGAATTCTTACATTACCTCACATCATGCTACCAGCAGATTAAGCAAGCTCCACACCATGCCATGGAATGTCACAAAAGATGACAGTCCCACATTCTTCACTTTATGTTATTGCTGTATTTATCTGACAGACATTTTAACAGCTCATAGTCCACCATGTTTTTGTTGACAAACATCTAAGTGCATTTTTGACATATGCCTGGCATGTTTTCAATGCATCAACAAGTCACTTTTGTACTTATCTTGGTTTGCTGTGTATATTGTAGCAGACAATATATATTCATGAAAGTGTTTGGGAACATTTATACACTTGAATTTCGAGGAAGGAGTTTGATATGGTGATGGAAACATTGAGAAATATGAGCTGCGGTCTGGAAAAACTGGGCTTTATCCATATACGTTAAGCATCGTCCTAGATAAGCCCATGCAGTCCCCAGGCTTATCTGGGACGACACTTTCTGCTTTTATTGATTTTTTGGTTTAAAGGAGGTATCTTCTTAAAAAATCCAGTCTAGGTGAAAAAGTGTCCTCAGTGATTAGCCTAGCTGACAAAATAAATGCATTCAGCCCAGTTTTCCAACAGAGCAGCTCATGTATAGTACTGGCTATTACAGAGAAACTTATTTCAGGCTTACTACATGATTAAGATGTAAGCCTTTACTGAACTGTGCCTCCGACAAAAACTTTTTAGCAAGTTGTGCAAAAATGAGTCTTATGCTATATAAAGTACTGGTAGTTGCAGACCAGCCTGTGCATTCATGCAGTTTGGTATGGAGTTACCCTGTCTGCTAATGAGACCATAAAACCTTGTCTGACTTTATAAAGCTGATTGTAGCCCCTGACTAAGCTGCACAAGTGCTCTTAAGACCCATTTTGCATGAGGCGGCGAATAATGTCTTCTGTGCAAGCAGTATTGAATTGAAAGCAGAATGGCAGGACAACATGACCAAACTGTTATGTTCTTACCCTTTGTCTATAGTAGTTACCCCAACACTTGACCCATTAACATCAAGCATCTACTTACCTGAATCATTGGTCTGTTTACATCAAGCATCTACTGGACCTGGATTGATATCCTGTTTACATCAAGCAACTACTGCCCTGGATTGTTTGCCTGTTTGCATCAAGCATGATGCTAATTACCTGGATTATTGGCCTGCTTACATCAAGCATGTAATAACTTGGATCATGGGCCTGTTTACATCAAGCATCTTCTGACCTGGATCATTGGCCTGTTTACATCAAGCATCTACTGACCTGGATTGTTAGCCTGTTTACATCAAGCATCTACTGACCTGGATCGCTGGTCTGTTTACATTGAGCAGGAACTGAACAGGTTTGTTGGCCTGTTTACATCAAGCATCTTCTGACCTAGATCATTGGCCTGTTTACATCAAGCATCTACTGACCTGGATTGTTAGCCTGTTTACATCAAGCATCTACTGACCTGGATCTCTAGCCTGTTTACATTGAGCAGCAACTGAACAGGATCGTTAGTCTGTTTACATCAAGCATCTACTGACCTGGATCACTGGCCTCTTTACATCAAGCAGCAACTAAACTGGATCGTTGGCCTGTTTACATAAAGCAGCTACTGACTTAGATAGTTTGCCTGTTTATATCAAGCATGTACTGACCTGGGATGTTGGCCTGTTTACAACAAGCAGCTACTGACTTGGATCATTGGCTTGTTTACATCAAGCAGCTACTGACCTGGATTGTTGGCTTGTTTCCATCAAGCAGCTACTGACCTGGATTATTTGCCTGTTTATATCAGGCATCTACTGACCTGGATCGTTGGCTTGTTTCTCGTGCGTTTCCACATCCTTGTCGTCCTTTATTCTCTGCTGCAGCATCTGGGCGAGGAAGCGACAGTGGTGAGGCGGTATCATTTTCAGCAGCGAGTACAGAACCACTGTCTGCTCACACGTGCTCCACTCCCCAAACCATGAGGTCACAGAGTTCACCTGGTCACGAAACATGTTCCCCTTCATCTTCATAACACAATAGTGGCTACGTGTTACCACCATGAGAACACTGAGACTATGTCAGCCATTTTGTCTTCCTTGTGGATTGTGGCTTGAATTAAATGTTATTCTGGTCATGATAATAATTATGCAGGAGTTGGTTGTGTTAAAACAGCAGAATTATCGTGTTAGATTTTCAATAATCCCAGACAAGGTATTTTTTAATAGTTGTAATAGTCAACAGATTTTACATGTCACGTCTTTAGAAGCCTGTACTTGGTCACGGCTAAAACTGAAGTCTCAAATCATTCCCTGAAAATAGAAAACAACAAAAGTCATATTATACAGAGCTTATTAATGATCTCCACAAGGAAATGAACTGATTAGTTTCTATGCAAAACTACACCCAACACGCATTTTGGGTTTTACAATATGAATACCTAATTAACAATCAATCAATAACATTATTGATTATCTAAAATATAATAAAAGTGACAAAACAAATAGAATTCATTTAATTTAATAATTGATTATAAGAAAGATGTGAAACATGTCCCATAAGACTAGAAAATTACGTTTAGCTTTTGTGGACAAAATATTTGGATGTACTAGTCCATCTAACTTAAATTTTATGTTTAATTATCTTTGTGCCTGATACAATGCTTTTGGTTTTTCACAATAGTAACAAATGTCTGCAATATTTTTTATTTGTTTATTTGTTCATTTTGAAGCTTTATTGAAATGATTACATTATTTATTTTAATTTAATTAAACAAGATCAAACTGAAACACATTTGTATCATAATAAAAATCTTGCTTTTACCAGAGTTGTGTACATGACTGTATATCCAAGACAACAATAAATAAATCTTCACCACCACTTAAAACATTTCTACACTGTATAATATTATCTGTAAGAGCACTTCAAACTAATGCTTTGCCAATTGCAAGTTGAATATGACAACCACAGTTACAAAGAAACCAACACCTCTGTCTCACAACTCTACCACTGATATTGAAGGCTTAAACAGGTCAGACCCAATCATATTCATTGAGTTATCATGGATCATGAGTTATCGTGGATCATGAGCAGTCAACCAATATTAGTAACCCAACCGTGGCTCAGTCTTTAACTAACTGTATGGATAATCTTCTATCTATTATCTAATCTGTTTACAAGACTCATTGAGTCAATGTTTATCTGTTTTTTCTTTTCTTCTAAACAGGTGCTGTATAACACTAGCTTGAATAGATAAAGCTGTTAAGATCAAACATTATGCATTAACATTTTGCAGGGTAGACAATTTTTGCATTTCAAATTCACAAAAACAAATCTAATTACTTATTACATTCCATTGGTTTATTTAAATAATTTCCTATAACAAAAGCCAATTTTTTCTATCTGTTTTTATTTTCTAAATTTTGCGTAGGTTTTTTTTCAGAACAAAGTAACTGCTCATGCATATAGTGTAAATAAGAATACCTTTGTAAATGCAACTTCAAATGATTGTTATCAGGTTAATATCAGTCAAGGACATTTGGCTTTGTCAGGAAAGCTGATAGCCGAAAAGCAGATATTTATCAGTGTGTTGTGTATTTGACACAAGCTTGAAAAACAGGCTTAAAACCTTGCAATTAAGCACAGGCTGATCAGGGACAACAAGTTCCGCCTTAACTAATCGTTCCTGACTAGACTGTGCGAACTGAGACAACTACCCACTTACACGCAGGGCCTGCGATGCCATTCGCCAAATTAGCAAATGACTACAAATAAGAAAATTTGGCTCATGAAATTTTCATTTGGCTATACATTTTTCTTCATAAAACCCAGTTATACTGATAATGTTCTACTGTATATTCGGCTAAAGTGAATTTTCAGCCAGGGTGGACCTGACATGCATTTAGCCCGGTTTTCCAAGAATGCGGCTTTTTTGGTCATCATGCCGACATCCCGCAATTACCCCTGCATTCTCCAGAACAACCCTGGAACCCTGGCTCAAGTAAAATTACAATCAGATTAGTAGACATAATGACTTTTAAGTAAAATCACTATAAATAAGGTTAGTAGACATCATGACTTTTTTATAAGTTGACTATGCAACATTATCATGTGTGCATGACTTTGTGGTCTAAAAAGTTAGGTCTAAAAAGTAAGTTCGTGGAAGACTGCAACTGTTGAAACTTGTGTGTTTTTGCAGTCACTATGAATTGTGTGTACGCAATCATTTGAAGAATTTACAAAGCGCAAACCACAAGTCCCCTTTGGTGAAACCGGTAGGAGACAAAAGCGAAACAAGAGGGCCTGAAAGGCCCAAAGTTGCTCACCTGAGATAACAAGATATTATTGGGACAAATCGTCTGACCAAGTTTCACGAAGATTGGAAAATAAATGTGGCCTCTAGAGTGTTAACAAGGTTTTACTATAGCCATATAAGGAAAAATGCCCCGCCCCCTGGCAGCCATGTTTTTAAACCAACCGGCATCATTTTTGAACTCGTCTAAGATATTATCGGGATGAATCATCTGACCAAGTTTCATGAAGATCGGACAGTAAATATGGCCTCTAGAGTGTTAACAAGATTTTACTATAGCCATATTTGGAAAAATGCCCCGCCCCTTGGAAGCCATTTTTTTCAAGCAAACTTAATTATTTTCCAACTCATCCAAGATATCATTGAGACCAATACAAGCCATATAAGGAAAATAGCCCGCCCACGTGGTGGCCATGTTTTTCAACCAACCGGCATCATTTTTGATATCTTCCAAGATATTATTGGGATGCATCTTCTGACAAAATTTCATGAAGATCGGACTATAAATGTGGCCTCTAGAGTGTTAACAATATTTTACTATAGCCTTATATAGCCATATAAGGAAAAATGCCCCGCCCCTTGGCGGCCATGTTTTTCAAGCAAATGTAACCATTTTCAAACTCATCCAAGATAATATTAAGACAAATCTTCTGACCATATTTCATCAAGATTGGACAATAAATGTGACCTCTAGAGTGTTAACAAGGTTTTACTATAAATAGCCATATAAGGAAAAATGCCCCGCCCCTGGCGGCCATGTTTTTAAACCAACCGGCATCTTTTTCAAACTCGTCCATGATATTATTGGAATGAATCTTCTGACCAAGTTTCATGAAGACTGGACAATAAATGTGACCTCTAGAGTGTTAACAAGATTTTACCATAGCCATATATAGCCATATAAGGAAAAATGCCCCACCCCTTTGCGGCCATGTTTTTCAAGAAAAGGTTACCATTTTTGAACTCATCCAAGATATCAGTGGGACAAATCTTCTGAGCAAGTTTCATGAAGATTGGAAAATAAATGTGGCCTCTAGAGTCAGTGTTAACAAGGTTTTACTATAGCCATATAAGGAAAAATGCCCCGCCCCCTGGCGGCCATGTTTTTCAACCAACCGGCATCATTTTCAAACTCATCCAAGATATTATTGGGATGAATCTTGGGATGAACCAAGTTTTATGAAGTTCAGACAATAAATGTGGCCTCTAGAGAGTTAACAAGGCAAATGTTAACCCGCACAACGCACAAAGGACGACGGACAAAAAGCGATCACAAAAGCTCACCATGAGCACGTTGTGCTCAGGTGAGCTAAAAAAAAAAGTAACCCTAAACTGGGCTCTAGCCACTGACCTCTGGAGTAAAAGTCTGACCCTTTGTCCACTCGGCCATTTGTGCTCATACAATGAGGGATGTATAATTGTATTTTATACATTATTATAAGAAATCCTTGTAGTGTAACAACAACAACAGAACTCTCCAAATCAGTGCCTTCCCCAGGAATTTGTTCAGGCGCCCCGGGGGTGGGTTCGTTGAATTTTTTTTTAATTTAACGTGTCAATTCACGTTTTGTGGTGCGTTATAACTCAAAGAAAAACAGCGTCAAAAGACGTCATTTGGTGCGCTATGACTCTTTAAAAAAAATCCCCCAGTCATTTAAAAATATATTTTTTTATATTGTTTAATTGTTTTAAAACTTTTCCGCACAGATAGTAAAATCCCGACTCGAACAATTCCCCAAAACATCCGTTTCAACCCGACTCTATTACTGTATACTTACTATTTTTCAAGTTTCTATTTATTACCCGATAATCCCGTTTATTCCGTTTTTATCAATCTCTTTCTGGTAAATATGTTATTTCTTTAACACAACCCTTGCCATTTTTTAAGTGACTATTTATAGATTTGATGAAATATTGCCTCTGAATATGCGTCAATCCCCTGACCTGTTGTGTGCTTGTTAAAACGCTCAATACACGCCATTTGTATGCAATAGACGCGACGTTGTACATGCTGCATAATTTTCGCGCTCTTTTTAATTGAGAAAAAGATTCGACACAAAATAAATTTGCACTGCTAATTTGAAGCAAAAATATTTAATGTTGCGGTAACATTTACATTCGGAAGTGTGTTTCGGATTAAAAACGCGTTAACATCGACTTACGGTAATGGGTTTCGGATTACAAATTTAATTATTCCCATTTGAGATTTCAACAAATATTAACCGTTGCGTTATAAATTCAACGATAATTTGTTTACACACTTAACGAGTCAAGTAAATGTTTTGACGGAATTATGCATGAAATTCACGTTGTCCACGAGGATCACGGCCGGTTGCCATCATCAGTCTTCTAACTATCGATTATCGGACGAAACATTTACAAGTGTGCGTAATTAATTCAACGAACATTTGTTAAAGCGCATTACGTGTCGAATAAATGTCAGAAAAACGAGGTGAATCAGTTCTATAAATGGACATGTTGAAATATACATGTACTGGAATTAAATAAATTGTTATCACATAATTGTAACCGCTATAATAATTAATTGTTTACCACTTGCAATTAATTTCTCGTATTAATTATGAGTCATAGGTAACACTTGTTTACAGTAAAAAGGTGTGATGATGATGCCCGAAACCGTCTTTAATGTTCTGTACTGTACTAATTACCGGTTTTATATTACTCAAATGGTACTACTACTTGCTAATCAAGCTGCGATAAACTCTTACTTCATGCCCGACGTCAATCAAAAATAATAGTCGATAGTTAACCCCGCCCTCATAATCATTCGCGTAACCGATTGGACAATGAACTTCACAGTTTGACGACTGGAAAGTTACCAGACACATCCTTGTCGGCATTTAAATGACCGTGTTATGTGGCTAGAATAATCGATACGCGCGCAATGCTATTCTCTTATCAGTGGATTATCCATTACCCCATGTGGTGTTAATGGCGATTACTTGTGAAAGTAGGTACCGAGTGCTCTTTTAAAACAGGGAATATTGATACACTGATAGGGAAACCTTGATTTTTTTGGACAATCTCCACTTTCTTTTACTGAAGAATACACTGATCGGAAAATTTCAAGCGCCCTGGGGACCCTGATTTCGAAATTCAAGCGACCCGGCAAGGGGCGCTTAAATGGCCTGGGGAAGACCCTGCAAATTATTCAATCCTTTCGCGTTGCAACGCTTTATAATCTGCAGGTTTTTAAATCGTCCAAAGAAGCGAATAATGGATATTTTAAAGCATGGTAAATGTAATACTGTTTCCTCACAAATATCATAACTAAAACAAAAATTTGCTAATCTAAAACGTTTTTTTTTGTTTTGTTTTGTCAATTTACTAAAATTTTACCAAAATGTAAAAAGGTCCCTTTAATAGGAGTACATTGTATCTGTGATCATTGCTTTGGCCAGCTTTAGGCCGGGTCATGACAGTGATTCACACAGACTTATACACCCAAGTTGATGGGTAAGTGGTCATGTACACAACCTTGTTATGTCTTTGAAAGTTGTGTCTGACTGTGTCTTAAAAACCTTTTCAATTCATTGTATGAATAAATGAACTTATCAGAACTCACCTTTTTCAAGAATATTGATACTAGCAAAATACTGCTTTGGCATTACGATTTTTGTTCATGTGTGTTATTTTACATACAGGTTGGGGAAAACAAAAGGGAGATTAATATGTTTAAAGAGAGGAATGACAACATGTTTATATTCTACTTTGTAATAAAACATTAATTAAATACTTAACTAGTGAGTAGTCTAAAAATTATAAATACTGGGATAATTTACAAAAATGCATGTAAGTTTGAGAGTGGAATTTTAAGGTTATGATAGGGGAAAATAATATAGCTTTTGAGCAGAGAAATTGGGCCACAATGTGACCTAAAAAACTCACTGGTTTAAGTTCATTTAGATTGTAAAACAAACTTGTTCATGTTCTTATTTTAATCCTACATTATGAACAATTTAAATAGATTTCACTATATTAAAAAAATAACTCAGATCCACAGATAATATAATTCTGAATATGAAACAAATTATGTCAAGGAAGCCTGAAAAATGTTAACCTATAAAGTAAATAAACGCAAAAGTGAACATAACTCAACATGCAAATATTATAATTTTAAATAAACCTACGATAACCACATAGCAGTCAGTATTCATTCATATCTATATTTACCTTCCATTCACTGTTTCAATCAATTCATCAAATATGTTTCCCAATTTATATCATAATATGCAACAATTCTATTCGAACTGTGGTCTCAGTTTAATACTATTCACTTTGGCACACATGTATATCCTCACAAGCCATGGAAACAATTACATGACAGCAGACCAAACACATCTCTACATTAAACCAGTCTCGACAATGTTACATGTAACCAAAACTATTATCCTCTATGAAATGTTGATATACATATTTACCACAGTCAAAGGTTGTGGCAACACACTTTAGTTACCTCCCACAAGCCAAAGCTCTGTTCTGGAGAATACATGGTGAGTCAGCCATGAGTGAGTGAATGAATGTTATATGTAATGTTGCCAATAAAATAAACCCCACTGCAGCCATGTCTGTACTGCAATGTATGGATTAACAAATGACTTGACAACAGAATGAACAGAAAATAACTGCATGCTGATCACTGAATGTGATAATTATGCGCATCTGTTGTGAAGTCATTTGAGCCTCTATCTGGGGAAAACTGGGTTAAATGCATTTGCATTCAGTGTTGACCCAGATAAGACTGTGCAGTCAGCACAGGCTAATCAGTGACTTCACTTTCCACTTATTTTTTTTTTAAAGAAAGTCTCTTTTTTGCAAAAATTGAGTTAACAAAGAAAGTGTCTTCCCTACAAAGCCTGTGTGGACTGCACAAGCTAATTTGGGATGACATGTAACACACTTAACACATATGTTAGGTTGCCAATAACATAAACCTTTTTACAGCCATTTCTGTACTGCTATGTACGGATTAACAAATGACTTGACAACAGAATAAACAGCAAATGTCTGCAAGCTGGTCAATGTCTGCAAGCTGGTCATGTGTGATTGAATTTGATATGAGCAGCACTCTTGGAGAATTGGGTTTAATATGTGTGCATAAAGCTTTGTCCCAGATTAGCCTGTGCAATCAGCCAGACTTTTTGCAATGAAGATACTTTACATACAAAATACCATAAAAGCTGAAAGTGTCATCCTTGATTAGCCTGTGCAGACTGCAGAAGCTAATCTGGGAGGTAAGCCTGTGTGGACTGCAGAAGCTAATCTGGGAGGTAAGCCTGTGCAGACTGCAGAAGCTAATCTGGGAGGTAAGCCTGTGCAGACTGCAGAAGCTAATCTGGGAGGTAAGCCTGTGTGGACTGCAGAAGCTAATCTGGGAGGTAAGCCTGTGCAGACTGCAGAAGCTAATCTGGGAGGTAAGCCTGTGTGGACTGCAGAAGCTAATCTGGGAGGTAAGCCTGTGCAGACTGCAGAAGCTAATCTGGGAGGTAAGCCTGTGTGGACTGCAGAAGCTAATCTGGGAGGTAAGCCTGTGTGGACTGCAGAAGCTAATCTGGGAGGTAAGCCTGTGTGGACTGCAGAAGCTAATCTGGGAGGTAAGCCTGTGTGGACTGCAGAAGCTAATCTGGGAGGTAAGCCTGTGTGGACTGCAGAAGCTAATCTGGGAGGTAAGCCTGTGTGGACTGCAGAAGCTAATCTGGGAGGTAAGCCTGTATGGACTGCAGAAGCTAATCTGGGAGGTAAGCCTGTGTGGACTGCAGAAGCTAATCTGGGAGGTAAGCCTGTGTGGACTGCAGAAGCTAATCTGGGAGGTAAGCCTGTGTGGACTGCAGAAGCTAATCTGGGAGGTAAGCCTGTATGGACTGGGACTCAACTTTACACACATACATTAAGCACTGTTTTCACACAGTACAGTAAGTTTAATTCACAACCAGTTTAATAGTTTGGTCATTTAATTTAATTTGTTTAAATAAAAAGGAAGTCAGTGTTTTTTCCACCATTTTGGGAATTGAGTCGGTTCACTTTGGATTGGGAAATTCGTGTTTTGACTAAATTTCGGAAATAAGTGTTGTGGTTTTGATTAAAAATGCTTCAACATTCAGAATAAAAGAGTTTTCAGTATTATAATTATTTACTAAGGTTGAACTTGTTTAGAAAAGTGAATCCTTCAATTGAGAATTTTTAGGTCCCAATTGGGAAAAATAATTATAAACTTTTTCAATTGGGAATGTGGCCAATACCGGACCTGATTTTAAACAACAAACAAGAGATGTGTTTGTCAGAAACACAATGTTCCTATAGCGCTGCTTTGAAGACATATATTTGACCTTTGACCTTGAAGGATAACCTTGACCTTTCACCCTCAAAATGTGCAGCCTCATGAGATACATATGCATGCCAAATATCAAGTTGCTATTTTCAATATTGCAAAAGTTATGACCAAGTATACCCCCCCCCCCCGGACTTTCGATACGGGGGTGGGGGGGGCATAAAAACACTGCAAGCCTCAAATTGTAGGTGCTATTTGTAACTCATTAAAACAAATTAAGGAGACAGAGTGGCAAATAATTGGCTAAAGGGGCAGTCACAACAGATTCTATGAATTACTGATAACAACTGTGCCCCTTCGAGATAAAATGCAAATGTTTATTTTCAAGCTTCAACAGATCCATTCATTGAAGCAGTGTAAACTGGGTTTACACTATCTACCATAGTATCTTGCATTATGAATATAGCAACCATTTCAATGCAATGTGCCCATGGGGAGACTTAGTCAAATATGAATTGAAATTTTACTCCTTCAAACTGAGTCTTAAAGCAGACTGTTTGGAAAAGTATTCAAGTATTAAATTTTACTTTAAGACATGATGGGTTTATAAATCCACTTTGACAGTTTAATCCCAGACTGTGTTTTATAATAATTATGGTTTCCAACAGGATCATGATTAATCCACGCTATTGGTAAAATGTTTACATAATAACCATGATCCTGACAGGCAAAATCAATGCATTGATAAACTGGCTTATAGATGATTCAAAGCATGTTGAGCAATTTAACCACTGTCAATGGCTAAATAAATTAAATAAAAACACACATTTATTTGACTCCTCTAATGAACATAACCAGCAGTGGGTTGGGCACTTCATGTACAGCCCTTAAAGTCTCTATAACGCTCAAAATCAACGAAAATTTAGTGAAGTACGATGTATTTTGTAAAATAAAGTTTATAACACCTAAACAATCAGTGTTCCTTATAGCAATAGCCACAATTTCAACGCTAGATATGGTACGATTACAGTCATAGATTTTTGTAGATACAAAATATTCATTTTCATTAATTTGCGACACAATTAATTCCATGTTAATTTCCCGCGAATATATCGATTCATATGACACACGAACATTAAAATGATACCATGCACAACAATAATAAAAACGAGCATTTTGTTTACAAACATCTATTTTACCAGACCACATCTGGCGTTGAAATTTCGGCATAAGGAACAATGATTTTTAATTGTTAAGCTTTATTTTACGAAATAGTGCATGAAATGTTTGTTGATTTGGAGTTGTAATGTTACGCGTCAGCGATTTTTTTGTCCAATTGGGAAAAGTACCCGTAACTGTCCATTAGGGAAAAATTGAGTCGTGAAAGCCTCAAAATTGGGAAACATCGAGTTGTGAAACCCTCAAATTGGGAAATTGGTGTATTTGATTTTATGCTCCCAAATACTTTTAAAATTGATAACTAAGTGTTTTGAAGCTGTCAATATTATATTTACCTATGTTCAAACCATAGAGCTGCATAAGGAAACTAACAAAATGATGCATTTTCCAAAAAAAAAAAAAAAAAAAAAAATTATAATTATTTTTGTAACCTTAATTAAATTGGGAATTTTTTGGACAGCAATTGGGAAATTTGTAGTTTTTTCGTTATTGGGAAAGTGCAGTTTACTGGTACTTTATAAAGAAGGAAAAAAATCACTGCGGGTGTTAAGAAGGTGGGTTGGTAGGCTTGATACCAAAACTGGACAACCAGTTGAGTACCTGTAGTTACATTGTAATTGGATATTGTTTGCAATAACATGCACATAGTACATGCTTGGTCTCCATTTACATCTGGGAAGGGCTGGCTATCAGATGGGTTGCTGTTCACTTTGTAAATAGGGAATATGAATTTTTAAAGCTCACACACTTTTGCAAGTACAAATTTCTGGTAATTTTGAGTTCTGTAAGGATTTCTTGTTGGAAAACCATCGCTGTAAACTCATTTTAATTAAGTTCTCTATGTCTTTTTCATGTAAAATAAATCTTTTTTTTCTACAGACTACAGTAATGGGCAATTGTCAAGGTGAGTCAGTATTGGTTATTAAAGTAAGGAGATAATAATTTATGTGGATAATCATCATGTCACAACCAATGACTCTTTTCAGCAGACAAAGAAGGAACAATTGTGGTACGTTCTGCAAAAAAGATGGGTGCATCATAATGTTGTGAAAGTAGCTTCGGAAAATCCAAGAATTTGTTTCCTAAAATGCAGACAACAAGAGTGTTTGTCATTTTTTTGCAGTTTAAATAAAACCATGAATGACCTTGATAAATGATTTTTTGTTTTGCACACTTTATTTCTTGACAAAACATAAACGTTAAGTGTTTGAATAAGTAAAGAGTTATTTTAATTCTGAAGATTTTAAGGGATAATGTTATCTTTTCTTGCAATTAATGTTCGATGTTAGACTGTTTCCATCAATCAGGACACATTATCCTCTGGTATCTTCATTAATTGGTCGCGTTAGCGGCCGACTAATTTTACAGAGCATATTTTGCAAATCAGTATGTGCTTAGAAGCCTTAGCTACAGTCAGAACCGCAACTTACGATGCTAGGAGCGATAACCGCTGCCTATCTGCACTGCAGACGACAAATGCTTCTGCTCTACTTCTGCAGTGAGTGTATATACCAGCTTGTAAGACGACATTGGCCAGTCTAGTGTTTATCATTGAAATCTGTACATATTGGCTGCTTTCAGGGAAAACGGGGCTTAATGCATAACAAATCAGATTAGCCTGTGCACACTGATTAGCCTGTGCAATGTGCACAAGCTAATCAAGGACGACAACAGCGAACAATTTCAGTGGCTTCAGCGCTTTGATTTTAAGAATGCAATCGCAACAGTCACAGCTGTCAGGGTTTTCATTCAATTGTAAGCAGGCAATTTATTTCCAAAATAAGAGGGGAATTTCATATCAGTTTATAATGCTTCCACAAGAAGACTGAGTTTTTCAAGTGTTTATGTAACAGGGCCCTAAATCTATTAAATCTGCCGCCGCAATTCGGCAGCATTCCCCCACCTGAAAAGTATACTTTTTCCCCTTTTGGGGGGAAAAATTCCCCCTAAAAAAATAATTTTTTTTTTTTTTAATAAAAAGATGTGTCTCATGATTATTATATCTCAATTCTATTTCAATTTAATCTTTGCAAACATACTAAATTATCAAAAATGCAATGAATATAGTGCAAACATGTACAAATGTCATAATGAGAGAGTAAGTAAAAAAATCCCCCAAACAGGGAAATGCCGCGAAAATTCCCCCTCATAAGGGCTGTGGACCCCTTCCCCCAAAGTAGTGTGAGGGCGCTGTGTAAAAACAGCAGGGTGATGAGCCTGGTTATAGGGAAAAAAGGGCTTTATGCATGTGTGTCATCCAAAATGAGCATAATTATGCAGTCAGCACAGGCTAATCAGGGATGACACTTTCCACTTTTATGATATTTTTTTCGTTTAAAGAAAGTCTCTTCTTATGCAGAATCCAGTTTAGGGGGAAAGAGCCGTCAGTGATTAGCCTGTGCGGCCAAATATGATATTGCCGTTAGAACATCAGTGGTTTTTTTCACTTATAGGGGAATGGTGGCGGGGCCTGTCCAAAGGGGAAAAATGCGTCGTTTTTAGGAAAAGTGGAAAATTAAAAACTCACTTGTTTATATGTAATGATATTTATTATATAAATACACATGTTTGTATGAATATGATATTCACAGCTGAATGTCTTTGTCCTTTTTCTTAAAATTAAAATATATATCAATGATTTTTTCAACATTTAAGTGTCAGACAGTTCAGCCTTCATGCACTGTTTCAGTTTTCTTAGCCATTTTGAGTCTAATTGGGATCTTTCAAATCGATAAAATGGCAAATTTAAGCATTTTTTATCAATAAAATAGACCAAATTGGAATGATTTTATCAACAAATATTGACGCAATATAAATACATCAGGCCTTTTCTTTGCCATTTTTGGGAGAAAAATGCAATTAATGTGAAAAGTCCACTGATTTGGGAAAAACTATTTAATGGAAAAACTATTTAATACAAATCTTTATAATTATTCAAAATAATTTAATTTTAGCTATATACTTTTTGAGTTGTTTATGAAATAAATTTGAGATATATTTATCATGATTATGAGACAGTTCTTTCTAAAAAAAAAAAAAAAAAATGTTGTTTTTTTTTTTTTAACTTCTGGAGGGGATTTTTTTTTTTAAATGGGGGAAAAATATATACTCTTTTTTGAGGGGAATGGGGCCGAATATCGGCCCCGAAATTGCCATAAAAAAACACTGGAACATAAACACAAAATTATACCATTTTCCAAAGTGAACATGCACATGAAGTCAAGTGAATTGTGAGGTATGCCTCTTTTTGATGTCCACCCACAGGGCTTTTCGTCCTTCTTTTTCAAGGGCCCTTACAAAGGCCCAGTAACCCCTAAGAGAAAAGCCCCTTTCCCAAAACAAATTTCTTTAAAACACAGCTCCAGATAACATGCGTAAAGGCGTAAAAACGAATTTAATTTCTTAAATAATGATTTAGATTTAAAATCTTTGCATCAAGTTACGCATTAAAAAATAAAACACGAATTCAAATTTTCCAACATGCGTAAAACCTCCAGTTGAAAATTATATACGGTGAAAATTTCATCCCAGTTTGGACTGGTCTAGGCGCTCAAAAAAAATAAGTCAACATACTTCAAGCGTTTCCTGTGAGGAATAGTCACACCTAAGAACGGTCGAAAGGCCAAACGGTCTCGATTCTGTTCTCCTATTATTGCAGGCATAGAGAATACTATGTTTGTGTGATTGCGTACTTAAATTTATCCCACGAGTGAAGAAAGGTTTACATGGTGAAGCTTGCCGAGCCTTGTAAGCCTTTCTGACATGAGTGGGATAAATTTAAGAACACAATCACACTAACATAGTATTATATTTTTAGCTGTAGGATAAAAGTCATTACTGTTCATTGTACCATTTTAATTACACTTACTGAAATTTTTATACACAAGGAAATTAGATACTGAATACCTATTCATAACGTCATTAAAATTAAATGTTAAATATAGTTTTTTCATTGGACTTAAATGGCGACCATCTGGCCATTATGACCTAAGCCGAAATGTCAGTGTCCGTTTTACATAAAAAATAAAAATGGCCGATCAAAGCGGTGTATTGAAGCGTGGAACGCAAAAAAAAGCCATTTCAGTGTCAAAAATCCACGCTGCATGCATTCTTCCAATCAGATTCTCAAGAACCAAACAACCAAAGCATGATGTCGTCAATAATTGATGAACTTATAAGCTCATGCGTAAATGACTGTGAATCTAAAGCAGTTAAAAAACATTCAGCTTCAGTGTCCGGGAGAGCTGCTGAGACATGGAAACAGCAATACGCCTGGCTTGAAATAATTAATTTAACAATAAGGAGTAATATAAGAATTAATTTTATCAATACAGGGTAAAATAAGAATTAATTTTGAAAAAAAAATAAGAATTTGACCAAAATGTTATCTGGAGCTCTGCTTTAAAATGATTCAATATTCTCTAATTTGTCAAGTTTACTTTGGGAAATGTTTTCCTTTTTCTCAGTTTTGTAAAAAAAAAAAAATCCACAAATCAAGAACAAATGCCTGACTCAAGACTAAGATATTCCAATTGAACATCTGTTAAATACCTGGCCCTGCTCATAATTATGTGTATAAATGTCAACATGGATTAAAATAGGAACAAGAAATGTGTTTGTCAGAAACACTATGTCCCCTTCTGCGCCGCTTTGACTTTAATTTTACCTTTGACCTTGAAGGATGACCTTGACCTTTCACCACTCAAAATGTGCAGCTCCATGAGATAAACATGCATGCCAAATATCAAGATGCTATCTTCAATATTGCAAAAGTTATTGCAAATGTTTAAGTTGGCGCAAACCAACCAACAGACCAACAGACCAACCAACAGACAGGGCAAAAACAATATGTGTCCCCCACTATAGTGGTGGGGGACATAAAACAATATGTCCCCCACTATAGTGGTGGGGGACATAAAAATGTGAAAGTAATTTCTGTGAAAGTTAACTTGAATTGGAGTGCATTTAAATGAATTATTTGTATATTGCAGTGATTTTTTACACAAAATTTATTAAAAACGAACGCCTCTTAGTCAGATGTCCCCAATGGCAAAAGTAATTTTTCCCAAAAAAACTGACCAAATACTGGGTTTATATTGAATAACTATTACAAATCAAGACAGTGCCCCAGATAATTATTTGGGAAATAGGCTTTTCACTCACTGAATTTGAAAAATATTATTGAAATAGTGTGAAATGAGTTCAAAAAATGCATAGCTTAAAATCATTGCTGCTTTACTTCTGTTGAACAGCGGTTTTTCTGCTATGTAAAAAAAAAGGCCGTAAAACGGACCCTATCCCAAAGCAAAGAAAACTAATTATTTTTTTGAAAGAATTGTCTTATGACTTTAGTATGAATATCCTCAGATCCTGCCCCAGAAGTCAGTGGAGTGCATCAGGGGAATATGCTCGGACCGATCCTCTTCCTGGTATTCATTAGAGTTTCATCCAAGACAAGACTCTTTGCGGAAGACTGCGTGGTCTACAGACAAATTGACTCTGATCGCGACTGCAACCATCTCCAGGAAGACCCCCATCGGTTGTGGCAATGGGAGAAGCTCTGGGGAATGTCCTTCCACCCTGAGAAGTGCAGCATCCTGCGAGCTCACAGAAAACGATCCCCAATACTGCACAACTACACCCTCAAAGGCCATATACTTGCCAGTGAAGAAACATCAAAGTACCTCGGGGTGGATCTGACAAAAGACATGTCCTGGAAGCCTCACATCCAGACCACAACACGGAAAGGTAACAGCACGCTGGGATTCCTCGGCAGAAATCTAAGGATTTGCAACGAGAATGTTAAAAGTGCTTCCTACTTTTCTCTCGTTTGTCCACACCTGGAATACTGTAGCATGGTCTGGAACCCATACCAGAAGGACCAGATTCATGATCTGGAGATGGTTCAGAGAAGGACAGCCAGGTATGTGATGAACCGCCACCATAACACCAGCAGCGTCACATCCATGCTTGATCACCTGCAGTGGGAAACCCTGGAGTCACGAAGGACCAAGGCCCAGCTGACGATTATCTACAAGATATCAAACAACCTCATAGACATCCCAGCTGCAAAATACCTCTCCCCAAGCTCAAGCAGGACCTGGTCAAGCCATTCCATCAAGTTCCTGCCTATCTTCACATCAACATCTTATTACAGGCATAGCTTTTTCCCCAAAATAATACCGACGTGGAACAGCTTACCAGCCGCTGTTGCCGAATCCCCTGAATTGGTATCCTTCAAGCAGGGATTAGCACCTTTAAGTTTCCAATCAAGCCGTCAGCGCCAGCTACAAAGTAACCCCAAATGACCCCTCATGGCTGTGCCGGTTAAGGTTCAATCCTCTCCGCGGCCTCCGTAGCCGGAGAGGCATGAGAGAGAGGGATGAAACATAGCTGGGGACGCATCTGTACTGTCCTTCTGACTTTTAACTATCAAACTCTACTCACTTTACTATTTTTCCATTCTTACTTTATCTTCTCACCACCAGTTGCATAATTGTCAAGTTTGACGGCAGCGACGTACTATGTAGAATATTAGACTCTATATATCAAATTTATTTTTAAAACAACCTACAAAATATATAATCATAATTGTTGTGACTTTGCCCCCATTCCGTACCGAGCCGAGAGAAGACGGGACGTAGACCAGACGAGTGGTGCGGGTTTTAGTGCGTACCGGTGGTGACATCAGACGATGCAGGTGGAACTCGTGCATTGGAATGACCGAGACGAAGCGAACAACAGCTCTTGATTTTTAACTGTACATCTTGTAAATAAACTTGTATTTTAAAGAAGAACGTCTCGGTTTTAATAGTAGAAACACATAATTTCACATTATAATGTATATGATTTTTATCCAAAATGGCCAGTAAAAGACCTGTTGTGTCAATATTTGTTGATAAAAAGTATCTAAATTCCTTTTTTTCGATAAAAAAATCCCAAATTTGCCATTTCTATCAATAAAAAATCCCAATTTGACCAGACTCCTTTTTCCAAAATGTCTGGAAAAACTCCCGTTGGAGCTGCACACTTGTATTGATTCAATAAAAGTGTAATTAACTTTTAAAAATAAACTGATGTTTCACAACATAACAAGTACAGACAAAAAATAGCACACATTAAAAAATAAAAAAATACATTCAGGATTTTTTGCACGAGGAATCATTTAGCCTTTTAGGTCAACACCGGTTTCGAATTTTGTTGTAAAAATGACTGTTTCCTCAAGAATTAGAACCCCAAAGACATTATTACTGATTACAAATAATACATACATGTGAAATAAATCAACATAAATAAACACAAACCTCTACGTACAAAGAGAAATATCCCTTACATGTGCTTCGCTCTCTGAGTCTTTACCACCTACTTAGTACTTTTCGATGTTTTGGTTCCGACACATGTTCTATTTTTAGAAACGGCTGTCACGAATACGGATTGCGTTAAAAACAAACAGATACCCTCTGTGATAACCACACGAGAATAAGCAGATGCGATAAATATATATTTAATTTTTAATAAATATGTTAACACATTATTTTCTTATTGCATGCAAAAATTTCCCAGAATAACTTGATGACATGCTACTCACGCGCGATGTGTCTACACGTCAGAAAGACAAAATAGTTAAGTAACACGCAACACATGACATAATGTGTAATGATGTTGATGACGTCATGTTTTTCAACAATTTCGTTTTCGCGCTAGTTTTATGAAGAATTCAAATTACAGAATGGGCGTAGCTTTTGACTAGCAAAACTAGGGGATCTACTTAACTGTATTATAGTAGACATGTTAAAGTACCAACTGTACCATGCCCCTATGTTTACAAAAGGATATATCAATCTCAAGTTTATTGACAAATCTTTGGATTAGCGTATCATTAAAAAATAAGTTAAGTACAATAGGCGAACCAAGGACCAATACAAGTTTTTGTTTGTTCAAGCCCCTGGGCGAAGCAAGGTTTTGAACTTGCGACCTGGGATGTGAAGCAATCGCGTGACGAGTAAAATACAGAATACTACCGGTACACCTGCATTTAAGTTATGTACAAAGTGGTATTAATTTAACATTTTTTTATATCGCTGTCGTTGCTGCATTCTTACGACAATCGTGACGCTGTACGATTCTCATAACGCATGCCATGCCATGATGGGATCGTGTGTTGTAAGAACACAGAACTTAGACGTAAACTACATCAAGAATACATCACAGGTGGTTAGCGTGTGGCTATGCTATTAATTAGTGAAAACATCATTTTGAATGATAAATAATCATATTATAACGAAAAATTAACTTTTCTGAAAAAAAATATTTCACTATCAAATATATATATAACAAGGTATGCAACTCAAAATCAGCCCAAAACGGGGTGCATCGCTTTGAACAGCCATATCTTTATCAATTTTGCAGCGATTTTCACGATTTCGGTCTTATTCAACGCAGAAATGAATTTCCTTTCTGGAAATGTATATGTCTTGCAATATTTTTACAAATGCTGGGTCAACTTTTAAGAAATAACACGATACACAACACGCATGACCCAGTTGACAGTGATCATGTTTTCTTTATGAATGAAATCTCCAGTTGTAAAGACACACCTCCGCATTGGACCAATGAAATCACTCGTATGTTTAAAATGTCAGTTAGTTGAAATGTATGTAAACAAAGGTTTCAAACGGCGCTGGACAGTTAGTCTTGATGCAGAATGTAACGACAAGAACAGTAATAATGTTTTTTCATACGTTTTATTGAATTATGGTATCGAACTACATGAACTTTATAGGGAAGTTGCCCTTTACTCCGTGAAGATTTCAGTCTTATATATATATTTGATAGTGAAATATTTTTTTTCAGAAAAGTTAATTTTTCGTTATAATATGATTATTTATCATTCAAAATGATGTTTTCACTAATTAATATCATAGCCACACGCTAACCACCTGTGGAATACATCAGGTCTTATTTTGAATATACATTTTTATTGTATGCTTTCCGGTGGTTTATAGAGAAATATCAGTGAATTAAAATGGATAATTTCACTGTTTCAAACATTGAAAATTATCAGTGAAAAATATCGATAATTTTCACTGTTTACTGTAAAATGACGTCTTTTTTTTACGAAATGACGTCATTATTTCAGCGAAATTCTTTAGTGAAACTCATTAACAATTTATATAAAATGTGAAAAAAATGGCATAAAATAAAAAGAAAATTTGTTGGATTCGGTGGAATATCGATTTTAATTCACTCGTGATCATAGAAAAAAAAATTTTCACTCGTGGCTGCGCCACTCGTAAAAATATTATTTTCTATGATCACTCGTGAATTAAAATCGATAATCCACCGAATCCAACAAATATCCTCTATATTTTCCGCTTTCTGAGGGCATCATTGATAGTACAACCTTATGCTCGCCGCTTAAAGTGTTGGTTACAGATGCAACGCAGTGAAACGCAAACAGCACCAGTGTGGCAGACTCGGTGCGGTACTTAAAAATGTGATTATATTACAGCAGTGCAAGAAAAATGACCTTTTTTCTGCATAGTGTACCCGGTAATGAGACAAAGGATGTGATATTTTTCATATCGATCAAAATATTGTTTTGGAAAAATAAAAATGTGATCAAGGGTGCCTACTCAGTCTATGTGTCTTACGTGGTTTCTTTTAGTTGTCTGCCTTCAAATAAAACATCATAAATGATATAAGGGACTTGTTCACAGTTTGGCAAGAAGGACGATTTACCAAATAATATTCATAGATTAAAAAATAGAACAAATACATTATTTGTAAACAAGTGAAATTAGATTCCTGACTAAGAAACGTGTTTAAAAGATATTGGTTCATTAACGGAAAGTCATCAGTGGAAAAGGGTAAAATAATAGATACTTTGGAAAATACTTTGAGTTCAAAGATAGCGTTTATGGTTTACGAGGTGCGTTCAAGAGTGGCGACCCGGGTTGAAACACCGATCCGGCGCATGTTAGCTTGGTTTCGTGGTAACCATACCAGACGGGTTCGCCCCCTCCCCCCCCCCCCCCCCCCACACACACACACAACACAAGACCAGACCAAAATTGAAAACCTCTCAGTAGTTCACGAAATAGCTGGAATTTGAAGCAATAATAAAATATTTGTTCCACCTTTCGCAAGTCTGGTAATTGATTAGGTAGGAGTGCTGGGACACACTATGGGTCCTCACAAAATGCAGTCTCTGGCGCAAATGGGCCTCATCAAACAAACTTCGAAAAACACACGCAGTGGTAGCCTCCCGAGGTCCGGGTCAAATCCCGTATAAGCCATTTTTACCAATTTCATCCTTTTAAATTTTAAATATTTAAGACTATTCAAATTATGTTTGATTAAAGGGGCCTTTTCACGTTTGTGTAAATTGACAAAATTGAAAAAAGTTGTTTCAGATTCTCAAATTTTCGTTTTAGTAATGATATTGGTGAGAAAACAGGAATACTGAACATTTACCATGCACTAAAATAGCCATTATATGCATCTTTTGACGATTTAAAAACCCAAAATTATATAGCGTTGCAACGCGAAACGCATCTACAATTTGGGGAGTTCTGTTGTTGTCATTATATTTTGTGAAACTACGAGGATTGGTAATTTGAAGTATAAAATACATCTGTCATTGTATCCAGAAGGATGGCCGAGTGGTCTAAGTGGGAGACTTTTTTACTCCAGGGGTCAGTGGTTCGAGCCCTGCTGAGGGTCACCTTTTAAATTTTATTCTTGATTTTTTACTGGAGCTTTTTATATCCAATGTTAACATTTATCCATATAAAGCATTTAATGACAAACTTCAAAACATGCCAAAATCTGTGAAAAGGCCCCTTTAACCCCTGCCATGAATGTAACGAGCTTGAAAAATATTATATTTTGTCATCATTTTCATCACCATCTTTTTTCAATATAAACATCTTCCTCTCGATCAGCATCATAACCACCACCACCATCAGTATTACCACCACCATCATTATCATCATAATCAACATGATCATCATCCTTCCCTTGGTAATCATCGTCATCTTCCTCCTTTCTTCCTCATCATGATCAAGATCATTATAGTCATAACCATAGTTGTCAGCGTACTAACACGATTAACTCCGTATTTATAGAAACTACAAACGAATGAACATTGCATTTTAAAGCATTTCTATTCATTTCTTTGTCTATTTCGAAGCAATTTAAGATGTCCTTTACAAACGATTTATTTAATGTTTTCGTTTGAATGCTCCTGTTTTGTCAATCTTTAAAGTGCTTTGGAAAGCCAGACAAGCATACGGATCTTACACACGCTATACCTTTGCTTTCTGTCAAAGTGAGTTTTTCCCATGCGTTTCTTGTGACGTAGTTATAAGCTTTAGATGTTGTCATGCATTCCATTTAACGTATTTAGAGTTCTGGGAACTGATATAGAGGATATAAGTTGCTTTCGGTGAATAATTAATTTCACGAGTGGTTATAAAAAGAGGCTACTGGTGCAGACATACTTTTTCTAAAAAAAACTGTAAAATGAATAAAAGAGCAGACATAAAAAAATCAAATAGATATATATAATTTTATATGTTCGCTATGATAGAATTTATTTTACCAATAACAATTCTTTATATTTTATTGAAAAATATATTACAAAAGAACACACCTTACCATTCCTGCTGTTGCATATATAATTGATTCATTAAAGACGCACTCTGGGAAAATCGGTCTTAACACATATGCGCAAAGTGTCGTCCCATATTATCCTGCGCACGCCGCAAATGGGGGTGTTAAAAGGCGGCCGTGGATAACAGCCCCAATGGTTTGCTAACAGGTTCACGCCGGGTATGCGGCTACTTTGATAACATATGGCACTTCGATAATAGAGAACAACAAAAGCCACGCGCGAGAGGAGAGTTCTTCAGCTTTTTTTGCATAAATTTATGTTCTGTTCATTCGGTTTTCAGACATGGGAAATTGTTTGGTCGATTTATGGTATAGCTCTTCGTATTGCGAACAAGGAAATTCGCAGAAAAACTGTGGATTATATTTTTTTAAACGATAAAATTCCATCAATAATCAGCATAAATTGGATGATCAGTACCGGTACATATTTCAACAAAATAAAAATACTTGGGAATATACCAAGAACGTGCTTATTTCACAACTCGCATGACCCAATTGACAATGATCATGCAGTCGTTATGAATGAAATCTCCAGTTGTAAAGACACACCTCCGCATTGGACCAATGAAATCACTCGTTTGTTTAAAATGTCAGTTAGTTGAAATGTATGTAAACAAAGGTTTCAAACGGCGCTGGACAGTTAGTCTTGATGCATAATGTAACGACAAGAACGGTTATAATATTTTTTTCATACGTTTTATTGAATTATGGTATCGAGGTACATGAACTTTGTAGGGAAGATGCCCTTTACTCCGTGAAGATTTCAGTCTTAAAGACTGCATGATCATTGTCAACTGGGTCATGAATGCGAGTTGTGTATCGTGTTATTTCTTAAAAGTTGACCCAGCATTTGTAAAAATATTGCAAATATTGCAAGACATATACATTCCAGAAAGGAAATTCATTTCTGCGTTGAATAAGACCGAGATCGTGAAAATCGCTGCACAATTGATGAAGATATGGCTGTTCAAAGCGATGCACCCCGTTTTGGGGTGATTTTGAGTTGCATACCTTGTTATATATATATTTGATAGTGATTTTTTTTCCATAAAATTTAATTTTTCGTTATAATATGATTATTTATCATTCAAAATGATGTTTCCACTAATTAATATCATAGCCACACGCTAACCACCTGTGTGGAATACTGTTAAAAAATCAGGCAATGCATAAAACTGTATGTACTTAAGTAAATTAAACACGATTTACCGAAACATTTTCTTATCCCTTTGGACTATGATTGTGATTTTGTATAAATGTGCAAGATACATGTGAAAATAATTCGATATGTCTCATGAGTACTGTCTATATGACCATATATCACCCAGTTGCTAAAAGTGCAACTTAAAGATAAATATCAGTAGCATTGCAGGTCCGAAAATCTTTTAACTCAACTAATGAAGTGATTTAGGGTCAGGTGAATCGCACTTCGAGCTTACTTTGTTATAATTGTGTAAAAGTAAGTGCTCCCTATAGCAAAGCTCAATATAAAGTGATTTTTCAATTCTCTTATTAATTTTGTGGTTGCGCATTAGTATCGTCTTAATGATGCGATCCTAATGAAACCAACGACATAGGATTTTATGACGAACAAAGGTGTATTTGCCTCTTTACCCATTCGTTCCCGTAATTTAGAGCCCTGTTGTAAGTAAGATTAAACACGATCGCGTTGATTCACATGATCCGTTGCATTTTAATCTCTCTGAATCTCAAGTTACCACTAAAAAACAAGTACATTATGTAGACAATTTTTTCCGGTCGTCACTTAAAATATATTTATTCAGAAATAAGCATTTTAATCTTATTAAAAAATTGCAATTATAATATTAACAGTATTAATCAGTAGTAATGTGATTTTTGAAAGCGAACAACGCCATTGGTTATATTTCACATGTGTTTGTAATTAAGTTATGCATAGATTCCGAATGTGTCGCGCTTGACTATGCACATTGATTCGTACTTCAAAATGTTAAGTAAAAATAGCCATAATATACATAAATGCATTTCAGGTAGAAGGTAAAACTCGGTTATCAGAGTGCCCAATTTATTGAAAGTCTCTGTTATCCTAAGTGTCCTTCATCGGGAATCAAAGTGTCTTCAACTTTCATGAATACCACTTATTAAAAAAACATGCCCTATCTTCGTTTATATGTAATTGAATACTATCAAAATTTCAGTATTTGAAGTACAGTGATTACTCTACATGCTGGAATATCAAACAATTTCTTTTAATATTTCTAAGTAGTTTTATTTCGTTGAAATGATTACTGTTCATGCTGTTTTCCGACCGCATTTTTTGGGGGAAAAAATCTACCATTTTCCCGTGAATTTTTTTTTTCTTCCCAATAGAAAAGGATACTCCATTTATACACTCGACCATGTGCCTTGTCTAAAAAACTAATCTTTACGATATAACTTTAAACACAACTGAGAAACTTACATCTCGCGAGTGGCTTTTGTTGTTATCATATGTGCCATCTGTTATCAAAGTATCCGCATTACCAGCGTGAGGCAGAAGCAACCAGACATTTTAAGTGCTTTAAATGACTCACCAACATATCACCCTTTCGTCGATGTCATTAACAATATAAAATTATCAGTATGCTTATGGGCAAACGTCTTATATATACTTTCAACAGCGCCAAGACTGCAACCAATAACACATGTGAAGTTCGGCATCGTTTCACCACCCCGATTATAAGATCGGCAACATATATGGCATTCGGTCAACAACAAATCGGCCTTTATTCAGCATGTTCTTCAATATAACGCAACCATTCAGCACGATATCTCATCATTCGTGAGCCTATTCTGAAACCGTTGTGTACCGGTGTAGCGTAAGATTTGCAAGACCATGAAAACCTTTATACCAACCGAAAGTCTGCGTTTCTCACGGTTTCCCATAAAGACATGCAATACCAATGACAGTGAAAAAACCTAAGACCGATGTCCAATACAAAGGACTCTTAAAAGTACAGAATTACTTTGTACATAAACATAATTATGTTGCAGGTGGTGGTGTCTTATCTTTGACTTGACTAGTTGATACAAAATTCTGTGAGAAGTGCAAGACCAAGTTTTTGTCTGACATAAGAATGTTGTTGGTGGTCTTGTCTTATATTTTGCTTGACCAGCTGATACTTATTGCCCTTAGAAGTGCAAGACCATTTAATTGTCTGAAATAATGGCGTTTGGGGTAGTTGTGTCTTATGTTTGGCTTGACCAGATGATACTTATTGCCCGTGAGAAGTGCAAAACCAAGTTATTGTCTGAAATAATGATGTTGGTGGTGGTGGTGTCTTATGCGTGGCTTTACCAGCGGATAATATTTTAACCACGATAAGTGCAAGACGAACAAATTATGTGGCATGACGATTTTTGTGGTGGTCGTGTATTACATTTGGCTGAACCAACTGATACTTATTACCCGTTAGAAGTGTAAGACCAAATAAATGTATGAAATAATGATGTTGGTGGTGGTGTGTTATATTTTGCTTGACCAGCTGATACATATTGCCGGTGCGAAGTGCAAGACCAAGTAATTGTCTTAAATGATGATGTTGGTGGCCAGTTATTGCAAGTGAGGAGTGCAAGAATTAGTAATCGTCGAAAATAGCAATGCTGGTGGTTGTCTTATATTTATCATGACTTGCTGATAGTAATTGCCCGCGAGAAATGCAAGACAATCTAATGGACTGAGATTATGAAATTGCTTGTGGTGGTGTCTTAGCCATGTCAATACAACCACTTCCATCATCAACATTATTCTTCCCATCTGAGAGTTAGTCTTGCAAATCTCAAGGCTAGTCTTAACCAGGATAACAATAATTAAACCCGATTCAAAATCAACAGCTGTATTGCCATCTGAGAGAAAGGCTTGCAAATCACACAACTAGACTTAACCATGTCATCAACATTACTACCACCATCAGCATAGCGTACAGTCAACTCGTATCGTGGTCAACTCGTACCTTAGTCAACTTGTTCATTTGGTAACACGTTTCTTAGTAAATGAATTTTATCGAATGTCTAATCAGTAACTAGGAAGTTTTATCCATGATGGTTGAATTTTATCTACTTTTCCTTGAGTAAACATTGATTTAAAAAACCCACACATACACTAAAAAGACTGCAACACATAAAAAATAACTTAAGATTTTAATCAGTCCATTATTTGTTATAATAATTTTTCCTTATATGTTCATCATTTGCCCAAGATTTGCATATACTTTTCTGAAGCATTATTATATTTTATTTTTCTTTCAAACAACAGTTTGAATTAAAAAAATACATTTATGTTTAAACAAGTTATGAAATAGTTACAGTACTTAACGAAACAAATGCCAGAAATGACGTATGTCGGTAAGGTCAGTTTTCTGCCTTGCACGTGTCCAAAACGGACCGGTCCGGAAGGCACATGTCAGTGCGGTATAAGGACTGTTCACGTGGTCATATGAGAGCCTATGCTAAAAATATTGGAAGCCTTTTTCTTCTACCAATTAAGTGCAAGGATTCCATTGAGTATTGACGAACTGTGATTACCGATATCAAAAGAGTCCGTCGGACAGTTATTGTCTAATACATGTGCAATGAAAGTATGTTAATGTTTTTTAAAACGACCCTGTTAGTGAATGTTGATATTCCTTGAGCAAATTCTTTCTTTAAATTTGCTTAAGTAAACCATCGTTTCGTCACAAAGCAGAGATTTAGTTGAAGCCCGGAAATGAGTCCATGTATGCTAAAATATCATGAGTTCTGCGAGAGAGAACATCCGTTATTTCAGTAAATATTTTCGTTCGTGTTGTTGCTCGTGTGGAATACCGTGCATAGATTGTATGGGTCTTTTTATTCTAAGAATCTAATTGAGTATGCTATCAAATATAACTTAAGACTTATACGCGTGTATTATAATGTACAACAAATAAAATTTTCACCGCAAACATTACACGTTATCGCGTGTATGTACATGTGCAAACTAATACAATGTCTTCATTATTCGACCGATTTCGATGCGGGCTTGTTGTGTTTTAGTCATTATGATGTTCATCAAATTTAGTTTCTGCAACGATTTTTTTTAAAGTGTTCGTAGACCAGTACTTTCAGGGTTTTTTATTCAAGTTATACAAAACACCAAAGTTGCGCCAGTCTTTTGCAAATAATGCTTGTTGAGGCATGCATATTAAACAGGCTTCTCTGGAGATACCATGAAACATTGCGTGCATTTTTTTTATAGCGGAAAGCGTAGCCCCTTACCAGACTCCGCAAGAACATAGGCTGGGCTTGAACTCCGCTGGCCGCATAGACCATAAGACTAATTTCCACATGACGCGGATGTTATTTGAATGTGTGGAAAGATTAATCAAATATCATTATACAAAATGTTTCGATTACGAAAATATACATTTATAATAAACCATGTGAGAACACAAATGACGTGATCTCGCGTGGGAAATTTGTATCTACGAACACTTTAATGTGGATTAATATGCGTGCACTCCATAACAAACATTTCATGCGTTGGGTATGCGACTTAAAAGTGAAAAAAGGACAAAGCAATACTATCACTTTTTTATTTTATTTCAAAGTTAGTTCATGCGCCGAATATCTTTTTTTTAAAGATATTTTTTGTTTAATGTTTCATACTTAACTGCTGTCAGTGGCTTTACTCCTATCGATACAAACACGATATTATTCACACTTATCCTTCCAAATATAACTATGTACTTAACTAGAACTAGCACAGTCCTACTAGTATTAGTGTATAGCGGAGGGGAGGGGGCGGAGGTCGCTATTTCCTCGTGAAAAACGTTACAAAAGCACCATTATAGTTACCCTTAAAACTTGTGGTTTTTGTAACGAATATAAACGTTATAATTTGCCTTAACCATTAAAAATCGAGTCCATTAAGTGAGATTAGTGAGTTACATAAAAAGAATCGACGCACATTTAAGTTAACAGAAGTCGAAGTCATAATGTATAATGATTTGCGTAACAAGGTATTAACACAAAAACACAACAACAGAAAAACACACATTTAAACGCGTATTTCGGGTATTGCGGAAGACTTCGAGCACAACTTATTAATTAAGATATATACTTAATAACCGAGCAGCCCCTATACATGTGGCATACATCACTACTTGGCAATATAAGAACCGCGTGATTAATAAAAATTAAAAAATAGTCCATATTATAAACTACCCATCAACAATGGAGTGGCTGGTGTCAGACTTATCACAGGCATTATGTTTGCATGAAGAAATTCCTTTATTGCTGTCTATAAACCAATTCTGTTTTGGGGGTCGTCTAATAAACCAATATTTGAATCAAACATTCTTTAAGAGCATTGATACAACTTCGAAAAAAATCAACAACAGCAAACCCATAGATAATTATAAACAAATAATACAACTAAATTTCTAAGACAATGCACAAATGGTCTGGAGCATCTAATATGAATTTAAGTCTTTACAGTGTTGAATAAATACTGTATTTTATCAATTTTCTGCTACACAAAACACTATAGACTACCTTCACAATCACTTCTGCAGCTTATATAGAGGCGAGAAGTAGATCTTTCATGCAAGAGTAGATAATGTGAATTCGCTACACCAGTAAATAAAACGATCATTAAGGAAGAAACTTTAACTTGGGGGACAGTGTTTACATCAGGTATGTGTATTATCTTATACACATACCTGGTTTACATATACAGGAAAAATCAAACTACGGAACAATTATCCGAAAAATAATTATTTTTTAGTAGTCTCTTATTAACTTGCCTGTACAATCAAAGACGATACAAACAAAACGACATAAAGCATAAATGAATATTTAAGCTGTAGTTTTAAAAAAGGCGTTAACACAATGATGACAAACATATATGGAACTTCATTTTGCAATTGTACTAGACATTTAAATTTGTATTTTAAGTAATCGCTGTTAATTTGGTCTTTTTTTCTCTTTCATTAGACTTAAATCTATTCACCGTCAAAATACAACCAAAACGAAGAACAGCGTTAATGCGTTTACAATGACATTTTTTCCAAAATCCATCTAAACACTATGAGAACAGGATTCACCTAAGCATATTACAGCTCATCGTGATAACACATTCATAATATTATACATTCACGCATGAAAAACGTGAACTAATGAGTATATCAGATTATTATCCATTGCAGTTCTTTGTGAAAACAAACAGTTATAAAGGGATACGTGGCATTGCAGACCTGCTCGTATTGCGATGATGTAACAACATCGTGACCAAGTGTGACAAATGCAGAGCCATTGCACGTCAACGCTAATAGAGCAAGTGACCACCCGCTGCCACTGCGAGATATTGATTATAAGCGGTATATAAGCGGTATTGTCGAACTGTGCAGTGGATATAAGACAGTTCGTAACAATCGGTAAAAAGAATACCCCGGTTGAAGAACTCTGCAATAAACACAAAGGGTTCAATTTTAAAAATGGTCAGAAGATGAACACGATATTAGCCGCTGTTTGTGGATATATTTGTTAATTGTTCAATATTGCCATCACTGAGGATACATATGCTCTGGTGTACAAGAAAGGAGGTAACCTCATTTCAACGGTTGCCAACTATTAACAGTGTTATTAAGTATTTAATTTCGATATATTTGAACAAAAGTGTGTTATTATACTGTTTATACTGTGTGCTCGACTAGTCATTAATAATCAAACGATTGCCTTAAACAAATCAGTTGATTTTAATAAATTTTAAACAGATTATCGTGTTCATGACAGGAATTGTTTACATTATAACCAATAAGTCAGTGCACTCTTTTTGTTAGCTCGGATAACTGTTCTTATGCGCGGTTTCGGAAATACATAGTGACTACCATATTGTCATAGGAATTGTAAAACTTAAAACCAATCAGTGTGTGTACTCTATATCCCGGCGGTGATGGGTTGTGCGGCGTCGTCGTCGGCATTGGCGGGGGATGACAAGGAGCTTCAACAGTACGTGTCGCCGGATGACATCAGGATTGTCCAGGAATCGTGGTCTCTTGTTCAGCATGACATGGCCATGCTTGGGTTAGGCATATTCAAGCGGTGAGTTTTAGGTTTGTTTATCTGTCGAAAAATAAGGATTTTTAATTCTGAAGGGCATTATAGTCACACAATACTCGTGCTACTCCGGAATATGGTATTATTCTGCGGCATCATGCCCTCATAACTGAAATAGCAACCCAACTGATCAACCTTATTGGAAACTGCAAACAATCATAGTATTGTGATGGATGTTTCTTTACCTTACCTCATTTTATATTTTACTTTTGTTGTCAGCCTTTTTCTTTTGTTCACTTTCGAATCATAGACTGAACAATTCGTAAATGATGGTTAACTAGTAATCCAAGGCTTGGGGTTTATGTTTTTCTAAGCCTCGCTATATGAACCAAATCGTATACAAAACCATCCTATCATTTTCTATATGGGAAGGATTCAGAACGAAGGGAGTTGCGCTTTGTTTAATAACTTATATAAAGAAAACGTTATTTCAACTCCAAATTAATAAAATACAATAGAAATCATACGGTAACAACTTAATTTGTAAATTGCTTATATAATTATTTGAGTTAAATAACAAAAGAAAACGTATTTTTTTGTTACAAAATCCAAATGCATTTAACATAAAAATATTCTTTATTTAAAAAATCACACACTTTTTAAATAATACGTATTTACTTTATTCTCCCTCTTCAGATTATTTGCTCAAAACAAGGACTTGAAAAAGTTGTTTTACCACAAGCTGCAGTGCCCAGGTATGACCCTAGAGAACGTAGAACACCTCAACTTTGACGACCAAAAGATGATGACGCACGGAATGGTAGTTATGGAAACTCTGGGCGCCGCCGTAGAATGTCTTCACAACAGCGAGCAGCTTACTGTGTTGCTTATAGGTATGTTTTGATGATATTATTGTATAGCACGTTCTAATGATTTATGTTGCACATTTGTATAGTTTGAAAGCCCGTTAACCGGTTTTACACCCCTTTTCCAACAATGGTTTTGTACATTGTCAGTTTAAGGTTCAAACCTGGCAGAGTAGTTGCTACGTTTCGTCTTTATGCTTGTTAATTACATTGTATGTACACTCTTATAACATTAGCTCAATAAATTGTTTGGTGTTCATAAAGCCAGTAAATTCTTGAACATTTTGTTTCAAGTCGGTAATCTAATGTTAAATGGACGTTTTTTTTTTATGTTTGTGATGTTTCTTTTTTTAACTTTCGCTTTAATTTTGGTAATTGTTTGCTT
This sequence comes from Dreissena polymorpha, assembly GCF_020536995.1. Classification (NCBI taxonomy): domain Eukaryota; kingdom Metazoa; phylum Mollusca; class Bivalvia; order Myida; family Dreissenidae; genus Dreissena; species Dreissena polymorpha. The sequence goes on from NC_068357.1 coordinate 35,970,093, forward strand.
GTTATGAATAAAAAAAAATATGTTGCTATATCTACTGCAATCGCCGGTACAGTGTCACTTTTAAATTAAATGAATACGAATAATTGATGTCTGGAACATAAGTTTGTAAATACTGAATAACTACAGACAAACCGAAGCACAAACCCCCGCTTAGTTATGACTCATTTATCGTTCCGATGCCTTGAACATTATCTTATAATAAATGTTGCGATCATGCAAATACATACACTTGGGGGACTTTTCTAACGCAGCACTCATCAAACTTGAATATCTAAGTTATAAGTTAAGATATTGATTTAAAATTGTACATGTGATCATTTAACCACATTCTGAGAACGCTCACTGTGAAGTCATTCATCATTGACGATCGGACGCTTTAGCACGTGCGGGTTGTATGGTTTCATCTGTTTGCACGTGCAAATGGCTATTTAAGAGCGAGACCTCGCATTTTTGCATACTGCGTGTTACATGCAAGTGTATTGGAGACTTTTCTAACGCAACACTTTTCAAACTTTAATATCTCTATGATAAGATTTTCATTATTTATTTTAGATGTGATCATTTGACTACATTCGGTGCAAGCTTACGATAAAATCATTCATCCGTTACGATCCGACTCTTTATCACGTGGGGTGGGTCGCATGCAATTTGCTAAACTGAGCGGTTGCGCTTCTTAATAATTATATGAGCCATACATTTTTTTAAATTAATTTTATGTTTTTCTGGTGTGAAAACCCACCTTAAATGATGAGATTACATTTTTTGATAAAAAATATAGCGTTTCACCATTTCCACGTGCAGAAAGACGAACCTATTCACACTCCGCGTGCTTAAGCGTCCATTCGTCACGGATGAATGATTTTATCCTAAGCTTGCCTTATATGTAGTCAAATGATCACATTTAAAATTTTAACTCAAAGGGCTAACTCATAACAGAGATATTCAAATTTGAAAAGTGTTGCGTTAGAAAAACGTCCAAGTGTACATTAATATGCCGACAATCAATTCTCCACTGACAGTCAGAAACTGGACTCCGTTCTATAAACAAATCGTTTCGAGCTCCTTTATATGTTTAACGAATTTTGCTACGAGTTAAAGTGCTATTACGTCAAGAAAATTGAATACCAATTGTTTTACTGAATAGACTGTCTATCCTTCTGATCTTTATACTATGAGTACCATAACGCACGTGGAATTGTTTGACGAACATTAGTAAATGGTATAGGCTATTTTTCACCATAATCGAAACATACAACTCTCAGTGTATCGAAATTCAATTCAAGGTTTGGCTCGATACCGATATTAATAGCATATTTAGAGATGGACTCGTTGATACAAGCAATTAAGGTGATATTCTACTAGGTAAGCATGTTAGATAAAGACTAATTACAGAATATGAGCCTGGGAGAACATGGTTTATGCATGTATACGAATTCAAGGAAAAAATACACTTTATTATATGATACCTGTTCAACATTTTGTTAACTACCATTTTCTTAATAACAAATAAAAGAATGATTTATTCTTATCACTTTTTTTACATAATGTATTGTTTAAATAACTGTCAATCTGTCTTTATACCGGAAAATACAGTGATAAAGCAACATATAATTTTGATTTTAAACAGATACTATGATTGATCTCTTATACTTACTCAATAGCTAATTACGATATAGCCTTCCCAGTTTGACACAATGTGTAACACCCAGAATTGATTATAGTAAAAAAATCATTTTAGGAAAAATGGTCTGTGTCGTTGTTTTGCCTTTAAGCAGTCGTGATTTTTCTTTACATTTCCATAACTAAAGCCCTCAACTAAATACTCAGGGCCCATACTCACAAACCCATTCTAATCTTATGAATAAAGAATATACTTAGAACCACGAAAAATATGCCCATCGTTTAAAGGGGCCTTTTTACGTTTTGGTATATTGACAAAACGTTATTGTTTTTTTACTAGAGATATTTTGTCTCAACGTTTACGTTAATAAAATTTAAAGCATTTATTGACAAACTTCAATAAATGCCAAAATCTGAAAAAAGTCCGTTTATGTCAATTAAAAATGTTGTGCGTGAAAAATGATGTACATGCAGATGGTAAAAAGTAATACCAATTTAGACGCAAAAACGTAATTTCTTTAAAAAGCTAATCTAAATAATATTCTGTGTTCTTAGGCTTAAGTTTAAGAATTGGTTTGTGAATACGGCCCCTATTATCGGCCTGTTGAATCATGTTTCACTGCAGGCATTGGTGAGCGTCATGTGATGTACGGAGTCTCGCGGGAAATGGTGCCGGTGAGTTATTTTATATCTGTACGAATCCCGAAAAAAACAGTTCTTTTTCAAAATCATACAATATCAATTTTAAAACAAATTTTCTTCTAAACGTATTGAAATGTAATTATATGTGCGCGTTTGTAGAGAACGGAAAAGGGTTATGATAAGTCAAGGTCATATAGGCGTATGATGTTTGAAGCAGATTTACCGGTAATATAGTCATAATTCTGACTATAAATTTGCTCGAAATATATATATATATATATATATATATATATATATATATATATATATATGTATTTGATATAGTGCGCGCTTTATCATATTTAATCGTTATTTTGTTTAAATAATTTACAAGTGAATTATCTGTTAATTAGTTGTATACACATTTTAAACATACCAAAATTTTGGTATGATTGTACGCATGCCTTCATCCTATTTTTTTACCTTCCACAAATGAGCAACAGTTAATCCAAACAAACACATATATGAATCTCGCTTTATATATAGTTCATGCATGTGCATAGAGTGTCGTCCCAGATTAGCCTGTGCAATCCGCACTGCATAGGCGGATTCAGGAGGGGGGCAGACGCGGCGTTAGCCCCCCCCCCCCCCCTAAAATCGCCAAAGTAAAGTCAGTGTTTCACACTTAACTAAATCTAAATCACCTATTAAAACTTGTCAAAGCCTTCAAAATCACTAAAATCGTGGAGCTTCCGGGTATGCACTTTTTTGGCATTATAAGAAGGTACTTTGATGAAAGTTTATAAGGCGTGACATGCTCGAGAAGTGGTTGTCAAAGCCTTCAAAATCATTAAAATCGTGAAGCTTCCGGGGGGTTTTGCTTCCTGGAGCCCCTAAACGACAAACTATGCACTTTTGAGGGCATTATAGGAAGGTACTTTGATGAAAGTATATAAGGCGTGACATGTTCGAGAAGTGGTTGTCAAAGCCTTCAAAATAAATTAAAATCGTGGAGCTTACGGGGGGCTTTGCCCCCTGGACCCCCTAGCAGGGCTTTGCACAGCACCCACCAGGGGCCCTAGCGGCACCCCAGCAAATCTTTCAATATCCCGCCCCCCTAAGCAGAAATCCTGGATCCGCCCCTGCTTTCCATTTCATAGTATTTTCCGTTTAGAGGAAAACTGTTCTTGACGGAAATCCAGTGTAGGCCGAAAGTGTCGCGGACTGCACATGCTAATCTTTGATGACACGCACATGAATGAAGCTCACTTTTCACAGAGTGATATTAAATACAACATTATATAACTAGCAGTGCTATGTGAAAAAGGGGTTTCCGCTTTTATTGTCTTTTTCGTTTACAGAAAGTCTCTTCTTAGCAAAAATCCAATTTAGGCGGAAAGTGTCATCCCTGATGAGCCTGTACGGACTACACAGGCTAATCTGGGACGACCCTTTACTAACATGCATTAAACCCCTTTTTCATAGAGCGCCGTTCCTATTTTAGCGTCTCTGGCCCGCCGTGACGGCGATTTTCGAGGACTACCTCGGCGACCAATACAGCTCGCGGGTCGAGGAGGCCTGGGAGCGAGTGTTCGGCTACATTGGCAGCAAGGTCATGGAGGGAATAGACAGGTGGAGTAAAGGCAACACGAACACGAGCCCGTGACGCGCAATATGAAGACTATTATAAGTGTCATATCAAGGGATAAAAGTTATCATTATATCAATATTATTGAATCAAATAGCGTTCCGCTGTTTCCAAACGATGAAAATATCTCTTTTGAGGTTCCCCTTTGCTGAACTATTCCCATTTAAGTCAAATTTCTCCCGAGCGGATTGTTGCAGATTTTCGTCGCTACATTTTTAATCTATCTATTTAAGCTCTAAAAAGTCGATAATATCTTATTGAAACGCTATCGAGTCCATTTCCAGCATACAATCAGTACATGGTGTCTTAATGGGAGATGTCAACGCTCCCACAACGGGGATCGATCCCGTGACCCCTCGGGCGTTTGGCGGACATCATAGACACTGCATCGTTTAGAATCGTTTCGTTCTTACACCTATCTCTTTTGAAGGGTCGAATTATCCACTCCAATTGTTTTAAAATTGGTCAATTAACTGTTCTTGGAAAACATTCATAATGACGGGTTATTTGATCTAAACATTTTCATAACAACTTAAAATAATTTGATATTGAATTTAGAAACGTATACAGGATTTCGTTTATTTAAACACTTTTTAATACAACATTCTTTTAAAAACAGTTTAAATAATGTATTCCTTTCTTTAAATATTTAATTGTAGACATCCCTCTCTTAGCAAAGGTTTATTAAAACATGTATCTCTATTAAAAGAAGAAATATATAAACGACAAAGCTGAACAGCTATTTGTATGAATTAGTTGGATATCCATATACAAAATGACTGGTGAATTACGTAAATCTTATTTTACGTACGGTGTATTACTCCGTTGTTGTATTTTTTAAATAGTCTATGAGGATTACAGTTGTATTTTGTCGTTTGGTTCCGAAAATATTACCGGTAAATGGTTATCCAAATGTAACCAGTACAATATTATGCCAATATTACTTGTACATGGTTGTCCTTATATTAATGATAAATGATTCTTATGTTACAGGTATATAGTTGTAATAATTATACCGATAAATGGTTGTAATAATGTTACCGGTAAGTCGTTGTCCTACTGTTAGTGGTTAATATTTGTCACAATCTTACCGGTAAATAAGTGTCCTTATTTTCCCGCGCAATAGTAGTTTTCATAATGATACCGGATGATAGTTGTCCTAATGTTATCGGCATAATGTTGTACTTGATCCATCGAATCGTCCCTCCCCCTCGCGCACACACACATTTCTCATAAATGATCTACTTATAGCAGTGCGATATGCGATATTATGCTGAAAGCAAATATATGACCATCTGCCACATTTTCATATTGCGTTTACTCAGTAAACGATTGGATGATTTCGTTTCTTTTGATGAATTTATGTTTGTTTTATTTTTCAAATGTTTCATTTATAAAAAAGTTGTAAATATATTTTACTCCTATCATTTGTGATCACCGCCGTTGTCTTATAATGCACATTATTGTTGTTAGACCTGAAATACCACCGGATTGAACTGTACTATAGTTGGTTAATAGTATTGAGTAAATACTGAAAACGTGTAGCTAGATCGATATCTTCCAACAAAACGATTTCCAACTTACTAGGTATAACATAGTATCAGTAGCTATATGTGTTTTCCAACAGAATCTATCTCAACCCAATAATGTGCTAATTATATGTCGTTATGTGCGAATACATATTAACAGAAGAAGCGAGGTGTTATGTACTAAGGAATCGTATTAATAAGTGGTGTGAACAAGAACATATTTTTAACGAATCCCAATATGGTTTTCGAGATGGACGCTCTACATCTAATGCTATTTTCTTATAACATGCTATACAGACAGCTCTCTCTAAAAAGTCTCAATTATGGTGTGTTTTTATTGATTACCAGAGGGCATTTGATACAGTTATTAGAGATGCGTTATGGACTAAATTGTTACAATCAGGAATTAGTTGTAAAATGACAAATATGATAAAATGTATATATTTAAATGTGCAAGCCTGTGTGAAATTGTCAAGTAATATGAATATGTCTGACTTTTTCAATGTAACAATTGGATGAAAAACAAGGGGAGCTTTTATCTCCTCTTCTTTTCATATTGTTCATAAATTATATCACTGAAAACATGAATTTTAATGAGTTACCTGAAAAAGATTACGAACTTTTGTCCATGTATATGATTTCATTTGCCGATGACATTGTACTGTTCACAACGGATCCAAATAGTCTACAGTCTCGAATAGATGCTTTACATCATAATTCTAAGAAATTGGGTTTAAAAATAAATGTAAATAAAACTAAACTAAAATATGTGTATTTGAAAAAAGAAAGCAAACTGTGTATCCTGACTTCTATATAGATAATGAAAAAATTGACATTGTTGACTACTTTGTATATCTTGGAATAGAATTTACTTATACTGGTAACATGGTCAATGCAGTTAAAGCACTGCATGATCAAGCCCTTAGGGCGTACAATAATCTTTTAAATGTTTTTGATAAAGTTAGCCTAGATATTAAGACAAAGCTATCCCTATTTGATCCTATGATTGTACCTATACTGACATATGGTGGTGAAGTATGGAGTGCGTATAATTATAAACACGTTGATAAATTACATATTAAGTTTTGTAAATATATACTAGGTGTAAAGAAATCAAACTCCTACATATGCTGTATATGGTGAACTCGGTCAAGTACCTTTGTCAGTTATTTGTAAGGAAAGAGCAATGAAATTCTGGTTGAAAATCATGAAAAATAATGAATCACCTATATAAAGAATGTATAATGACGTATGTAGCAATATAACTATTTCGTGTTGGGCTAGTAGAATAAATTCTATCATAGACCATAGTCAATTTGTTCAAGAGTGGAGTAATCATGTAAATTCAATGTCAAAGTTAGATAGTTATTTTAAATATAAAACGGAATTGTGCTTTGATAAGTATTTGGATGTTATATCAAATGATAAACTTAGACATCAATTAACTTGTTTAAGATTATGTTCTCACAGTTTAGATATAGAACTAGGAAGGTATTACAATACAGAAAGAAATAATAGATTGTGTAAATTATGTAACCAAAATGCAGTAGAGTCTGAATATCACTTTATGTTATGTTGCACACGATACAGTTGTATAAGATCAAAATTCTTAGGCCAATGTTCATGACCTACAGTACAAAAATTTAATTCGTTAATGTCAACTCCGAGTAAAAAATGTATGTTGAATTTTGCAAAATATGTAAAAGAAGCATTACGTATACGACAAAATACCCTTGATAGTTTAACTGTCTTCTGATCACTTATATATATATGTATGTATATCTATGTTATGTTCTGCAATATCTGTCTATGCTTATTTGATGTTTGTGATGGTCTGCGCCATAACTTTGTGTGTGTGTGTGTTTGTAAATGGCCAAAGGCATATGCTTTGCTGATTGCCAATAAACTGAAACTGAACTGACAGTTATTCAAAGACTTTCTTACAAAACGATCCTATATATGTTGGACAGTTGGCTTGTTGACGCACGTTTGTCCCAGCTGATTTCCTATTTACAGCTAAAATATCAGTGAAATGCTTAACACTCGGTCAACTGTGGTAAATACATTACTATGACAGTTCAAGAAGATCTGACAATGCCACCTGTTAACTGTGACAAGTGTTTCCATTTTGGATTTGAACACTTGAGCCTCGTCCGTAGAAGATTGTGCTTAATGCTTGTGCGTAAAGGAGCGTCTCAGTTAGCCTGTGCAGTCTGCCTTTGCTAATCTGGACGACACTTTCGTCTCACCAAGATGATCTTGAATTTAAACTTTACGATCTTGTGTATTGAAATTTCGCCAACTGGCGTATGAAAATAATTTTTACATACCGTTTCATTGTACCTTACACAGTTTTACGTCCTTTATTCTGGTGAAATTCAACCGATTGATTAGCTACTTGTTTATTTATATGAAATGATATCCTCTTTAATCGGTATTTAAATCTGATTTAAATATACATTAATGTTTTTGTTATTGAAATGCTGCGAGATTTATATTTAGAAACATTGAAACTAATGTTGTTTTGTTAGTATCGGTAACTGTGAAAAAAGATTAAGATTATGCTAAAACCTCTTTTGTGTGAAAGGCTCATGGTTTTCATGGACCGCGTCAATGCAATACACCCACGAAAACCCCCAATGATGTGCCGTTTTAATCCAATATATCTGTGAAAACCTCTAAGATTTGCATGGGCAATGCCAATGCGATATAATAAGTGTAAACCCCCATTTGAGGGACCGCTCCAATGCGATTTACCCCTTATAATGTGCGTGGAAAAGACCACGGTGATATACCAAGAAACTCCACAAGGACGGTCCCAAGCCCGCATTGACAAAGCAGGAGGGTTGTGCATAGAGCTAGCTGATCTACCCTGTTGAAACCTTATTGATACAGAAACGCCAAACAGAATAACCACAGACATCACGGACCTTGGAGAAGGTGGACCTCCAGCTGTAGGACGTATGTCGCCGGACGGTAAAATCCAGTGTCAACTGGAAGCCATCAGGCCAGAGACCATCATCTCCACCAGGACCACAACCACCATCGGTACATGGAATATCCGAACCATGTACGATACCGAAAAGACAGCACACGTGGCCGCATAGATGAGGAAGTTCAACCTCACCATCCTAGGGATCAGTGAATCAAGATGGACTGGCTCTGGACAGAGCGTCTGACTTCCGGTGAGTTACTGTTGTTCTCGTGGCATCAGCAGGAAGATGCAGCACACAGCCAGGTAGTAGCCCTGATGCTTACCAAGTCGGGACAGAGAGCGCTCATCGGGTGGGAGGCACACGGACCTCGGATCATGACGGCTTATTTCTTTACAAAGAAGACGAGGACATAATCAACGTGGACATAATCCAGTGATACGCCCCGACGAACGACAGTAAAGAGGATGAGAAGGACAACTTTCACAATAGACTGTCAACCATCATACAAGACTTACCAAAGAAAAACATCATCATTATTATGGGTGACTTCAACGCCAAGATTGGCAGCAGAAACCGAGGATATGAGGAGATCATGTGGAAGCAAGGGTTTGTAACCAGATCATCGGAGGAAGTGTTTTCCTTCACGGAAGGAAAAATAAGGCAACTCGGATGTCATCAGACCTGTCAACGGAGAACCAGATTGACCACCTGTGCATCGCAAGGAAGTTTTGTCGCTCTCTTCAGGATGAACGTGTCAATTGACGAGCAGACGTGGCTTCGGACAATCATCTCGTCGTCGCCCGATTGAAACTAAAGCTGCAGAAGAGTTGGACAGGGGGGCCCAGCCAACGCCAACGTTACAACACTGCCACCTAAAAGACACCTGGATACAAGAATAGTTCAAGATCACTCTCACCAACAAGTTCCAGGTCCTAGAGGAGCTGCTTGAAGAAGAGACGATAGAGCAGAAGTGGCAGAACGTGAAAGAAGCAGTGACTTCAACATGCCATCAACATGCCACAAATACAGTGCTCCAGGTATTACACCCACAAGGAGTGGATATCAGCAGTGATGCTTCAGAAAGTTGCTGAAAGACGAGAAAAGAATGCAAATTTCAACAACAGCAGACCATAAGCCGCAAAAGTGAAAGCACAAGAAGAGTACACCGAAGCAAATAGAAGCGCCAAGCAAAGTATACGAGCAAACAATCGGAACTACCTAGAGGCGCTTGCAACAGAGGCGGAAGAGGCAGCCTACCAGAACAGAACAACTAAAGATCTGTAAAGAGTCCAGTAAGGGACAAAAATGAAGGAGTGATAACAGATGACGAGCTCCTGCGAACACATCAGTGATTCCGCCAGCTACAAGCGATCTGCCAATCAAGTGCTGCACTGAAAACAGGAAAAGATCAGCAGCGCCATCAAGCAATTAATGAACGGCAAATCTGCATGACATGGCAGCATACCCGCAGAAGCGCTTAAGGCTTACATGGAGACCAGTGTGGAGCTACTGGCTCTTCTCTCCTACACCCAACAACAGATGCAGAAAAAGACAAACATGGTAGCGGAAACCTCCGCAAGACTGGACCTCACCATCAACAGAAAGAACAGCAAGGTTGTTCAGGACCAACACATCCAACAACACACCCATTACAGTCCAATGCGCTGGGGAGGTGGACAGCTTCAGCTATCTCGGTAGCATCCAGGGCAACCAGAGAGGAACGGATGCAGATGTCAGAATCCGCATCGGTAAAGCACGAGCAGCCTTCCATCATCTGGGGATCCAGCGAAATTGGCATCACCACAAAGATTAGGCTCTTCAATTCCCATCGTGAAGCCACGACTCTTCTATGGAGCAGAAACCCGGAGAACCACTGCCACCACCATAAAGAAAATAAAGGTCTTCATCAACACCAGCCTCAGGAAGATCTTTAAGATTCGCTGGCCAGAAAAGATTTCCAACGAAGAATTATAGAGGAGAACAAAGCAGCAGCCAGTTGAAAAGAAGACTTTCTTCAGAAACGTTGGTGGTGGATACCTTTCGCAAGCTTGCATCGAATACAACAAGGCAATCTCTCATATGGAACCCCCAAGGGAAAAGGAAGAGAGGGCGGCCTAGAAACACCTGGTGCCGCGATCTGGATGCAGATGCTAAGCAAATTTGCCAAACATGGGGGCAGCTGGAGAGACTCGCCCAGAACCGAGACGCCTTGAGGAATCTGGTTGGTGGCCTTCGTCCCAGATGGGACCACAGGCGAAGATGGGATTTTACGACAGGAGGCCCGTGTGAATTATATGATATTCATATTTGTTAAAAATACCTTAAGTACGAACAATAAAAAACTTTCTTCTTCCTTGACTTAAAAAAGTGTTAAAAGTATGAAAAACGGATTGACTATCTATGTTGTGCGGTATAGCGTAACTGACGAACACTGATGGGAAATTCCCACTCTTTTTGTTGATTTGCATGTAGATGTACTGCATAGAAACATATTTTTTTGGGGGGGGGGGGGGGGTTCTGCAACTTGTACGTTTATACGTATCGGCTTTGTATTGAGCATAACTTATTACAATGTATAATCAATATCAGTATCGAATCGACTTCAAAAAAAACATATATATATATATAAACTTTATGTGCACATTCAAATCAATATTGTATTGCGCACATAAAGGCCACATGGCGATGTTGATCGGCAGTCACTGTCAAACACTGGTATTGTTCGAATGACTGAACCATTTTTTTAAAATAATATCTAGCGCTTACGTTTTATGGTGAACAATGCGATAAATAGAGTAAAATACCACATCTTCATTTCCAAGCTTGTTGACACAAATTCTAGCCTTCTTCGAGCATTTACATTTTCAGAAAAAGGTCTGAGATAAGATTGTAAACTATTTTCGTCCTCATTTTAATGTATGTTGATTTTATACGGCTAAGAACTAAAACACAAAAACAGCATTGCCAACATTAGTCATTACTCTATCATTAATGAATTTTAGTGACGATCGTTTTCAACCAGCAGAAGCCTTTTAACATCAACGCCGTATATTTAAAAAAAGATATTTCTAGTTATAAATTAATATTGCCCGTGCTCTGTAAAAAAGCGGTTTATTGCATGTGCTTAAAGTGTCGTCCCAGATAAGCCGGTGTAGTCCACACAGGCTAATCAGAAACGACACGTCCGCTTTTATATTTTTCGTTTAAAGAAAGTATCTTCTTAGCAAAAATCAAGTTTGAGCGAAAAGTGTCGTCCCTGATTAGCCAATGCAGACTGCACAGGCTTATCTGGGACGACACTTTACGCACATGTGTTTAACTCCTTTTTCACAGAGCGCGGCCCATATGTAAATGGTCACTTGAGTTTGATCAGTTGGAATCGGGACTTTGGCTTCAAACGTCTTTGTAGTTTTTATTTTTCTATATAGGCATTTATGTTTCTATATTTTTTGTATATTTTTTGTATATTTTTTTAAAACAAAACATTATTTTTTCTATATACAAACAGTTTGCTTTTTACAACTTGTAGAAACCAATGTTTGATGTTTTAAAATCAAACACTGGTATCATCTGATTGATTACAAGCACTTGTCAATCCAACCACACCCACCGCATATTACCCCTTCACATGCAAACTGTCCTACTAATTAGCCAGGGTACATTGCTTGTAGAAAGCATATTTATTTGACGTGCTAAGTGAATTCTCTAGTACATGCAATTAAAGGCGTTTCGTTGTTATCTTGCTCCACATATGAAACAAAAAACTGTAAATTAGTTCGAGTTCGAGTAGAGTTCGTTAACTTCTCAATAATGCCTCCGGACTTTGACGTTACCACAAAACATGTTGACAAATCATTCTTTTTTAGCTCATCTATTTTTTGAAAAAAAAGAGCTATTGTCATCATCTTGGCGTCGGCGTCGGCTTCCGGTTAAGTTTTGCGTTTAGGTCCACTTTTCTCAGAAAGTATCAATGCTATTGCATTCAAACTTGGTACACTTACTTACTATCATGAGGGGAGTGGGCAGGCAAAGTTAGATAACTCTGGCGTGCATTTTGACAGAATTATGTGCCCTTTTTATACTTAGAAAATTGAAAATTTTGGTTAAGTTTTGTGTTTAGGTTCATTTTATTCCTTAAGTATCAAAGCTATTGCTTTCATACTTGCAACACTTACTAACTATCATAAGGGGACTGGGCAGGCAAAGTTATGTAACTCTGACTGGCATTTTGACGGAATTATGTGCCTTTTTTATACTTAGAAAATTGAAAATTTGGTTAAGTTTTGTGTTTTGGTCCACTTTATTCCTATAGTATCAAAGCTATTGCTTTCATACTTGCAACACTTATTAACTATCATAAGGGGACTGTGCAGGCAAAGTTATGTAACTCTGACTGGCATTTTGACGGAATTATGTGCCCTTTTTATACTTAAAAAATTGAAAATTTGGTTAAGTTTTGTGTTTTGGTTCACTTTACCCCTAAAGTATCAAAGATATTGCTTTCATACTTGGAACACTCGCAAACTATCATAAGGGGACAGTAAAAGGACAAGTTGCATAACTCTGGTTGTCATTTTTACGGAGTTGTGGCCCTTTTTTGACTTAGTAACTTTGAATATATGGTTAAATTTGTGTTTCGATCCACTTTACTTTTAAAGTATGAAGGCTATTGCTTTCAAACTTCAAATAATTTCATGCTATCATGAGGTTACTGTACCTGGCAAGTTGAATTTTACCTTGACCTTTGAATGACCTTGACTCTCAAGATAAAATGATTACATTTTGCTAAAATTGCCATAACTTCTTTATTTATGATTAGATTTGATTGATACTTTGACAAAACTACTCTTACCTGACATACCACAATAGACTCCACCCAAACCATCCCCCGTGCCCCCCTCCCCCCCCCCCCCCCCCCCGAATCCCCCCCTATTATTATTTTTTTTATTTTTATTTTTTAAGATCATCTCACAAATGACCACCACACCCTCACACTATACCCCCCCCCCATCCCCCCCCCCAAACACAAATATTTATTTTTATTATTTTATTTTTGAAATACCGTCCAACCATCGCACCCAAGAATACCCCCCCCCCCCCCGATTTTTTTTTGCATTTTTTTCCGCATTTTTGGAAGATAATGTAATAAATGTCCACACCCCCACACTATACACCCCTCTTCACTCCACCTCTCCCTCCTTTGTGATTTAAATTGAGAGTCCTTTCACCTTTAAAAAGAAAATAGGTGAGCGGTCTGCACCCGCAAGGCGGTGCTCTTGTTTTCTGTTCTGTGATAGATATCCATACCGTGTTTTGTGAGATTTCATAATTATGGGATATGATGAACAACGTCAATAAGTGATTACTTAACGCATTTATGCCTAGCGTCTAGAAAAAAGGCCTTGGCAAACAGCTTAGACCCAGCTAGATGAGACGCCGCATGATGCGGCGTCTCATCAGGGTCTGCGCTGTTTGCTTAAAGGAATTTCTGTAAGAAATATTCTAAATATAGAAATAAATAGACTAGACATTCCTAATTTTGGAAATAAATTTATCAACTTTAGAAGGATGGGAGAGTCCACTAGGCATAAATGGGTTAAAGCTAAATCCCCAAGTTTATTCAGACTATCGCGAAATAATTTCTAGTGGGGCTCTTTTTAGTTTATCATACCATTTGCTAATATGTGTTTATATTAGCCAACATGCGTGATGAACAAACAAACACCAGCAGTATACTTCAGACTGCTGTAATGGCTACACATCTCGATACTTGGTGTTGAAGAGAGAAAACTTTCTCGAAGGTGATACACAACCATGTACTACTATGTTCACATTTAACCCATTTATGCCTAGTGGACTCTCCCATCCTTCTAAATTGGATCAATTTATTTCCAAAATTAGGGATGTCAAGTATATTTATTTCTATATTTAGAATATATTTAAGATGCAAGAGCATTGCAGTCACCATAAATATGAGTCTCGTCCTGGAAGAACGTGTCTTTATGCATGTGCGCAAAGTGCCGACCAGATTAGCCTGTGCATTTTCGCACGTACTAATCACGGAAGACATCTTCCGCCTTGACCGGATTTTTATTCAGAAAAGACTTAATTTAAACGAAGAATTCCATTTAAGATGGAAGTGTCGTCCCGGATTAGCCTGTACGGACTGCACAGGCAAATCTGCGACGAAACTTTACACACATTTCTAAAGCCCCGTTGTTTTCGTCCACGACATTCATATTTTTCTCCGACCTGTGCGCAGAGCTTTGACTTGTCGTCTCACTGATGACACAAAACGAGCTCAGGAATTTTGGCAAGATTACCAACGACTTTCCTTGACGTGGTGTATAAACTTTGGTATGAGAAGGACGTGGTTATAAACCATATTATAAAATGAACATGGTGGTGTAATCCATGGTATTACATGAACGTGCTTTATAAACCATGGGATGAGATAGACGAGGTGTAAAATGCATGGTATGGGATGGACGTGTGGTATAAAAGATGGTATGAGATGGACGTGGTGTATAAAACCATTGTTTAAGATGGACGTGGTTTTTAAACCATGGGATGGGTTTATAAACCATGGGATGAGATGGACGTGGTGTATAATCCACTGTATAAGATGGACGTGGTGTATAATCCATAGAATGAAATGAAAGAGAATGACAGATCATTCGATAACATGATGTAAAATCATATTTACCCAATTACACGGTGCCTACACCACGTGACTTTTTCAGATCTGTGTTGGGAGAATAAAGCGCGACCCAGTTAACATTTTTTAGGATCTCTTTTTAAATATTTCACTATTCTTAATGGGATAAAAAAGGAGAGCTCGCTTATTCGTAAGAGTTTTCTATAGGGATCATGATCTTTTTAAAGAAATAAGTATTTATTTCAGTTAAGTGCAACCGCGCGTTTGAACGGTTAGAAAAATGTCGGATCAGTGTGGGGACTTCATATTACAAACGCGCGGTTGCATTTTACTGAAACAATACTTATTTTTTAAGTTTGATTTAGTGTCATAAACTTATTGAACTGCTGTAGATGTTTAATAGTCTCAAAGTAATATAGTAAATTTTTCATAATGAACTTCTTAGAGGACTATCAATAGTAGACGTGGTATCGTAGGCTGAAATGTTAGAATAAAGGACTACGTAAAGGCAATCAGGTAACTCGTTCAATAGGTAATAAGCCGATGAGTAATATGGGCAATCGATCACTTCGATGCACGTATAAACACAGTAAAGAATTGAACTTCCTACGTGCGCCTATTTGGATTAATGAATTGTGTTACATTCCGTAATTTTCTGATTTTTCGCGTAATTTTAATTTCATATCGACATCGACGCACTCCGAAACAATTGTTCAGATAAGAACCGTAGGTAACGAAAATTCACAATTCACTCAGATGCAGAATTTATCATGGACATGTGCACACGTATATGAGACAATTAAAGATAATTCAATTTTAATGGATCAATCGAATAATGTATACCATCTACAAATGAAATCAATCACATACCATATATTTTATGTTCTGATGAGTGTGTTCCAATAATTCTCAGAACAGATTCTATAAAATAGCCTTCCTTAAAGGTATGTTAAGTTTTTTTTTAAATACAAAATATGATGTTATTTTCAAACTATTAACACAGTTTTGTATGTTAATTAATGATTGAATAAGAAATGTCGACTTTTGGTACCAATTTTTTGCAGTGACAACATTCCATAAAAAGTCAGTGCGCATGGCAAATGAAGGCTCGAGTTATATATTTCAAAATATCCACATGTTCCTGGCTTAAACCTTATACATATGAAAGGAGTGTACACGATTTTCTTCAATTAACGTTTGAAGTTTTTCATTATCAAATCTATATCATCATCAAATCCAGCTGCACAAAAGAGAATATGACAAACACTTAGTAACTTGTTGAGTATTGTGTTTATGTTATTTTATAAAATTGTTTTACTTTATAATTTATACAATAATTTTATTTAAAAATATCTAAATTAAGTATTACTTCGTGAAGTAAAATGTAAGCCACCATGTATAGATTGAGGGATATATTTACAGAATGTCTTTTCTGTGCAATAATTGAACTTTTGCTAAGTTTCCGTAACCAGCAGATACAGACCGCGATATGGCCAATTTAATAACGGCTCTAATTTATTTCTGAAATGTCGCATGTTCATGAACAAGAACGTGATCGACATGTTGGCATATGTGTCAAATCTAAGCAAACAAGTATAGTTTTTGAATATTTTTTGGTTAAATCATTTTTTGGGAGATTCAAAACTACGACAATATGGAAAAAAGCCAAATACTTTGGAAATTCGATAGATAGTGTGTCCCTTGTTTCATGAACCGACCGTTGTTGTCAAAATATTCACAGAGGCAGTAAGAATGCATTAAACACGTTTCGAAATGCTGGTGACGTCACGAACAGTTCGCGCAGCCATCTCCGTAGAAATAACAAAGAAAACCGGTTACGCGTAAAATTAATAAACACGGACGAAAATATTTTGTTAAAAAATCATCAATACGAAGTACAAAGTGCCTGCCTTTTATATGGTTGTTCAAATAGACATGAAAGAGAAAATTAATCGTCTACCAAAAGCAAATCTTCATCAAGGAGAAAATACGAAATAATTCTTACAGGCTCGAAGAGAAATAAGGGCTGGCCAAATCGACAAATCTGATTTTAAATCAGCCAGCTACGACAATATTCGGGTATGCTTAGACCATTTCATTCGCTTGTTTTTTGTCTTTCTAACAATAGAAATATTGACAGATGCGTGTCTAGATAGTTCATAGATGACGACTGCCTTGGGCGCCTAAAGCTGCAGTTTTTATATAAGAGGCGTGTTCTGAGAAAACGTGACATAATGCATGTGCGTAAAGTGTCGTCCCAGATTAGCCTGTGCAGTCCGCACAGGCTAATCAGGGACGACACTTTCCGCCTAAATTGGATTGTCGTCGCTGATTGCCTGTGCGGACTGCACAGGCTTATCTGGGACGACACTTTACGCACAAGCATTATGCCCAGTTTTCTCAGAACGCGACTCATAAAATTATAAAGTAATGTCCCGGCTCACATCCAAAGATTCCTACCTCCGTAACTTGCTACACTCGTTAAAGCGTTTGATATGTTACATACATAAATGGTAAAAATTAAAGTGATTTGTCCAATATCAGAAACTAAATACTCTATAACTATGAGCAAGTTTTGTCATAATAATCAAGTGTTTAATAACTTAAAATTTGAAATTTGAAATTTTGTATAAATTCCTTATAAATATTTAAGTTCTTAGCCGATACAAGTAAATTAAGACTCAGTCATTATTTATGTAGTGTAAGTATACAACAACATGAAAACAAGCAATTTCGTTTGGCCACAGCGGGGGTAAATCATATTTTCAAAACATAAAAACAATACAGATTAATAATATACCGGTATAATGCTAGATATCTATCAGTCATAATCCCTAGTAAAGAGATTCCAATATGCCTGCATAGACAGTTTAATTCGCATATTTTGTAGATTTTTATGCCCCCGAATCAAAAGATCGGGGGTATAATGTTTTTGGCCTGTCTGTCTGTCATTCATTCATTGTGTGTGTCCAAAAACTTTAACCTTGGTTAAAGTTTTGCAATAACTTTGCATTATTGAAGATAGCAACTTGATATTTGGCATGCATGTGTATCTCAAGGTCATCCTTCAAGGTCAAAGGTCAAATATATGGCTTCAAAGCGGCGCAATCGGGGGCATTGTGTTTCTAAAAACACATCTCTTGTTTCCGTTACAGTTAGTTAATAATAATTACTCGTATTTTTATAAAGATGTAAGTAAAGTAATATTGGTACTGAATATGATATCTGTGAATTGTTATTTATATGTTATTATGTTAACCGAGGTATTTCCGGATAACTATAATCGATGTATTGACTCGTATGTTTTACGTAACTGTAACCAAAGACCTATACAATACATGTATATATGTATTTTAGAGGTCTTTGCTGCAACTAGTGCTTTCGCCGACCAGTCTGTGCGCATGCGCGGTAAATCTTGAATGTAAACAAAAACACTAAATTATTTCATGATGGCTGTCCGGTTAGCGCAATAGTGAAATCTTTCAGTAACAACTAAAAAGCTGGAAATTTGGGCAATAATTATTAATTCGTCTCAACTTTCGCGAGTCTAGTAATGTTATTAGGTGGGAATGCTGCGACACATCCCGGGTATAAATATATAGCAACCTCAGACGCGGAGGGCCCTCGTTTCGTAATACACAAGTACAGGTAAGTAAATTTATTCTGTACAAAATGCCTCCATTTAAACCACTAACCCAGGGGCGTGGTGAGCCCTCCAAGGATGTGCAGGCACCTTTTATGGGGTCCGCCGGCACCCCCCCTCCCCGGGAAAAAAGGCCAGACGCGATATTCTTATTATAGTTTAATAAAAATGAACTATTCGTTTCTTTGAAAATGATTCTGAACGACTGCAATATAACTCCCTTCTTTTCAATCATGGCTGATTAAGCGACTGATACCAGCAGACGCGAAAAACAACCAAAATTTAATAAAAATATATCCACCCAAACAGAGGTTATTTTAAATAAATTCTATATCTATATGTAATATAATAAACCTGATCCAACTGGATATGTACATGCACAGGAAACTCTCAGTCACACGATTAGACGGTCTTTACATTATACTGGTTTTAAACCATACACGCTTGAGAGGTTACATAATACAATAAAAATGCGCGATCTATTCTTAATTTGAGTAAAGATGCAACGCTTGCTTTCTTATTT
This sequence comes from Dreissena polymorpha, assembly GCF_020536995.1. Lineage (NCBI taxonomy): Eukaryota > Metazoa > Mollusca > Bivalvia > Myida > Dreissenidae > Dreissena > Dreissena polymorpha. The sequence goes on from NC_068357.1 coordinate 35,989,271, forward strand.
TTTAATATGAACTCGTTGAACACGTTTAATGTCCAAAATAAATTATGTTTGAATTCTCTAGGGGTAATCCCCCATAGCATTCGTTTTCTTTGCATTTTCGGGCGTTTTGTTTTTTCGATTTTTCATACTGCATGCACGTGCCTGCACAGCGTACGCACAGCTACGCGCCTGCAACCACTAATATACTATTTGCAAAAAAATAACTCTGTTATATTTTAGCAATAGTCGGAATTATAATGCACAGATTTTTGCCAAAAACGTTCTTGCAAATAACAGCTAGCAATATCTATGTTCATAATCAACACATATTGCGCTGCATTCGTTACTCTAAGCGATCATCAGTTTTAATAGTCAGATGATGTCGCGGAGGATAAGAATTGTGCGAATACAGGCGTCAAATGAGACCATTTCGTGTCACTGATGTACGATAATTGGCAAAATTATGATTAACCAGCAATCAGAATTTTGAACTTATTATTCCGACATTGCACTATTCGCCAAGCGCCTGTCAACCCGCTGTAAATTGCTAATAAAAAACGTTGCCTGCGCCATATCTTTCGCCTCGACACGCTTTAATTAGAAACTGTGTGTGTTGTTGTTGTTTATTTACAGGTCGTTCCCGCGTCTTCACGACTACATTTGGTATCGACCTGCCCCTGTGATGTTTCAGGGGAGACAATCTCCAGATAAATTCTTGTCTGGACGCCTCCGCCAAGGGAGTGCAAGCACCGCTCTGCCTTTATGGCCCCTCTCGCTGTCACCGGCTGTCGTCTTCATCCCCGAGACGGTTTCCCCAGCGCGTTGAGCGCACTAGGTACCGCCGCCCCGGGGTCTCTTTACAGCCACACCCTCGATGTTCATGGGTTCCCTCCCATAACGAAGGAACCCCGAGTCCGTCCCGTATGTCCTTCCACTGGTGGTCATGCTGTCCCGCCGTACCCGTCCCTCTACAGACGGGACCTCTGGACCGGTACGGGCAGGCGAGCTCTCGACGATAAACAGCGGATTGGTCAGATCCGCTGCATCCTGGAGAAGACAGCAGTCTCAGCAGTGAAAAGACGTCCGGCTCGAGGGTGACGGACTCAGCTGGATTTGCTGGGCAATCCGCAGAAGATCAAGCCGCGAGAATCAATCTTCTGCAGGCGGCTCCTGGCCTCGGTCGCGACGAGCACGCTCCAGCTGCTGACCGAGTATAATTAGAAACTTAGTTTAGACGTATATTTTATATGTAAGTGCCTGGCCTAGGTTACGAGTATGAATTGTGCTCTAACTTGTTGACGTGTAATGATCTTAAATCATTGTTCCTTGTTTTGCGTCGTTTTTGGAGTACATATTTTAGGATATAACGTTCGAATTTGGAGATTCAGAAGTTGTAAGTACCGTATGTTTAATTGATATTATTCACACTCCGAGGTTTTAAAATGTTTTACCGCTAATGTTCTTAATTCAATCACGGAGTGTATATTGTAATCTAGAGTCCGTGATTCAATGCATACCTAAAGTATGCCACAGGGATCTTTATACAAATAACGCTACATACTATAGAACAGTATACAAGGGATACAACTGTCGCATTTCCTGCACAAAACCATACTCTTAACAATTTAAAAAAAAATCGCTTCCAAAAGCATTAATGACACCAAATAAATGGAATACCAACAGCCTAGACATTTATCTCTCAGACAAAAATATAAATTTGGCAATAAACTACGATCATTCATTAAATTAAGACGAAACCTTTCATTCGAAAAAGCTCAAAATTCCTTACTCGGACACAGGTGTTCACACCTGAAAACTGATAATTCTAGTTGTAATTTCCATTTTCATTTGAAATTAATATGGGAAAACGTTGGGACCTCTTTATGTCCTAACAACATGCTATAAATTGATTATTGAATGTTTGTATAAAATACCTTTATTGAGGCATACACTTTTTACATGGTAATACAATGATACTGTCATTATACTGTCTTTCTTTCTGGATTTCTTGTCACTTTTTAGTTATTTGACACCACACGTATTCATTCAATCACAATTAACGTTTCAAAATGTGACCCACATGCTTTTTTATGTTATAATAAAGTGTTAACAATATTGGATGTTTCCACAAATCCGACGGATCTTGATATTTCGCGCCGACCTTGAACTTTGTTTGGTATTCCAGGTACAGTTTCCCATTATTTTTGGTATACTTAGTATTCGATAAACTTACCTGTACAAAGAAAGAAACTAATGCTGCTTAGCGATTTAACATAGGTCTGACACTGAACATTCTTTTTATCTGTGAAATAACTAATGTATTATAAAAAACGTAAATGAAAGGAAGTTTTTTTCCGCTTATCAACACTTTTTATCGGAAATGATGATGAAAAAACACCACTTAGCTTCATTTAGTTCATAAGGGAAAACAACAATTTTTTTTTATACAATCCTCGTAGGTTGAGTCTCTCAACTTTTATTTTCTTGATACGTTTTTGTTTTGGCTTAACACTTGTGGTCTTTTGATCAGCGGGCACTTTAAGAGTGAGGTATTAGCAAAAATATGTGCACATATTTTCAGTGTAATAAACAACTGAAAAAGTTAACCGACTAAGATGTTAACGAATCAACGTCGGTAAAGTCAGTGTAGTACTACACTCTCTGAACTTATCTTATTTAAGGTCAATACAAGCATGGGCATTTAACGATCTTTTCAGTATTTTGTAGTCGCTCGATACAACAACTCACGCAACATGTCACTGAAGACTATTTATTCCTCATTTAAAGACATACAGACAGACAGACAGACAGACAGACAGACAGACAGACAGACAGACAGACAGACAGACAGACAGACAGACAGACAGACAGACAGACAGACAGACAGACAGACAACAGACAGACAGACAGACAGACAGACAGACAGACAGACAGACAGACAGACAGACAGACAGACAGTTTATTCCGACTTATACACAAGTACATCGTCTTAATACTAAAGTATATACATTTTTTTTCTGTCACGTAACTAGGTATAACAACACAATATTAAATAACATAAAATACACATTTACGAGTACAATTACTTATAAACTATCAAGGTGGTAATAAAATGTATTGAACAGTATTATTTAAAATCGTATTTCTAATAACAAGAGCTTCTTTGATATATTTACATACATTGTAAATAACTGATTTATCACAGGAAATTTAAAGACGCAACTTACGATTCCTTTATAAGCTCGAGGCAAGAGAGATTAATTTGAATATACAGTACCCACTGGGGGCTGACGAGGTCAAAGCGTAGTCCGTTTCGCTACGACGTCGAGTATATGTTTTACTACGAAAACATTGTTTAAATACACATGACATCGAGAACGGATTAGTCGAACATTGTGTTTAAAACCACAGGTGGTTAGCGTGTGGCTATGCTATTAATTAGTGAAAACATCATTTTGAAATATATATATATTTGATAGTGAAATATTTTTTTTCAGAAAAGTTAATTTTTCGTTATAATATGATTATTTATCATTCAAAATGATGTTTTCACTAATTAATATCATAGCCACACGCTAACCACCTGTGTTCAAAACATGTAAGATTATGATTTTGTAATAACAAAACTCTGAATTTAAGCACAATGTCATTTCATAGGTCTGTTACATCAAATTATAATCCAAGATGTGTCTGGTTTATGCGGTTTAACATGAAATATACCGCTGATTTATCAAACCGAAGTCAAGTTTCACTTTAAAAAATGCAATTAAGGTTTACAACTGTGTTTAATTGACACAATTTTACAATTTCCATATTGATCTATGTATTGTTAAGCCACTGGTGTGTTTAGAAATGTGTAGGGTGACCCAGTTATCAGAAATAAAGGCTAATTATTATTATAAGGCATGATCATGTCTCTGACAGTTTACGTATATGCCTCGCTACGACAACGCTTTAGCGTGCATGCGTTTCTCACAGAAGACGTATTGGTTATCTCTCAAAGGCAAAATAAAGAAAAAAGTTTTTAATACAGAGTCATGGAGTGGCTGGATATTTCCTTTGAGACAGAGGTAGTAACAACGGCACAACATGATCCGAAGCGCACAGTCGACATGGTAATGCACATTATTATGATCTAATTACATTCACGACTAGGCCAAAGGAAACGATTAAAATCGAAAATCCATATATAAGATGACAGTTGAGAGTCGAGAACCTAATGTCGTCGGTCTCAATAAAAATGACGCATCTTCACCTTTTGACAATCCCTTATACGTTCATTTTGATAGAGACCGACGATAGGTTTTCAGCATACGGTACTCTTTATCAAATGACATTCGATTCTCGTTATCCCCAACTCGCTTATCTCTGCTTATGTCAAAGTAAATCCCATGTCCCAACTTCGATCATTATTTATCTCATACGGATTTTGATTTTTTACATTGTATATATCAAAGCGATTTTCTTGAAAATCAGTTATCGTCAACTAATTTTGAGGTGAATTTCATGTTCGTATACATGATTGTACCTGTAAAATCCACACCTGTAACAGCCGTAAGGTGTGGAAAGTAGGACCCCAACGGCACAAATTCGCAATTGCATAATCAATATATTGTTGTAAAGGTGTGGCAGTGGGTTTCTGTCACAGATTATTGTTAACTGCGTACATGACGGCCGGTAAATTTACCTCGTGTTACAATGCGGTTAAGGCCCAGTCTCACTATGATGCCGGCGGAGCCCCAGTGCGTGATCAGGCATATACCGGGATGAACCGGGGCCCTACCGGGATGAACCGGTGCTCCACCGGGATGAACCGTGGACGACCGGGGCTCCACCGGGAAAGTATTAAAATATTTAATACCTCCGGGATGAACCGAGAGTCACAAGGTAGGACCGGCAACGACCTGCGTGGCACCTGGAACAACCGGGACTGTACCGGGAACAACCGGGAAGGCACCTTAGCTCCACCGGGGCCCAAACACACCCCGGCAGAGCTACGGCAACGCCCCGGTGGAGCCCCGGTGAATGCCGGCAGAGTCCCTTTATAGCTACGTTACATAAGTAAACCGGTGCTCTGACGGTACCGTCCCGGTTGTTCCCGGTGCAGTCCCGGTTGTTTCCAATGCCAAGCCGGTTATTGCCGGTCCTTCCCGGTAACTCCTGGTTCATCCCGGAGGTATTAAACATTTGAATACTTTCCCGGTGGAGCCCCGGTTGTCCCCGGTTAAACCGGGGCGTTGCCGCAGCTCTGCCGGGGTCTGATGCCGGTATAACCCCGGTGAGTGCCGGCGTAGTGGCGGTTTACCGGGGCTCTGCCGGGACTCTGCAGGCTTTCACCGGGTTCAACCTTTTCGTTTGGATGTTCATGCGCACAGTGAAGCACGGCATCTTTTGCACTGGGAAATGGCAGTCTGCAGTTACTGCAAACTGCATGTGATATGTCCTGAAATGGATACAGAAACTTCGTTGAGCAACCTATACATTATATTTGTACTTCGTTGCGCAACCAATACATACTCTGTGCGAAACCTTTACATAAAGCGACTTGTAATTTTCTTCGAAACAAAGCATTTGAATAATTAAAATATATGTTCGTAACCTGTTTTGTACTTTAAAATGTGTAATGTACACTGAATCAAAGTAAAATGTAGTTTTATTTAATTTAAGTTACCGTAATTGGCTATTTTAACAGAATAACCACCTTATGCATTGCTTCAAATCAAAATAATTCGATTTTAGCTCAAAATAAACTTAAAGGTTGCAACTACGCGCATTTGTTATTAGTTTGTTATTGAAAATAAGTACCTACCATTACTGGATGTTCCGTTCTCTAATCCATAAACACCAGAAAATATGAAACTCGCCTGATTAAAGGGGCCTTTTCACAGATTTTGGCATTTTTTAACTTATTCATTAAATGCTTTATATCGATAAATGTAAACATTGGATCGTAAAAGCTCCAGTAAAAAATCAAGAATAAAATTAAAAAAAGGAAAAGAACATGGCCCGGACCAGGTTTCGAACCAGTGACCCCTGGAGTCCTGCCAGAGTCCTGAAGTAAAAACGCTTTAGCCTACTGAGCTATTCCGCCCAGTACACACATTAACGTATTTTATACCTTATATAAGCAATCTTCGTAGTTTCACAAAATTTAACGACAAAAACAGAACTCTCCAAATTATTCAATCGTTTCGCGTTGCAACGCTTTATAATTTTTAGGTTTTAAAATCGTCAAAAGATGCATATAATGGCTATATTAGACCACGGTAAATGTTCAGTATTACTGTTTCCTCACAAATATCATAACTAAAACGAAAATTTGCGAATCTGAAACAACTTTTTTCAATTTTGTCAATTTACCAAAGCGTGAAAAGATCCCTTTAAGTAGTGTATTTACACCATGTTTTCGTAGTAAAACATATACCCGACGTCGTAGCGAAACGGACTACGCTTTGACCTCGTCAGCCCCCAGTGGTACCGTTCTGCAGCAAAATATAAAACATTTCATATTATCGTGCCGTGCGGAAAAAAATAACAATACAACAAAACCAAAGTCATTCTTATTAGAATGTTCTGATGAAAATGATGAAGATTTCATTATGGTGATGATGACGAGAAGGATGTGGACGAAGACGAATATATTCTGCTGTTGCTAGTGATGATGATGATAACGATTATGTTGGTTGTGTATGTGATGATGTTGATGATGGTGTTGATGATGGTGTTGATGATGGTGTTGATGATGGTTTTGATGATGGTGTTGATGATGGTGTTGATGATGGTGTTGATGATGGTGTTGATTATGGTTTTGATGATGATGTTGATGGTGGTGTTGATGATGGTGTTGATGATGGTGTTGATGATGGTGTTGATGATGGTGTTGATGATGGTGTTGATGATGGTTTTGATGATGATGTTGATGGTGGTGTTGATGATGGTGGTGTTGATGATGGTGTTGATGATGGTGTTGATGATGGTGTTGATGATGGTGTTGATGATGGTTTTGATGATGATGTTGATGGTGGTGTTGATGATGGTGTTGATGATGGTGTTGATGATGATGAAGACGATGATGAGGATGATGCTAATGATGCTAATGATGCTAATGCTTTTGATGCTGATGTTGACAATAATGATGAAGAAGATGATGAAAATGATGATGATGAGGATGATTTCTTTTAATGCATACTCTTACAGAAAGAGAATAATGAATATAAATACGGATGTCTCTGCTGAAGTATGATACACTCTTTGAAGACTCCAGTATTTGAATGTAGGTGTAAAACGCGCAAATTACGATTTTCTTCGCGGGTATTACTTAACGAAATCTCAAGAAATAAATGGATTCTATTTTTGGGGGGATGTCATACCTACGAGAGTTGTTTTGTCCGAGTTTCACAACTTTAGATGTTTACTTCAAACGCTTTTGAAAAAAACTTAAATAAATAGGGTTGATTGGTCCGTTAAACTTGACTGTTAACCTTTTTCGATACACAAAGGATATTCAACGACAAAAATATTCAACGTCTCTTTTCCGCATGCTTTCGTTATATATTATTATCGTAATTGCATGATTGATTGTGGCACACATCAACCTACAATACAACAATGTCCTTATTGTCGGCAAAAAATAAATGTTAGCTCGAGTTCGTATCAACATATAAATGTTCATGCCTAATGATATGCTGCAATAGTAAAAAGCTGAGTATGAATATAGAGAGTATAATTGTTCTGCAGTGAAATAATAAGTCACATTTCAAACAATTTAGCTCATTCACCATAATTCTCAATGTGAGAATCAACACACCATTACAGAAATACGTGTATGAGAAACTGGTTTGGCATCCTTGTTGCCCGTTCTTTACACGCGAATTGCTGGTCTGACATAAGAATAAATTATGAAATTAAATTTGGGTAACTCCCATCGATTTTGCTACAATCAGTCGCGCTGGTATGCCCATTGACCAACATTTTATGTCAATTATCAAAACATCATCTAGTTAATTCACGACAGTTGCTATAAAAAGTACACAAACCTCGTCTGCAAAAAGCTTTACTATATTTGCAGTTGAACACACCTACGTTATTTTTTGAAAACTAAAATTATTGTTTATGAACTTAAATATTCGAATCGAAAATTTTGGATTCTGGCTGGCTGGCTGGCTGACTGGCCGGCCGTCCGTCCGTCCGTCCGTCCGTCCGTCTGTATACATAACGGTAAATCAGCTGAGAAGGTTTGGAAAAAAATCCACCGAGCAACATTAGAATGTACCTATGGATGTACAGTCTTAATATTCATATGGAGAAGCTAGTGATATTTTGCAGTATCATTCCAAACAAAAGTGTTCTAAACATTATATAAGGTAGTTTAAATAGGGGTAAAATTGGGTAAAAAGTGAACTGACAAATTAAACGAAACAACAAGCCAGCCAGCCCGCCAGCGAGCGAGCAAGCGAGCCCACCAGCGAGCCAGTGAGTCAATTCTGCCAGATTTGATTCTCAACGGGTGTGCAGAGACTCTTAATCTAACAAAAAATATATGCATAAACGCCATATTCGTCAATAAAGGAAGTTTGGCTGCGACCATTTTGCTTGCGGCCTAAGTACCGGTTTTCAATTTAACAACATAAAAAAGATGGTCGTAAAAAATCTTGTGTACTCAATTTCACATAATTTCCAATCAAACATTCACAACTGACTGAACTTAATGTGTCGTGATTGTAAAGGAATGAATTTCGGCTAAGACCAGTTTTGTAAAATATTATCCTGGTCTGTTTTTATACTAAAGCATAGTCCTTACAATCGTGAAAGTTATAATCCGCTCTCAGCGCTATGGTGTTGTTGACCAAACTATCTCAGTTGAACGACACTAATTTTCAGATTATTATATTGGTATGAATGTTAGCGCTGTATAGTTTCGGCAGAAGGATGGCTCGTTGTCGTGTTAGCAATTTGGTATACACTTTGAGACTTCTCACGCAGCACGTACTTGGAGACTTTTTAGGTGCACTTTTCAAACATGAATCTCTCTGTGATAAGAATTTGTTTGTATTTAAAATTGTTTATGTGATCATTTTTCTACATCGTGTGCAAGCTCAAGATAAAATAAGTCATCAGTGACGATCGGACGCTTCGGCGCGTGGGATTGGTAGCCTGCAACATGCCAATTAACATGACGCCTTATCTATGATCGCCCCGCCCACTTAATCACGTGGCTCAGCGGGTAGCAAACCTAGACAAGCCAACAGCAAAATGGTTTCATTGCCTATATACTGCATGTAGATTAACGCGATATTCCGGATTATTTTTATGGACTTATTGACACCATATGACCCATGTATATGGGGTCAATCTCCACGCAGAGTTGTCGTTCCTTGCTCTCACATACAACTCTGCGTAAGGCTCAGGATGCCATTTTGTCTACCAAATAGGTAAAACCGAACAAACGCATTCAATGTATATTTGATTGGATATTTAAGATCGCATGCATTCAATTAAGAAATATGACTTTTAAATGTACGATAAATCTTGCAAAAACTTGCGAGTTTTATTGCAACTCTTTGGAACTATTTTATTGCCCATTTACGCAGATGGAATCATTCCACACACTTTACAAATGTAAACAATCGAACATAATGTTTATTGAGTGACGTTAGGAATTGACATGACGCCTTATCTATGATCGCTCCGCCCACTAGAAATGATCCTCCAATCAGCGATCGATTAATCGGGCGCACTCGTTAGCAACGACCTGTCCGCCATTTTCTAGACACGCTACATGTTTAGGTTCACTTTTATTCCAACGAGTTTCTTTTGTTTTCCTCTTTAAAAAACGATTAAAAATGGTTAAACGGTGTCAATGGGGATTATGTAATCGGACAATCGATATCCTGAAAGATTAGTTAGTGACATTTAATTTATATCGTTTCGAAAACCGCAAAGAGATCTTGAGAAGTGTAAGAGATGTATAAATACTTGCGGTCGTCACCACGAACAACTGAACGTCAACACTGTCAAAGACAATTATAATATATTTTTATCAGATATACTAGCATATTTAAATAGTTTATGTTATCGATCTGATTATCACATAATATTTCACTTTTTTTAATAGTTTTATCAGTTACTAGGTCAGAAGCGAGGTTAATCTGCATTACTCAAAGAGAAATATAAAAAAAAGCATGAAGCCTAATTCATGCTGTGTTTTATTACTCTGATAGTAATGCACTTAATTGACATCATACATGTTATTTGAAGGTGACATGTGTTATATTATTTTATTAACGGTATCTACACATTTGCACTCATGTGGTGTCACCAATAAACGCTTTTAATCCACACTAGGAACTCGAATGCCTTGATCTCATTTTTTAAACGAGTTTCGTGTATTTTGTTCGGATTAAAAAACGGAAATGAAATATGGCAAAAACGGTGTAAAAAGGGTTAATGCAACTCTGACATTTGGTTTCCAGAAAGATAAGTTAGATGAATTAAATTTATATCATTTCCAACGCGGCAATGCGGTCTTGACAAGAGCGAGTGAAAGCTTCAAGAATTACCGAGATCCCCTTTATAGAACATTAATTTATTTCACAAACTTGAAATGTCATATAAGCAATAACTAAGCATTATTAAGTATGTATTATGTCACGTGTGCATGTAAAATAATTGAGAAATTTGGTACCCAATTCGTGTAACTTTACGAAATCCCCGTTAAAAATCGCGTTTCTGTGTGTGTCAGAAACCAGTGAAAACCATTTTGTTATTATTTTAATAAAGACGTATCGATAAATGCTATTGTAAAACAGTTATTATTACTGATATTAGTTAACCAATAAATGCGGTAACTTCGGGGAAGTCGGTACCTGCGCGAGCGTCTGATATTGGTAGCCTTATTAATTTATAATAGCCTGACCGTATTCCATTTCGTACAACGCTAATTTTATTTCAGACAAACTTACTGTGTTGTTTTTGCGCTTTAAATTATAGTGATTGATAAATGTCCCATAAGCAATGTTTAATATGATTAATATCACTTTTATACGCAATAACATGTGGGATTGAGGTACCCACTCGGCGTCAGAAAGCGCGTAAAACTTCACCGAATTCCCAGTTATAAAGCGCTATTTCGTGTCAAATACACGGGTAGGGGGGAATGTTTCGGTAATAATTTTGTTAATAACACGGGTTAATACCGGTGAAGTGTTAATTTATTGCAAATACCACCATTACACGTAATAACGGGTTCGATTTCGGTAAGCGCGCAAGCGTTTGAGAGCGTGTTTAATGTACCGATTTACCCGTTATAAATAGCTGATGTTCTCTTTTATCGTATATTGTTTGCATAACTAAATGGCATCAACCCCTTTACAAGTGTAATATGGTGTTAAACAAGTCCATAAAATCATCCGGAATATCGCGTAAATCTATATGCAGTCTATAGGCAAAGATGCCATTTTTGTGTTAGCTTGTCTAGGTTTTCTTCCCGCTGAGACACGTGATTAAGTGAGCGGAGCGATCACTGATAAGGCGTCATGTCAATTGCTTCGACGTGTGTATGCATGTTGGTTTCTTAACATCAAAAAACCATATCAATGTTATAATAATGAATTAAGACTGATATAAGATATCATGGTATGAGATGGTTTTCTTTAATGCAGTGAATGCAATGTAACCGTCGTGCAAGAGATTGTTTAGTATACTATAACCTCAATGATGAACGCTTGGTATGATCAGGGATGTATTATGGTCACAATATACTAAAAGATTTCCTACACAAATTCAATGTGAAAGCAATAACTTTAACAAAAAATAAAGTCAAACTTTTGCGCATAGACATCCCCATAACCATACCTTTTCTTAAAGAGCATTCCAAGCCGCAATGATTTAAACAATAAAAAAGGGGGGTCATACGTTATGCAAGAAAGAACTCGACGCGAATCAGCGGTCACTGTTTTATGGCCATCTATTTGCCGGCTTCGTACCAGTTGAGAAGGGTTTCCCGCCATCTGTCAAAGTCTCATGTAGTCTCCAACCTTCAAGCAAAAGAGTGCATTTCTGTTAAACATCAATGTTTTCCCTACCACATGCACAAAGAAACATTCTAAAATAAAGCCATGGCAAGTGCCCCTACAGAGAATTGTGTCTTCTTATAAATGATGTTCATGTTTTTAGAGAGTATAGCATTGCACTCCAAAATATTTTAGTATATTGTAACCTTATTCATCCCTGGTATGCATGACATGACTGAGACGCTTTCATAACAATAGTCCGTTGAATGTTTTGTTGAGACATGTGTATTCCGTAAAGTATGTTATCAGTTTGAAGCTATCAAAATATATGCAATATAAATAACTTGTTAGTTTTTTTTATTTCAAAGCGTCTCTAGCATCGCAACAGATAAGATTTTGGGTAAATTATTTTTCACTGCAAGCTTTTTGTTACAATTAGTTTTTAGTTTTTTTTATATTGACACCGGTCCAAAACGGTTTTTATATGAACTTACTAAAATATAACGGCCGCACTAAATGTTACAATACACTTATCATAATTAAAGGCGGTACGGCGGAAAACAGAAAACAATAAAACGACGAAGAATCGATTTCAATTCGTTTTCCATTTTCAAAATCAATTTCTGTGCGATTGAATTTTAATTTCAATTCGTTTTTCTGGCAAATAAAAATCGTAAAAACGATAAAATGAACCTTATCTGTTGCCCTGCGATATACCTGAACCAAAAGACAACAGAAACAGTAATAAAGATAGCATAATACTGTATTAAAAAAATTAATACTCTAGTTGTAACAAGCTAAAGACTAAAAACTAGGGCGAAACGACCCGGCAATTAGGGCAAAAAGTCTGCGCGAGGTCGCGCGCGTGATTCTCGCTCATTGTCGAGAGCAGAGAAACGCTCTGAGTCTGCAAAGCTCTACAATCGACAAAGCAGTAAAAGTCGCGAATGTTTCCAAAATAGATCATCGCAATCTGTGTCCAAGAAAAACAAATGGGGTCCCATTGTAGTCCTGTCGACCGACCTTGACTTGATCTCTGTCCTTAAGATACACATGTTTAGCTAGTTGGATGCCTACAAAATAGAAGTTACCTTAACGTTCCAGTTGGATATTTCATGTCAAATCCCGGCATAAAAGTGTTGCTTAAAAAACAATATATTTTCCACCCCTTTGGTCAAATTCAAAATTTCACATAGCGCATAAGTCCATATAAATGCAAGCGTTCGGGCGCGCGCACTTGCGTGCGCGTCTGTGTGTGATTTTCTTTTGTGTCCGCACGCACGAATGGATGTACGCACACAAACACGCATCACACATACACACACGCATGCCCGCACGCACACACACGCACACAGTTATTTTGCAGTATTACACCGATTTAGTTATTTACGCATCGCGTACGCGAGCGAAAAGAAGCTTAACGCTGGATGAAAGTTAATTAGAAGACTTAAAGGACATGATTTAAATATTTAAAAATGTAGACGTTTTCCATGAATAGAGTATTGTGAATAAACGATCCAGAGCCAAATAGATTAAGTGAAAAATGATTACATGTAAACGACGTTATAGCAATTCAGTATAAGATAACGTTAGTATAACATGCAGAGAAATTCGTTATTTTTTGCATAATCGTGTTCTTTTTTGGAATGCATTGATCGAATGATTATGTTTGATTAAAGAATTTATTTCCAGTTATATGCATGTGGTATTATGTTGGAACGTGAACTTATTCAGCTGGTATGGATATGAAAACAAATGTATAGGAAAAAGCCTATATTAAAAATAAGACGACCAACTCAAAGAACATCCACTGAACAAACTTCCCGCGTATTTACTTAGGAATCTGTCTGTTAATGCATTCAAGCTTATTTGAATGAAATTAATGATTGTAAAATTGTTTACCGTCCGGAACTATTTCTCAGTAAATATCGCGTGGAATTTCATAAAACTTAAAATAAATGTGTATTTTGATACTGCGATGATGCACGTGTAAATTGTTTTTTTTTATAGCTTTGGAAACTTCAAAGTTACGTCCCCTTTATTGATTGAAATTGAGGATTTGTTCTTGCCCGGAGCTGTTCTTCAGTAAGTATTGCATGGAGGCTCATGAAACTAATAATAACTATGCATCATCATAAAACGACCGTGCATGCGTAAATTCTATTTGGATAGCCTTGACAATTCCAGACAGACTTATTTGATGGATATTGAGGTTGTTTTTTCCCACTGTTTCTCAGTAGCTATTGCATTTTAAAGTGTATGAAACTTAACATAAACATGCACCCTCATAGTACCATGGTGCACACGTAAATTTTGTTTGGATAGTCTTCGTAACTGGTAGTCTTATGTTTCCTTAATTGATGGAAATTGAGGAATTCTTCCATCCAAAGCTGTTTCTCAATAACTATTTCATGAATGTTCAATATACGTAAAATAAATATGTATCAACATACTGCGGTGGTGCAAGCCCAAATTCTGATACGGAAGCCTTCATAATTCGAGAGTTGGCCCCCTTTTTCTTTATTCATTTTACTATATGACTACTGAAGCTGTAGCTGTTTTACGTCACTTTTGACCTTAGGTGACCTTTAAACATGACCAATAACATTCCAATAAAATATCCCGCGGCTAGATCAGAATGAATACACTTTATTTATTCAATTGGCTGATTTGAGCATAATTCCACAGAACATCGGCAAAACGACCGCGTCTTTGTATCAATGTTAAATGCGTGTTCAGCATGAATCTACTTTACCTCTCAAAATAAAGGCTTGAGGTATTGAAAAATTACACAATCATCTCAAGACATCTAAACATTTTGTGTGTGCCCCTTTTAATTTAGAAGATTGTCAGCGCAATAGCGTTTGTACTTAAAGGCTGTGTTTTCATATTTAGTTATTATTACCGTATTGTATTCTGTGATCACGTATTTTTTTATCATAACAATATTGTTTTCCCTATCCTGATTTTCGTTTTGACCAAACTATACTTTAGACAGCCTCAAAAATGCTTTATAATCGCTTAAACCGAAAACAACTAAATATTACAAGAAATATCTTTTAAAATGTCTAGTAGGCGTAAACGCTGACTTTTAAATAAAGTTTGCAATTTACTGTTCTGAATAAATAAATAAAATGAAAACAAAAGTTGAACTATTGTGTTGTTGTTTTTTCACTTGTAAGGTGCATATTCGCCGCATGAAATGTGTGTTAGCACATTGTGTACACACCGGTCTTACTGACCTGTGTACTAACGCGAAAGGAATTGTGGGTAGCACTTCTTTTACGAGTGAAAACTGAAAGCGAAATTAGGTCAGGTAATCGTGCTTCTGATAATCGCTATCAGTCTTAAAAGAGATTCAAAATCACATATAAACATAATTAAATAGCATTTCTTTAAACAACATTCCGTTTTAAACGCACAATAAAAACGATTTTTCTTTCAGTATTAACATTTTCATTCCTACACAGAACTACTTTGGCGGAAGCATATTTTCCCCAAACCAGGGGAATGTGATGCATCTTAGTATAGAGGTGACAATAACGTAGTGACGTCACCATCTATGTATAGAATGGTGTTAGCATTTTCAAACCACACATAAGTATAAGTAGATAAAAATATATACTACGGGAGGGCACATCATATGTCTCCTCACATGCCTTATTATGAGTATATTTCTTCACTATCAAAATATATCGTATGTTAATATTTGAATTAAATGCAGTTTCATGTCGAAATATTTCAATCACACTTGCATAGCCGCGTCATGCGAAAATGGGTCTTCTGCGTTTCAGCCAGCGTTTCTTCAACCCAACATGTGCATTTGCGCAGTCAGGTCAGAGGCGATGCTGTTCGCTATAAAATCACTCAATATGCTATGGTCTCATTATGTATCTCGTGACCAGACTGCACAGACTGGGTTGGCTTTATATATGATGGGCGCATATGGAATAAGACCCATTTTCGCATTAAGAGGGTCATTAAAAATCTCATTGCGAATTCTAAATGCCACATTTCAGCACAATGCTTTTCGATACAAAATTAAATTTAAAAAAGCAAATTTGTAAATAAGAGCAGCCTATCCAGGCGTTCAGGAACGATTTCCAGACGTGCTGACCAAGTTCGGCAAACATTGTGGTTGGATCATTAACTATTTTCCTCTTATCGTGACACTTTACTATTTCGGTAATGATTGTTTTCTCATCTTGAAAGCAAAACGGAAATTCTGCGTGATGGACATTAACGCGTAATTGCAACTGGACCACAATTTGTCTCGTTTGAACATACAGAGAGTAGTCCGGAATTCCTTACGTTATTATTATTCATGATATTTTAAAGGTCAATTACGGTGGCAATATTATTCTTGTAAGAAACAACATTAGTTGTATTTCAAAGGGCAATTTGGTTGGCCATAGTTGACTTGCAATAAAGAACATTGGTTGCATTTCAATGGGCAATAACTGTGGCCATAGTCAACTAGCAATCAATGACATCAATGCTATTTCACAGGTCAATTACTGTGGACATAGCCAACTTGCAATGATGAACATTGGTGATATTTAAAAAAAATATATCGTGGCCATAGTCGACTTGCATTAATGAACAGTTTTGACATTTTAAGGGTCATTTACTGTGACCATAGTCGACTTCCAGTAATAAATAATGATGACATTTTAAGAGTCATTTACTGTGGCCATAGTCGACTTCCAGTAATGAACAGTGGTGACATTTTAAGAGTCATTTACTGTGGCCATAGTCGACTTGCAGTAATGAGCAATGGTGCCATTTGAAGATTCATTTACTGTGGCCATGGTCGACTTGCAGCAATGGACGATGGTGTCATTTAAAGAGTCATTTACTGTGGCCATAGTCGACTTGCAGTAATAAAAAATGGTGTCATTTTAAGAGTCATTTACTGTGGCCATAGTCGACTTGCACTAATGAACAGTGGTGACATTTTAAGAGTCATTTACTGTGGCCATAGTCGACTGGAAGTAATTACCGGTGGTGTCATTTTAAGAGTCATTTACTGTGGCCATAGTCGACTTGCTCTAATGAACAGTGGTGACATTTTAAGAGTCATTTACTGTGACCATAGTCGATTTCCAGTTATGAGCAATGGTGCCATTTTAAGAGTCATTTACTGTGGCCATAGTCGACCTCCAGTTATGAACAGTGGTGACATTTTAAGAGTCATTGACTGTGACCATAGTCGAATTTCAGTAATGACCGATGGTGGTATTTTAAGAATAATTTACGGTGGCCATAGTCGACTTTCAGTAATTAACGATGGTGTCGTTTTAAGAGTCATTTACTGTGGCCATAGTCGACTTGCAGTAATGAACAGTGGTGACATTTTAAGAGTCATTTACTCGGCCATAATCGACTTCCAGTAATGAACGATGGTGTCATTTTAAGAGTCATTTACTGTGGCCATAATCGAATTGCAGTAATGAACGATGGTCTCATTTTAAGAGTCATTTACTGTGGCCATATTCGACTTTCAGTAATGAACGATGGAGTTATTTTAAGAGTCATTTACTGTGGCCATAGTCGACATTCAGTAATGAACAATAGTGTCATTTTAAGAGTCATTTACTGTGGTCATAGTCGACTTTTAGTAATGAACGATGGTGTTATTTTAAGTCATTTACTGTGGCCATAGTCGACTTGCGGCAATGAACAATGGTGTCATTTTAAGAGTCATTTACTGTGGTCATAGTCGACTTTTAGTAATGAACGATGGTGTCATTTTAAGAGTCATTTACTGTGGCCATAGTCTATTTTAAGTAATGAACGATGGTGTCATTTTAAGAGTCATTTACTGTGGCCATAGTCGAATTGCAGTAATGAACGATGGTGTCATTTTAAGAGTCATTTACTGTGGCCATAGTCGACTTGAAGTAATGAACGATGGTCTCATTTTAAGAGTCATTTACTGTGGCCATAGTCGAATTTCAGTAATGAACGATGGTGTTATTTTAAGAATAATTAACTGTAGTCATAGTCGACTTTCGGTAATTAACGAGGGTGTCATTTTAAGAGTCATTTACTGTGGCAATAGTCGAATTGCAGTAATGAACGATGGTGTCATTTTAAGAGTCATTTATTGCGGCCATAGTCGACTTGCAGTAATGAGAAATGGTGTCTTTTTAAGAGTCATTTACTCTGGCTATAGTCGACTTTCGGTAATGAACGATGGTGTTATTTGAAGAGTCATTTACTGTGGCCACAGTCGACTTTAAGTAATGAACGATGATGTCATTTTAAGAGTCATTTACTGTGGCCATAGTCGACTTTAAGTAATGAACGATGGTGTCATTTTAAGAGTCTTTTACTGCGGCCCATAGTCGACTTGCAGTAATGAACGATGGTGTCATTTTAAGAGTCATTTACTGTGGCCACAGTCGACTTGCAGTAATATACGATGGTGTCAGTTTAAGAGTCATTTACTGTGGCCATAGTCGACTTGCAGTAATGAACCGTGGTGACATTTTAAGAGTCATTTACTCGGCCATAGTCGACTTCCAGTAATGAACGGTGGTGTCATTTTAAGAGTCATTTACTGTGACCATAATCGAATTGCAGTAATGAACGATGGCCTCATTTTAAGCGTCATTTACTGTGGCCATAATCGACTTTCAGTAATGAACGATGGTGTTATATTAAGAGTCATTTACTGTGGCCATAGTCGACATTCAGTAATGAACGATGGTGTCATTTTAAGAGTCATTTACTGTGGGCATAGTCGACTTGTAGTAATGAACGATGGTGTTAATTTAAGAGTCATTTACTGTGGCCATAGTCGACTTGCAGTGATGAACAATGGTGTCATTTTAAGAGTCATTAACTGTGGCCATAGACGACTTTTAGTAATGAACGATGGTCTTATTTTAAGAGTCATTTACTGTGGCCATAGTCAACTTGCAGTAATGAAAAATGGTGTCATTTTAAGAGTCATTTACTGTGGCCATAGTCGACTTTCAGTAATGAACGATGGAGTCATTTTAAGAGTCTTTTACTGTGGCCATAGTCGACTTGCAGTAATGAACGATGGTGTCATTTTAAGAGTCATTTACTGTGGCTATAGTCGACTTGCAGTAATGTACGATGGTGTCATTTTAAGAGGCATTTATTGTGGCCATAGTCGACTTTTAGTAATGAACGATGGTGTCATTTTAAGGGTCATTTACTGTGGCCATAGTCGACTTGCAGTAATGAACGATGCTGTCATTTTAAGAGTCATTTACTGTGGCCATAGTCAACTTTAGTAATGAACGATGGTGTCATTTTAAGAGTCAATTACTGTGGCCATAGTCGACTTGCAGTAATGAACGATGGTGTCATTTTAAGAGTCATTTACTGTGGCCATAATCGAATTGCAGTAATGAACGATGGTGTTATTTTAAGAGTCATTTACTGTGGCCATAGTCGACTTTCAATAATGAACGATGGTGTCATTTTAAGAGTCATTTAGTGTGGCCATAGTCGACTTTCAGTAATGAACCAAGGTGCGATTTTCATTGTTATTTACTGTGGCCATATTCGACCTCTAGTAAAGACTATAGACTATATAGTCAAGAACAATATTTCGATTTTATAATAATCTTCAGTGGTAAAGGATGAGGTGTGTTAACGAATGCAATTTGAAAAAATATTTTCTCACGCCGTGGCTAGACATATAGAAGGAAAGATCTAAAAAAAATAGACTTTTTTTTAATGTATTAGTCCGTCGGTACCGGACATTTTAAGAGTCATTTACTGTGACCATAGTCGATTTCCAGTTATGAGCAATGGTGCCATTTTAAGAGTCATTTACTGTGGCCATAGTCGACCTCCAGTTATGAACAGTGGTGACATTTTAAGAGTCATTGACTGTGACCATAGTCGAATTTCAGTAATGACCGATGGTGGTATTTTAAGAATAATTTACGGTGGCCATAGTCGACTTTCAGTAATTAACGATGGTGTCGTTTTAAGAGTCATTTACTGTGGCCATAGTCGACTTGCAGTAATGAACAGTGGTGACATTTTAAGAGTCATTTACTCGGCCATAATCGACTTCCAGTAATGAACGATGGTGTCATTTTAAGAGTCATTTACTGTGGCCATAATCGAATTGCAGTAATGAACGATGGTCTCATTTTAAGAGTCATTTACTGTGGCCATATTCGACTTTCAGTAATGAACGATGGAGTTATTTTAAGAGTCATTTACTGTGGCCATAGTCGACATTCAGTAATGAACAATAGTGTCATTTTAAGAGTCATTTACTGTGGTCATAGTCGACTTTTAGTAATGAACGATGGTGTTATTTTAAGTCATTTACTGTGGCCATAGTCGACTTGCGGTAATGAACAATGGTGTCATTTTAAGAGTCATTTACTGTGGTCATAGTCGACTTTTAGTAATGAACGATGGTGTCATTTTAAGAGTCATTTACTGTGGCCATAGTCTATTTTAAGTAATGAACGATGGTGTCATTTTAAGAGTCATTTACTGTGGCCATAGTCGAATTGCAGTAATGAACGATGGTGTCATTTTAAGAGTCATTTACTGTGGCCATAGTCGACTTGAAGTAATGAACGATGGTCTCATTTTAAGAGTCATTTACTGTGGCCATAGTCGAATTTCAGTAATGAACGATGGTGTTATTTTAAGAATAATTAACTGTAGTCATAGTCGACTTTCGGTAATTAACGAGGGTGTCATTTTAAGAGTCATTTACTGTGGCAATAGTCGAATTGCAGTAATGAACGATGGTGTCATTTTAAGAGTCATTTATTGCGGCCATAGTCGACTTGCAGTAATGAGAAATGGTGTCTTTTTAAGAGTCATTTACTCTGGCTATAGTCGACTTTCGGTAATGAACGATGGTGTTATTTGAAGAGTCATTTACTGTGGCCACAGTCGACTTTAAGTAATGAACGATGATGTCATTTTAAGAGTCATTTACTGTGGCCATAGTCGACTTTAAGTAATGAACGATGGTGTCATTTTAAGAGTCTTTTACTGCGGCCCATAGTCGACTTGCAGTAATGAACGATGGTGTCATTTTAAGAGTCATTTACTGTGGCCACAGTCGACTTGCAGTAATATACGATGGTGTCAGTTTAAGAGTCATTTACTGTGGCCATAGTCGACTTGCAGTAATGAACCGTGGTGACATTTTAAGAGTCATTTACTCGGCCATAGTCGACTTCCAGTAATGAACGGTGGTGTCATTTTAAGAGTCATTTACTGTGACCATAATCGAATTGCAGTAATGAACGATGGCCTCATTTTAAGCGTCATTTACTGTGGCCATAATCGACTTTCAGTAATGAACGATGGTGTTATATTAAGAGTCATTTACTGTGGCCATAGTCGACATTCAGTAATGAACGATGGTGTCATTTTAAGAGTCATTTACTGTGGGCATAGTCGACTTGTAGTAATGAACGATGGTGTTAATTTAAGAGTCATTTACTGTGGCCATAGTCGACTTGCAGTGATGAACAATGGTGTCATTTTAAGAGTCATTAACTGTGGCCATAGACGACTTTTAGTAATGAACGATGGTCTTATTTTAAGAGTCATTTACTGTGGCCATAGTCAACTTGCAGTAATGAAAAATGGTGTCATTTTAAGAGTCATTTACTGTGGCCATAGTCGACTTTCAGTAATGAACGATGGAGTCATTTTAAGAGTCTTTTACTGTGGCCATAGTCGACTTGCAGTAATGAACGATGGTGTCATTTTAAGAGTCATTTACTGTGGCTATAGTCGACTTGCAGTAATGTACGATGGTGTCATTTTAAGAGGCATTTATTGTGGCCATAGTCGACTTTTAGTAATGAACGATGGTGTCATTTTAAGGGTCATTTACTGTGGCCATAGTCGACTTGCAGTAATGAACGATGCTGTCATTTTAAGAGTCATTTACTGTGGCCATAGTCAACTTTAGTAATGAACGATGGTGTCATTTTAAGAGTCAATTACTGTGGCCATAGTCGACTTGCAGTAATGAACGATGGTGTCATTTTAAGAGTCATTTACTGTGGCCATAATCGAATTGCAGTAATGAACGATGGTGTTATTTTAAGAGTCATTTACTGTGGCCATAGTCGACTTTCAATAATGAACGATGGTGTCATTTTAAGAGTCATTTAGTGTGGCCATAGTCGACTTTCAGTAATGAACCAAGGTGCGATTTTCATTGTTATTTACTGTGGCCATATTCGACCTCTAGTAAAGACTATAGACTATATAGTCAAGAACAATATTTCGATTTTATAATAATCTTCAGTGGTAAAGGATGAGGTGTGTTAACGAATGCAATTTGAAAAAATATTTTCTCACGCCGTGGCTAGACATATAGAAGGAAAGATCTAAAAAAAATAGACTTTTTTTTAATGTATTAGTCCGTCGGTACCGGACATATTACGAACAAAAGTAGGCGCTTTAAAATTTAACTTAAATCTTTTGAACATCATCCACAAACTAATTAGCGTTGAACTGTTTTGCTAAAAAAAACTTGTTGCGTAATTTAGTGTTTCACTGTCTTTTTGCAGACAATGGAAAAGAGACGTTTCAGACAATGGAAAAGAGACGTTCCCCAGCCGCCATTTTGACAGAGAGACCGTGACAAAGCGATTTAGTCAGATTAAGATTACAAATCAACCAAGTGTTGCCAACAAAGAAGTATTCATTGCAAAGGTTTGTTGAATTTGAGACATCTTATTGTTTTATTTGTTTTCGACTATGCTTTGTATTTACTAATAACAAGAAATATCTTTAAAAAAGATATACGGCGTTGATTGTGGTTTGAGTTTGTGACAGGTAAAGAGTTTAAAAAATGAGACCAAGGATAGCGAATGTCTTTTTCTGTGCGGTTCTTAGCTGGATCACACGCAATACGGGATGTTACGCGGAGTTTTCGCGGCTTATTTTACATAATTACATATTGCTGGTCATAAACCTATAGATACAAAACAGAAAACCAAATGAAGAATGGAAGTGAAATTTAAACATATGAGTCAACCGGCCACACGTGAAGTATTCGTACAGATTTTAAATATTTATACACGCGTTCTTCGAACAAACCTGTTTTAGTGGTTTGTCGGGCATTGGTTTTTGATTCGATTATTAACAGTATCGAGAATCATCGCGCTCATGCTTAATACATTAGGCAATATGGTGGAATAATTCTTGTTAAATTAATTAAAAATAATATTTATCATGGTATTGTTATAAACACATAAAGACTCTATTATTGACATACCAAAATTATATTGCTGAATATCTTCATTTAACATTTTTTGTGGTCTTAAAAAAATCTCAGTTCACCTTGTTCACGGATAGGGTCTATATTATATAACAAACTGGCCACGAACTCAGGTCAGCACATAAGCGTCTTCGGACGCAGCGATGACCTGTAAATAAACCCTGATAACTCGCTGGTTGAAATGCAATGCATTAAAGTGAGGCCACCCTTCCACTGCTTTTTATACTTTTACATGTTAAAATGTTGATAGGAATATGAAAATCAGTACTAACATGAGAACATAGCCTTTAAGTAAAAACGCTGTTGGCTCTGAAAATAAAAGGAGGACGCACAAACTGTATTGATGTCGAGATTGAGTGTAAAATTGTTCTACCTATTAAGCCTTTTCATTAGAGATAAATTGTTTCATGCTGAACACGCAGTAAAACAGTGTTACAAAGACGCGGACATGTTTCCAATGTTCTGATGGTATGCTCATATCAGACTATGGGATAACTGAAGTGTATTCATTCTGAACTAGCCGCGGGAAATTTTATTTGAATTTTATTGGACAGTTAGTGAGTTACAAAGGTCAGGTAAGGTGAAAAGCTGGCGTATACAGCTAACGCCGAAAAACAACGGTGGGTAGTTTCACCAAATCATGCGTATCATTGTTAAGACTTCCATTAGTCAATATAAATTGCCGCCATATAGTCTTTTGATGATTTTTGTTTTGGCAGACTTTATTCTGAACGCGAATTATTTCAGCTACACTTCCATAATCCGATAAACATATGTTGTGGCTTTTTTCAAAAGGCTTGGTCAAATAAAACTCTATACTATTCATGTTGGTATTCTTACAAACGTTAAATTTCAATGCATTGTGTGGTGAAAACTTAATTTACATTATTTGCTAATTTATTATTTTAAAATAGCTCAAAGATTATAGAATTTTAGTCATTTTTAGCTCATCTATTTTTTGGAAAAAAAATATGAGCTATTATCATCACCTTGGCGTCGGCGTCCGGTTAAGTTTTGCGTTTAGGTCCACTTTTCTCAGAAAGTATCAATGCTATTGCATTCAAACTTGGTACACTTACTTACTATCATGAGGGGACTGGACAGGCAAAGTAAGATAACTCTGGCGTGCATTTTGACTGAATTATGTGCCCTTTTTATACTTAGAAAATTGACAATTTTGGTTAAGTTTTGCGTTTAGGTCCACTTTTTTCAGAAAGTATCAATGCTATTGCATTCAAACTTGGTACACTTACTTACTATCATGAGGGGACTGGGCAGGCAAAGTTAGATAACTCTGGCATGCATTTTGACAGAATTATGTGCCCTTTTTATACTTAAAAAATTGAAAATTTTGGTTAAGTTTTGTGTTTAGGTCCATTTTATTCCTTAAGTATCAAAGCTATTGCTTTCATACTTGAAACACTTACTAACTATCATAATGGGCCTGTGCAGGCAAAGTAATGTAACTCTGACTGGCATTTTGACAGAATTATGTGCCCTTTTTATACTTAGAAAATTGAAAATTTTGTTATGTTTTGTGTTTAGGTCCACTTTATTCCTACAGTATCAAAGCTATTGCTTTCATACTTGCAACCATTATTAACTATCGTAAGGGGACTGTGCAGGCAAAGTTATGTAACTCTGACTGGCATTTGGACGGAATTATGGGCCCTTTATACTTAGAAAATTGAAAGTTTGGTTAAGTTTTGTGTTTTGGTCCACTTTACCCCTAAAGTATTATAGATATTGCTTTCATACTTGGAACACTCGCAAACTATCATAAGGGTACAGTAAAAGGACAAGTTGCATAACTCTGGATGTCATTTTTACGGAATTATGGCCCTTTTTTGACTTAGTAACTTTGAATATATGGTTAAATTTTGTGTTTCGATCCACTTTACTTCTTAAGTATCAAGGCTATTGCTTTCAAACTTCAAATACTTTCATGCTATCATGAGGTTACTGTACCTGGCAAGTTGAATTTTACCTTGACCTTTGAATGACCTTGACTCTCAAGGTCAAATTATTAAATTTTGCTAAAATTGCCATAACTTCTTTGTTTATGATTAGATTTGATTGATACTTTGACAAAACTACTCTTACCTGACAAACCATTAATAGACTCCACCCAAACCATCGCCCGTGCCCCCCCCTCCCCCCCCATTTTTTTTTTACGGTTAAAAAACTAAACTATTTATTTTGATTATTTTATGTTTGAAATACCGTCCAACCATCGCACCCAAGAAACACCCCTACCCACCCCCCCCACCCCCCCTCCCCCCAACCGAATCCCCCCCCCCCCTAAATTTTTTTTTTTTTTTTTTTTTAAGATCACAAATTACCACCACACCCTCACACTATACCCCCCCCCCCCCCCCACCTCACCCCCCCCCCCCCAATTTATGTTTTTTGAAACGGTTACAAAACAAAAATATTTATTTTTATTATTTTATGTTTGAAATACCGTCCAACCATCGCACCCAAGAATCCCCCCCCCCCCCCCACCCACCCCCCACCCCCCCCCCTCCCCGATTTTTTTTTCCTTTTTTTCGCATTTTTGGAAGATAATGTAATAAATGTCCACACCCCCACACAATGCACCCCTCTTCTATCCACCCCTCCCTCCTTTGTGATTGAATTTGAAAATGATAGTCCCTTCACCTTTAAAAAGAAAATAGATGAGCGGTCTGCACCCGCAAGGCGGTGCTCTTGTTTTATTTTTAATCACTTTCAGTGTTATCAACATATGTCCCAGCTTTTTTCGAAAGGCTCAGTCAATACTATCTCTATAATAATATTGTAGGTATCTTTACAACCGTTACATTCTAATGCATTGTGTGCTGCAATTTTTATTTGTATTATTTGCAAATTCATGATTTTGAATGAGCACAAAGACAATACAATTTTAGTTTTTTTAATTTTTTTTTACCACTATCAGTTTGATCAACATATGTCGTGGCTCTTTTTAAAAGGCTCAGTCAATACTAGCCCTATAGTTATCATGTTTGTATCTTTACAAACGTTACATTTCAATGCATTGTGTGGTGAAAATTTAATTTGCATTATTTGCAAAATCATAATTTTGTATTAGCTCAAAGATTATACAAATTTAGTCATTTTTGACGATGCTGGAACAGCATCGTCCAAGGTATGATAACCATCAAAATTTTTTTCACAATGGCGACCTATTTTAAAGACCGAGCCAGTCCGATTGAGATAACTCGATTTTTCAGTTACTTCCCTTTTGCATTCGCCAGTGCGTAGGAGATTGCTCGTCATTGAGAACATTCTCCTAGCAGAGTTGTCGTTCGTGTTTCAACATTCAACAATGGCCGCCCCCATGAGAGTCTCGATTCAAATCTTTCTTACTGCATAAATTGGCTTGTTTTGCTATTAAGAAGCTGTCATTTAAGATATATGCATTATTTATTCACTATATCTCCGCTTATGACAACAATAGTTGGAATTCGAAGGATATATACTCAATGTGAATAAAGGACTTTCTGGATCGTAACAGCTTGACACCGCAAAACTGGCATTCTGGTATTTTTAGTTATCAATATAAGTCACATTGTGCTTTATAAATTGTAATCGAGCATTGTGCGACTTATTGAATGACTATGATACCCGATATCAACATTTCATCGGGGATTTGCAGATCACCAAGCTGTCCTGAAATTCAACATTGATTTCAAACTCTTTACTGGTTTGTATACTCTTTCTTAGTGTTAATACTTTTTATGCCCCCCTTCGAAAAAGAGGGGGTATCAGCGATTTTCCTCCTTCTTTATAAAGTACCGGAAAACTGTACTTTCCCAATCGAGCGAAAATTCCCAAATTCCCAATCGGCATCTGAAAAAATCCCAATCGGCGTCCGAATTTTTTCTCAAAACGATAGAAAGTTTCGTAACAAAACCCAACTTTCGGCGAGCGAACAAAGAAAATCGTATACTGTGAAACCATTTATTTTCGACAGCACAAAATTTCGTCATTTTTATAAAAATGACGATTTCGTCAGCACTTAAATTCGCCGATTTCTGATTTTGAATTTTTTTAAAAATGCGTCAGTCAATATCCGATTGGTGTGTAATACATATTCGCGATCAATCGCAGTTGCGAAAAATCGTGGTACGAATGCGGGAACACACTTGAGAATCACTGCAGGAGGTGGGGCCTGTTTGTCACATGCCAATTAACTAGTCTTTTGTTATCAAGGGACATTAATGGACCCTCTTAATGTATGCCATTCACACGTTCATTGTTATGATTAACGGACAAGTAGGATCGAATAACCGTCAACGAGTGTTTGTAACAACGAAGCCAATTGCCAATTAGTCTTATTCTATTAATTGCCATACTAAAATATTCTTTATTAATTTGTGATAAATACGCATATTGATCACACATCGTCATCTTTTCATTTGGTTTATTGTCTTTCATCGGCATTCGCACATGCGTGATGGCTAATATGCAACACCCCTGAAAACACAATGCACCTAATGGGTAATAACGTTATAAACAATAAGCGCTAATTCATTACCATTCTACATAAACGAAGTCAACGCATTCGATACAGCTGTACTGCACACGCGTTTTAAAGAAGTGTAACGTGTCAGTTAAGTACCTTGTGTAATCTACATCCCTTTGTGTCAAAACCGGATTAGTCTTGATTACGAAACAGCAGTGAATGTGTGCATGGATTATGTTGGAATTTAATGCCTCATGTCTACGGTAAAGTTTTAAAATATTGTTCAACTAAGTGTTTGTTTTTGTTCAAACAAAGAGCATGATTGTTCGTTAGGATCTTAAATTCGCCGATCGGTCGACTGACGAAATTTATGAAAATTAATGCCTGACGATTAATAATGGTTTCACAGTAGTTGTGTGTAACCACGCGCTCGATTAATATCGGGTTTTATTATTCAGCGCGTTCAATCAAAAGAGTCGTTACTGTTTGCGGTTCTTTTGTCAGGCAGCCAGCGTACTGATTGACGTCGGTTTGAAACCTTATCGTAGTTTGAAATGCCCTCCAGCACTGCCACTGTGGAAAGGTTGTTCAGTCTAATGAACAATCTTTGCACGACCAATCGGAACCGTCTATCACAGGACACATTGACAGCTCTACTGATGCTGTGCAGAGAGGGATGCCAGTTACTGAGTGATGATCAAACATCAAAGATTGTTGAAATTTTCAAAAAAATGAAAGCGAGAGACATTGCTTTATTAAAGATTAAAACAACTAGTTATTGATTTTGTGTCTTCTATATAATATTTTGTTATTTATATCAACTTTATTACTTTAAGTAATGGTCATTAAGGCATGCCTGCAAATGATTATTTTAATGGGTATGTTCAATTAAGTTTGAACTGTATGATGTATTCAATAAGACCCAAACTTCACGACGCGATTATCCCAATTGAAGGATTTCACGACTCGATTTTTCCCAATTTTGAGGTTTTCACGACTCAATTTTTCCCAATTAGACCGGTACGGGTTCTTTTCCCAATTGGACAAGGAAATCGCTGGGTATATTGCTTTGCTCATGTCGGTCGGTCTGTCGGTAAGTCTGTCGGTCCGTCCACCAGGTGGTTGTCAGACGATAACTCAAGAATGCTAAGGCCAAGGATCATGAAACTTCATAGGTACATTGATCATGACTCGCAGATGACCCCTATTGATTTTGAGGTCACTAAGTCAAAGGTCAAGGTCACTGTGACCCGAAATAGTAAAATGGTTTCTGGATGATAATTCAAGAACGCTTATGCCTAGGATCATGAAACTTGATAGGTGGATTGATCATGACTAGCAGATGACCCCTATTGATTTTCAGGTCACTAGGTCAAAGGTCAAGGTCACGGTGACCCGAAATAGTAAAATGGTTTCCGGATGATAATTTAAGAACGCTTATGCCTAGGATCATGAAACTTGATAGGTAGATTGATCATGACTCGCAGATGACCCCTATTGATTTTGAGGTTACTAGGTCAAAGGTCAAGGTCACAGTGACCCGAAATAGTATAATGGTTTCCGGATGATAACTCAAGAATGCTTATGCCTAGGATCATGAAACTTGATTGGTACATTGATCATGACTCGCAGATGACCCCTATTGATTTTCAGGTCACTAGGTCAAAGGTCAAGGTCACAGTGACCCCAAATAGTAAAATGGTTTCCTGATGATAACTCAAGAAAGCTTATGGCTAGGATCATGAAACTTCATAGGTACATTGATCGTGACTCGCAGATGACCCCTATTGATTTTCAGGTCACTAGGTCAAAGGTAAAGGTCACAGTGACAAAAAAAAAAGCGTTTTTCTGACAATAACAAATAATTTAATTGGATACTGATTTGACTGCGCTTTTCCTGTGACCTGGCTCAAATAATAGAATTGTCATTAATCAAATTATTTATTTCGAACATTAATCAATTGTTTTTCTTGTCCCTCGGGATCAATGACTCCAGCACTTTCCTGTTGAGAATTAAATACTGCTAAAGGCGATGCTAGGGGGCGTGAGAGAAGTTGCACCTTCCAGCAGGGGTGGCAAAATCTCAAAAAAGTATACTTGTCCACGGACAACCATTTAAGAAATTTAACTTGTCCGTTGCTGAACTACACTTGTCCGTTATTGTTTATATAAACTATTAACGCATTTATTGATTAATGTTCAGGCTTGGCGAAATTGCCAGTCCGCCGGTCCTGACACGGCGACCGGCAAAATGTGAAATGAATGCAAACAAATCATATTTGTTTCAAAAGTGAAAACTCAAAAGCAAACCCCTTTCTATGTACATTGTTTTGATGTTTGCAATAAGTTTGTTACATACAATTAGCAAATCTGACTGGTTACACAACAGCTACTTCAAACTCAGTCGCAATATCGGCAATTGCGTTCTAACAAAAAAGATCTTGATAGCTTTGACATATTTTTCCAGTAGATAAGGTCATGAAAAATGCATTTCTTTATGTAACATGGCTTTAAAAAGGTTGTTTATAAAAAATAAACAATGTTCTAGTGATATCTTAACAACATGCACTCGCCATTGGACTCCAAAAATGTTATCATTTTACATTGTACAAGTTAGTGTATGTTAACCGCAATTTTATTTTCGATACTTCTTGTTTCTTTAGTTTACGTTGTTTTAATGGCTAAATGGATATAATTGGTCAGTTAAGTATAGTTTAACCAATAAGATGCTATGATACATATTTCGTTGGATGATCATCATCCAATATATTGTCGTTTTTATGTTGTTGTTTCGGTCCGTCTAAATTTTCTCCGGACCAGCACATTTTCTGAAATGCCTGTCCGGATTACCGGCATTTTTTTTCCCAATTTCGCCAAGCCCGATGTTATTACAGGGGTGTCAATTTTCCGGATTATTCCGGAAATCCGGATTTGAGCCGTCCAGGGTTGATTTTGAGGTGAATGTAAATCCGATGAGTTTGTTTAAGGCGGGTGGGGTTAGGGACAAAATTCTTTTAGTGCGGGATCATTTCAGAACGAATATTGTTACGGCATCGTCGGCATTCCGGACATTTGCGCTTGGTACCGATTTTATTTATTGATTTCTGATTGGTAAGCGGCTGGCACTGACATGAGCAGGCACTGGCAAAGTAAAGCACTGCAATATCATATTTTAAAACAATATGTTAATCAAATTATATATTGACTGCGTATTTGCTAGGTTACTGGTTACTGGTTTTCATTTTCTGCAGTCAAACGATATGCATATTTAATTTCATTTGCAAATGATGTATCGCGACATGTTTTCGGACAGTCGTTTTCGGATACGCTGGTTTGTTTATTACATTTCGAAGTTCTTAATATCATTTGTTTAGAATGACAAATACACCTGCAGTGTTACGGATGGTTTGGCTTATAATATTTCGCATTGTACTCACCAGAAATTGCACCTAGAAAGACTATAAAAAAAGAACAATAAGCTAGGGCTCGGGGGGGTGGGCCCTCTCTTCCCTTTATCCTACGGCTTAATTTTCCGGATTTCAAATTTGGGCCAATTGACACCCCTGTTGTTAAATAATGTGGAATTAATTAAAATGAGTAGTATTTGCTTGTTTTAGTTATAGTTGTATTTCCATTGTACATTCATTATAGCAGTATATTATAAACAATATTAAGACTTTTTCAAACTTTAAATCTTGCAAAGCTAGTGTTATCATTGTTCTGCTCTGTTGAGGAAGATTTTTTTAAAACGTTCCATCTTTACTGTTAAAGTTGTCTGTCATTGTGTGCACTCCCGTCTTACTGACAATAACGTAGTGACGTCACCATCTACATGTATGTATAGAATGTTCGTCTGTAATAAGGTAGACCGTGCTTTGATCATATTAGTTCGATACTTTTATTTCCATCTGATTGTAAATGTGTCAACAAACGATCTTTCGTGTCAATAACTAAGTGACCTTATCATCATGTATAGAATGTCTGATTGTAAAAAAAACAACAGTATGTACACTGTCTAACAGTCAGGCAGAATGTTGAAAATGCAGCATGCTCCCGGTCTCTTATAGAATAAGGGAGATCACTGCGCAGGAGAGTGTCCATATTTTAGGTTCATTGCTCCGCAAATTGAACTGACAATGTAATCGCGTCGCCGTGTCAACATCCGGTTTTGTAAAAATTAATTACGGCTTTAATTCGATGTATTTTTTTGTATTCCTCGACCCGACTGGTTGTCCACGGACAACTAAATTGAAAAAGATCAGTTGCCCAGACAAGCAAATGTACGACTCGGGCATTTGATTTCGCCACCCCTCATTCCAGTATCGCTCGATTGTTCATTGTCAGCTCGGGTACTACGTACATGTACCCCGGGTACTCTTAAGTATACTTTCATGTATCCCGGGTACGGTAAATATACTAAAATGTACCCGGGAAATTTAACCCTAAATCAATCGTTGTCGACTATTTTTTTTGTAATTATATAATTATATATACACATCAGGGCTTAACACTAACTTTTTTTCAACTAGCCCGTTCGGGCTAGTAAATGCAGAACCTACTAGCCCTGACCAATCGTTCATGTGTCCTGACCCAAGTATTATAAAAACCTTTATATTTATCATTCAACTTGTATTTTCTTGTGCTTGGAGATGCGCAATTATGATTGAATCATTCTAATTAGCTTGCCTTACTAATGCTATTGAATTCAATATTCATCTATTTAAGACAACTATTTGTAATCTTCTGGAGAAATTTTCTTGTTTTTTTATTTCCTCATACTTTCTCTTATTTCCTCCTTCCCTTTTCTTTTCGTATCCGAGGAACCCCCATGCCCACCCGTAAAGCCAAACTTAAACACAACATGAACGTTAAACTCTTTTTTACATAGATTGCCGGGTTACCGTCTTACAAGAAATGGTAAGTGAATCTTAGCAAAATAACGTGTTACGGTAGTTGTAACAATTGTACAGGGTTAACTCTCTACTAAAAGCGAGGATCGACCATTAATATTAGTTTTGCTAATTGAATTGCGTAAAAAATATTGTCAAAACACTTCTAATCTAAATAAAGTCTCAATCTTCCTCTAAATGGATTTATTAATCGTCTAAAGGATGGAATAACTTTTCCATAATGACAACAAATTAAAATTATTTAAAATTGATAAATACACTGTCGAAGGAAAACTTTGTAGCGAAGAGAATGCTGTATCTTTGACGCCATGCTCTTTCAGGTAGTTTAGTTTTGAAACAGGTAGTGTACTGTGTACTGATTTACCGGAAAATCTGGTCAATACTGGATTTAATTTTGGGTATTGTGAAAACATGATTAGCAGTGTTAAGACTGCGTTGTTTTGACAAATGTGTGCGTTTTCGATTGTTTGACATCATGTTTAGATATGATTTACTGCGACGCATTTGTCATACATGCCATACGTCGCGGATCGTCCGGGACAGTCCCGGAAATGCATACCCTGTCCCGCAGTCTCGGAAATTTGTCAAATGTCCCGGATTTCAGTAAAACCTGTATGTTCCTTATCTAATCATGCAAATCTGTACTTGCCACTGATATTGCGTCATCTCCAAAGCAATGCTTGTCCGATTAGGCAAAAACGCTACGTGTCAAAATCGATCAATTGACGGGGGGTCCTATTATCTTGACGATTGTCTCGTAATCACAGTCAAACAAAAGGGGTTAATTCGTTGTGAATTGGCTTGCTCAAAATTGATGGCTGTGTAGTTTAAACGGATTACGCGATGCACATTCATGAATAAATCCAGTTTCACCCGGATTTTTGCGGTGTCAGATTCATTCACACTCATATTGCGACAAACAACACGCCTTTACGCTCAGCGCATACAATGTAAGTTGTAACAGTTTGACGTCATAGCTTACACCGCGCGCGCCACCCATGACAACGTCCGAATTCATCACCCGTGTTACAGGCAGTCCACATTTTAAGTGTATACAGTGCCTGAAAATTAAATCAGCACTGAACTATCTCATGTTTATATACATGTACTCTTTTCAAACACGCAAAACACGTGGCTTGTATCTAGTAACAGATGTAGAAATGTTTAATTTGTCAATTGTTTAAGCAATTTACGATGTTAATTATAATTTATTCTTCTTGTTTAAATAACGTTTTTTTGTGCATTGATCTTAAATGGATGTTAAATTTGTTTATTCCAGGTAAGTTACATAAGTAATTTAACTAATTGGATATCGCGAAAAAAATGCGTACCAAAAATACATGTATGACTTCATATATCGCTATTTGTATACATGTCCAAGAAAATCGGCAAATGTCCCGGAAAAGTTAGCACAATGTCCTGGATTATCGGTCTGGAAATTTATGGCATGAATGGCATTTGTGTATGTTTATATACACGAACTGAGAATATAGTGTAACCTATTGCAAAATGTCGAGCAAGACATGTCAACAGTTTGTTTCTAATCAGCAACACACTCTTTAATTGTTTCTAAGCGACAACAAACTGTTGAAGTGTGTTACTCGACAGTTTGCTTTTGAAAGTTTGCACCTGACTGCACACCGGAGACTCCAGTGTTTGCATTGTACTTGTTCGCATACTACACCTGTTAGTCACGTGACGCTTGACAGACGCTGCATACATGAATGGTGTGAAATGAAAACAAAGGCAGTCAATTGAGCGTGTCTGTCAAAATCGTCGATACGATGCGTATCCTTGGAGATTCATGACATTCTTTGCTGGATTATAGTGTGGATTATAGTGTTAAATAGAAAATTGACTATTCAATTAACCGAAATACACCGTATTTCCTATCAGAATATGTGGAGTTTTTACAACGGGAAGATATGCAAATGGTTTGGTGTTTTCAATTCCTAATCAATTAACCGAATTATTCGATTATCCGATATTCAATTAAGTGGAATCTACTGTAACTATTATTTTAATAGTTACTTTGTGTTAATGTTGAGTTTTATACCTACATCATTCCGGACAATCCTGGGCGATCCTGGCTTTTAGTTTCAAACGTATTTTCATTGAGAAAACACGTCACTTCGAGGAAACCAATCAAAAACCGTGTCTAGCGGCATTCCGTTTAAAAAAAGGTACTGACGTGTTTTACCAGAAAAAACGCCGGGGATTTTCTGAATTGTCGGCCTCTTTTTAATCGCAATCAGGGGGTTCCGAATCTATTTCGAGATACGATCCTTTTGTTGTCTCCGAACTCACTCTGGGATTTAATTGTCATCTGATCGTACTGTATTAAGATTTTTGCATCTTTGAAAAGCTTATTTAAAACTCAGTTTATTGATATAGAACATATAATCCCGCCCAAAATACACACGACCGGTCGGGCATGTTCCTGGGACATTGGCTAGCCCGGACCAAGGTACAGGCTGTGAAGGTCGTTCGGATGTGCCTTAGTGTTAAGCCCTGCACATTTATGTCAATTTTCTGTAGAATGGCCTCTATATTAATTTATCGGAGCACATACTCAAAAAGCATGTTGATGCAGTGTTTTTTGAAGAGAAGTGTGTTTAAGATAATCGGTTGCGCGTTTTACGACATCATATTTTGGGCGCGAATACAACTCGGGTACAGTCTAATATGGACCGAGTACAATTACGTTTATTTACCGTACCTGGGGTACATGTAAGTATACTTAGAGTACCAAGGGTACATGTAAGTATACTTAAGACAGCGCTTCCGTTAGCTTTCAAAAGTTGCAAGTCCCGACTTCCAAGCCTAAAAGTTTGGACGTCCCAGGCATACATTTTGAAGTCCCACTTTATTTTAGAATTTTAATATACGTACATGTTCCAACTCTTTCCATTACCCGATAATCCAGTATTAAAACGATTTCTATTTTCAAAACCAAAATACGGACAATATTGACGTCCGCTACCGTCCGCCATTTTACGCAAGTTGAATTGTGAGATGGGGGAATTCCCATTAAACATGCGTAAATCACGTGACGCGATTTGAGAGCAAAGAGCTGAGCACTGTTCATATTGAGTAATTATGACAAATCAACGACTGAATTTTAAATGTAACATGTAAATTATGATCGACGACAAATACTGTATCCGAAAACGACTGTCCGAAATAAATGTACTTGTTTTGCACATGAAATAACATGTGCATATCGTTTGACTGCAGAAAATGAAAACCAAATACTCATTAAATACGTAATGATTAATCAATGTATAATTTGGTTAACATATTGCTTTACAATATGCTTTTGCACTACTTTACTTTGTTTACTAATATTTCAAGATGGCAGACATTTGACTTTAAAGATTTTTTGGAAACTAGCGAAGATATTTCGTCAATTGCAGTTCATGTCCGTACCATCTGCTAACAAATCGGAAAATAAATTAATAAAATACCGGGGAAAATCGATACCGAACGAACATTTCCGAAATGCCGAATTCGTTCTCAAATGATCGCGCACGCGAACGAATTTTCGTGAATTGATTATTTGTCGGTTTATTTCCAAACTGTCTTTTCAGATTTTTGCCATCGCCAGAGCCGAGATTTAATCGCATTGGCGATCAGGCGATGGGTTAATTTTGCAGACTGCTTATTTTCAAATGCGTATAATCAAACGTGTTATCCGAAAAATTCAGGACTTTATTATTCACGGAAGGTTACGAAAATTCTAGCAAAAAATAAACATTTCTCGTGTATTTCGTGTACAGATGAAAATCATGCGAAAATTAGACTTCATGTACAACGTCACGTCATTCTTCCTCGGGGAAAGCATGGACTTATTTGATTGCTGAATAAAAACTTCGTAACGCAGAGGTCGCTAATATTATTGTATACAGCTTCACGTGGAGTCGGCGTGTATTGGGCTGCATGAGCGCTGATTGGCTGATGCGCTTACCAAGAAGACTTTAATTGACAGCTGGAAAAATCAATATTGGCCACTCGCTGAGAAATTCATTGAAAACAGTAGCTCTTGGTAACGCATGCGCAATTAATTTCCTTCTATATTACATATAAAATAGTTGAAGTTCGATATTAATTTTTACCATGATCAAGCGCATACCCACTGTATCATCATACATCATTGGAAAGATAAATGCATAATCTTTTGAAAAAAATGCATGTCATTAAATTCTATACGCGCTAACTCAAAATATTTACCTTAGAAAAGGCAAACCGGTTTTGACAGCTATTCAGACAACCATTTTGGGCTCTCTACATCTACATCTACATGGTATCATCAAACTGTCATGGATTGACATTTCTTTAAAAGTGCGCAAGGCAAGAATATATTAAAGTAAAGAGTAAAGCTACAATAGTAAAGGTAGAAAAAAGCTAGATAAAAGTAAGAAAGTATAGTAGTGACCCCAGTTACTTTTCACATCCATCAGGGCAAGACCTGTTTAGCTTCCGTGACGGTACCAGGGCACAAGCCCCCGCCAACATAGCTCTAGTCTGTCATTTGAATGCTTAATTCGTAACTGGGAGGGTGTCCCCTTAGAAGGTTAGGCTGGAAAGCCCACTCTTGAAGGATGCCAGAGATGGGGCCTCAGCAACGGATGCTGGTAGATCATTCCAAAGTGGTATACTACGTGGAAAAAAGCTGTATTTGAAGGTGTCAGATGTAGGTGTGACTGGTAAGAAGCCGGATCCGTGCGGGTGTCTAGGCATCTTCCTTCGTGGTGTCAGGTACTTGTTGGCATCAATGTCAACCAGCTTGTTGACTATGCGGTAGAGCATTGTAAGTTGATGTTTTGTGCAGCGTGTTTCGAGGGTTTCCCAGTTTAGCTCTTCCAGCATACTATCAACACTGCTTGTATTGTGGAATCTGTTTGTAATAAAGCGCGCTGCACGACGTTGTACCATCTCGAGCTGATACTTGTGAGTTCCATAGTGTGGACTCCATACTGTGCAGCAGTACTCTACGCTGGAGCGAACTAGTGCGATGTAGGCGTTTGTCTTGGTTTGTTGAGAGGTGTTTCTCAGATTCCGCCGCAGGAAACCGAGCATGTTATTTGCTTTCTTGGTAACTCGGTCATAGTGATGCCTCCAAGACAATTCTGAGTCAAGATCCACACCTAGGTATTTAGTTGTTTTGTCGATCGATAGTTTGATGCCTTTCAGTATGTATTCAGATGGTATAAGGTTGGATGTAGCACACTGCACTTCTGTGGGTGGAAGTCCATACCCCAGGTGGCTTCCCATCTGGCTAGTGCATCCAGGTCCGCTTGGAGAAGCTGACGATCAAGGTCAGTTTTGATCTGGCGGTAAAGAATGCAGTCATCGGGGAAAAGGCGAACTCTTGACAGCAGCCCCTCAGGCAGGTCATTGATGAAGATTAGGAACAATAGAGATCCTAATACCGAACCCTGAGGGACACCACTGACTACTGGGACCTCTTCTGAATGTTGACCGTTGACCACAACTCTTTGTGTCCTGTGTAAGAAGGATGATATCCAAGCTAAGGTGTTTCCTCTTATACCTCTTATACCGTAATGGTTTACTTTCTTGAAAGGACGCTGGTGTGGCACGCGGTCAAACGCCTTGCTAAAGTCAAGTATGATTAGGTCTGTTTGAATCTGCTTGTCAAGTGATTCTGCAAGCTCGTGGGTGAGGGTTAGAAGTTGTGTCTCGCAACTTCTCTTAGCTCGGAAACCGTGCTGGCAGTCGTGAAGAATGGCATGCTTGTCTAGGTGCTTGAGTGTCTGGCTGACGATAACATGCTCAAGCAACTTACAACAATAGCTGGTTAGGGACACCGGACGGTAATTGGCAGGCTCAAATAGTATGACCTACTTTCAAAGCCGGGAACCATCAACACAAAAAGTAGAGCACAAAAATGGCTAATTTTCTTATTGCTTACATATACCTTCAAGTTGATACCAAAACTAACCATTTGCAATGTATTTTACAAATCCTAGGCAGCATACACTCAACAATGTGTGCTAAGTATCAAACTGTCTGCATGTAACCCTAAAAACAGGAGTTCCGGTTTAGGGTTATGTGACCTCTTTGGCGGAGTTAACTGTCTGAAAAACCTGATTTACTGTTGACATTTGTACGTGTTGTGTATTCGAAAATAGCATACATGCGGATTATCGGACGTCCAAGGGACTTCCACCATTCGCATAATGGACGTACGACTGCCGTTTTCGGGCGTAATTTACGCCCGGACGTCCCCTAACGGAAGCGTTGTTAAGAGTACCCAGGGTACATGTAAGTAGTACCAGAGCCGACAATGACCAATTGAGCTCCATTATCCCTCAAGAACCGACTAAAAAAACCGAGTCGGTAATATTTGACTTAAT
Organism: Dreissena polymorpha; assembly: GCF_020536995.1. Lineage (NCBI taxonomy): Eukaryota > Metazoa > Mollusca > Bivalvia > Myida > Dreissenidae > Dreissena > Dreissena polymorpha. Next base: position 36,028,282 of record NC_068357.1, read on the forward strand.
TTTTGGTTTGGTTGCTCTCGAGGGATCGAAAATTTCAGAATCTTCCTAAAAGCCCTACGGGTTTGATCCCCAGAAGCGACATTGAAAAATAGCAGACTTTGTTATCTAAAAGGCTGCTAAACCTGATATACAATGATAATGTGAATTTTCTCTCACATGATGTTCATCAGTCATATTATATAAAAACTTACAGCAGTAGTAAACAACTGGACAATAATTAATGACTGCATCTTTCATTTGTCTTTGACACTTTGATTTTGACATGGCTTAGATTTAAATATGTGACTGGACTTTACCAGCACTCTTGTAACAGAGCTAAAGTTTAAATGTACCATTGAAGATCACCTAAATCCAGATTTGCTATTATAGACGTGTGGAAAGTTTTAAGGGTGTGACAAGTAAGCAAAAATTGGTCATTACTTAGAGGCCACAACTAATCTATGACTGTAGATTTCCTTAGATAGTTCAATAAAAACTTATTTTATAAGCCTGGTAACAGTTTAAATGTAATGCTACCAATGTGTCACACCAGGGCCTTGAATTTGAAATCTAGGACATGCATGGTCATTTCTTCATGAAATCAGGACACAAAATTGTATTTTAAGTCCTTAATTGACCTGGCTACAGTTCTCAGATTATTATAAGCTCAATCAGTATATTTATATCATTATTTATGCTTTGTGTATTGTAAACATATACACAATCATGCAGTTACATGATAGCAATAAATAATATCAAAGCTACCCATACTATAAAGGTCATTAACAAAGCCTATGGTCAAAATGTGAACACATTGCAGGGCCCTCAATCTATCAAATCTGCCGCCGAATTTCGGCGGCAGTCCCCCACCTGAAAAGTATACTTTTTTCCCCTTTTGGGGGAAAAAATTCCCCCTAAAAAAAAAAAAAAAATTTTTTTTTTTTTTATTTAATAGAAAGATGTGTCTCATGATTATTTTATCTCAATTCTATTTCAATTTAATCTTTTCAAACATACTAAATTATGAAAAATGCAATGAATATAGTGCAAACATGTACAAATGAAATAATGAGAGAGTAAGTAAAAAATTCCCCCAAAAAGGGAAACGACGCGAAAATTCCCCCTCCTAAGGGCTGCAGACCCCTTCCCCCAAAGTAGTGCGAGGGCCCTGCATTGAGTGTAATCGCCCTCTTGTGCCAGCAAAAACAACACGTTGACAGGTTGTCATTTTTTACAGTTCTACTTTCACTTTCATTTTGTGATATCAAACTATTAACAATTATGTGGCTGAGAAAAATATCGCCTTTGCTTTTTATCCCCGGTAGGGTGGCCTATATCAGTTGAACTGTCAGTCAGTCAGTGTGTCAGTCTGTCCGTCCGTTCGAAAACTTTAATGGCCATAACTTTTTTAATATTGAACATAGCAACTTGATATTTGGCATACATGTGCATCTCATGGAGCTGCACATTTTCAGTTGTGAAAGGTGAAGGTGAAGGTCATCCTTCAAGGTCAAATGTCAAATATAAGCGTCTGTCTGTCCGAAAACTTTAACATTGGCCATAACTTTTTCAATATTGGCGTGCATGCGTATCTCATAGAGCTGCACATTTTGATTGGTGAAATGTCAAGGTCATCCTTCAAGGTCAAGGTCAAAGGTCAAATTTTGCAATATTGAAGATAGCAACTCAATATTCGGCATGCATGTGTATGTCACTCATGGAGCTGCACATTTTGAGTGGTGAAAGGTCAAGGTCATCCTTTAAGGTCAAAGGTAAAATATATGGCTTCAAAGCTTCGCAGCAGGGGGCATTGTGTTTCACAAACACAGCTCTTGTTTAATATATTTTCTGCACATTTCTTTAAAAAACTTACATCAATACACGATTTTCTTTGTTAATTCAATCATTCCTGACAGACTTGTGTACATATTTATGCCCCCTTTCGAAGAAGAGGGGGTATATTGCTTTGCTCATGTCGGTCGGTCGGTCGTTAGGTAGGTCGGTCGGTCGGTCCGTCCACCAGGTGGTTGTCAGACGATAACTCAAGAACGCTTGGGCCTAGGATCATGAAACTTCATAGGTACATTGATCATGACTTGCAGATGACCCCTATTGATTTTGAGGTCACTAGGTCAAAGGTCAAGGTCACGGTGACCCGAAATAGTAAAATGGTTTCCGGATGATAACTCAAGAACGCATACGCCTAGGATCATGAAACTTCATGGGTAGATTGATCATGACTCGCAGATGACCCCTATTGATTTTCAGGTCACTAGGTCAAAGGTCAAGGTCACAGTGACCCGAAATAGTAAAATGATTTTCGGATGATAACTCAAGAACGCATATGCCTAGGATCATGAAACTTCATAGGTAGATTGATCATGACTCGCAGATGACCCCTATTGAATTGAGGTCACAAGGTCAAAGGTCAAGGTCACGGTGACCCGAAATAGTAAAATGTTTTTCGGATGATAACTCAAGAACGCTTTTGCCTAGGATCATGACACTTCATAGGTACATTGATCGTGACTTGCAGATGACCCCTATTGATTTTCAGGTCACTAGTTCGCTTAAATTTTGACGCGCGCAGGTAGGACAGCATTACCGCTTCCGAAATGTGTATTCATACTATTGCCTTCGAGGAACTTATCTGATGTTTGACGGAAAGGGCCGAAAATGTGCGAGTGTGGGTCAAGTTCCCCACAGGTACTACTTTCCCGTTCCTCCAATTTTTTTTCGTACCTAAAATTTTTCGTACTCAATTTTTTTTTTCGTACCCAATTTTTTTTTCATTCCCAATTTTTTGTTCGTACCCATATTTTTTTTGGTCCCAATTTTTTTGTTCCCAATTTTTTTTTTTCGCACCAAAATTTGTTTTCATACCCAAATTTTTTTTGATTTTTTTTTGTACCAAATGTTTTTTTGTACCAACATACACAATTGTGGTGATTGTGGTGATGTAGATAAACTTAACTTGATGCTTTTATATCCATCCTCTCAAAAGCATCGTCACACCAGTACTGTCAGTACTTTGATTTAATTTTGTTATCACTATCAATTTTATCAAATATGTCGCAGCATTTTTCGAAAGGCTCAGTCAATACTAGCCCTTTAATAATCATGATGGTATCTTTACAAACGTTGCATTTCAATCTATTGTGTGGTGCAAATTTCATTTGCATTATTTGCAAAATCATAATGTTGTAAGCCCAAAAATAATACAATTTTAGTCATTTTTTAAATTATAACCACTATTAATTTGATCAACATATTTCGCAGCATTTTTGGAAAGGCTCAGTCAATACTAGCCCTTTATTTATCATGTTGGTTTAAATTCATATTGTTTTATATTTTCAGTGCGCTGAAAAGAAGCAAAAGAAGGTCTCTTGCTCTTAAGACGGAAATTTTGACCCCGCAAAGGAAAATGTCATGACGCCAGCGGAACTTGGGCGTACAAATCCAGGTCATTTCCACATTAAGAACTTTTAATGGTTGAAAAAACATTGTGGACTTTAAATAGTGCTGACATACATGGGTGTTCACAGCTATGCCAAGGATACTGATACTGTCTGATTCAACACGGAAATTGGATTCCTTTCTTTTCCTGAGACGTACCTTGACCATCCCAGCACTAAGATGATGTTACTATATTCATGTCAACGAGATAAAGCAGTGGCGACAACAAACTTCACAAACCTTCAGACTTGCCGAAGACAAAAGAAAATTCAGTATGAATTAGTTTTAAATATTCAATTGATTAAATTAAACTGTTGCATTTTTTCATAAATGAACACGTTCCAGCAGTAAATATCTCTGCTTAACTCAAAAGTGACTGTTAGATCTTTGATCATGTTAATCAAAAATGTATTCCCAAAACTCATTATAAATATGAAATTTTCAAACTTGTTTAAACAATATAATTTGGTATTTAATTTTAGTAAGCTTTTTGTATTGCTGTAGGCTTCGAATAAATCTGCATCACCATGTCAGGAGGAATCTCAATCTTTTGTTGTTGAAATAATAAATAGAAAAATTGTTAGTATTATTATCAAATTTATGTTGTTCTATTTCACCTTGCAAAATGGTTACTTGTGCAAAATCTTTTACAAACATGTGTTATTTTACATGCTATTGAGTTTTTATAATATTTTCTTTAACTGAAGGCTCATTATACTTAGTAACATGAATGTATTGTTACACATACATGTACTCTTAAAATTAAATAATACTAAGATTACCTATCATGCATGAACTAACGTGTATATTTCAGGGATTTACTGATTTATACTGAGAAATAAAACATAAACGACTTTTATGAATTGCATTGCCTTCAAATTCTGCTGATTTTTGTTCAATACTTGAACACGAAATCACGAAAAGACTTTCAGTACTACTATGGGTATCATGTTCATAAGGAGTCCAACAAAATAATATAATGGCATGCGAACCTTCATTGTCTTGGATGATAAAGAACAATTATACATTTTAAATTGTAAGCATTTGACAGGCGTTGATAATGTTGATATTTTTCACACAGCAGAATAACATTTTTAATTAATTAAAAGTCCGGATTTTGCTACATGCACATATTATGTGCGATATACAATGGCAATTGAAACCCTGAGAAACAAATGGCAGTGTTACTCGTCAACGCATCCGGTAATTGGGTTCCGTGTAGCATACTGCGTGTTAATATTACTAATTATTAATTTACAAGAAAAACAAGGCAAAATTGAACGAATATGTATTTGTTTATTAAACAAAGAAAGTCGAATATTGCGAAACAACTATCACCATAAATGAGCGAAATCGCTCGCAATCGAATGAATTGATCTGCTTTCCTTCAACTACATGAAGGTCAGTCTGGCTGCACAGGTTCTGAGCGACTCTGTTGGTGAATATTAAAATGGCATGCGAAACTTTGCTGCGTCGGAGGTTAAAAGAACAGTTATACATTTTGAGTTGTTTGCACTTAACATGTCTTGATTATGTTGCTGTTTCAAACAAAACATGGTAACATTTTAATTCTATTAAAAGACCGGTCTTTTGTACATGCACATACGTGCGATACACAACGGCAATTTAACCCTGGCGAAACAACCGGCAATTAATATTCATCAAAGGGTCCGATAATTGGGTCCCCGTTCGACATACTGCGTAATAATTAGACTAATTAATGATTGATTTTGAGATCAACAACGCAACAATTGAACGAATATGTACTTGTTTATTTAACATAATATAATTTGAATCCGAATAAACGTAACCCGCTCAATAAGCGAAATCCCTCGCAATCGATATCGTGTAGCCGCATTATCGCTACACAGGGACCAGTCAATCGAGATTATCAAATCTCGCGCACCGGTTTATTTCGCGTGCTGTATCGGGATATCGCGAGGTTGCGCAGCCCTTTGTTTGTATAGGTCCCTGTTATAACGTTTTTTTTCTCGGTACATGAATAACGCTCTCAAACGTTTGCGCGCTGACCGAAATCGAACCTGTTATTACGTGTGATGTTGGTATTAGCAATAAATTAACACTTCTTCAACGGCATTTACCCATGTTATTAACGAAACATTTCCACTTGTGTATTTGACACGAAATAGCGCTTTAAACTGGGATTTCGGTGAAGTTTTACACGCTTTCTGACACCGAGTGTACCAAAATCCCACATGTTATTACGTATAAAAGTGATATTAATAATATTAAATATTGATTATGGAACATTTATCAATCACCATAATTGAAAGTGCAAGACAGCACAATAAGTTTGGTCGTTGTCATATATAAAGTAGCGCTGTATGAAGGGGAAATTCAGTAAAGCTACCTGTATCAGACGCTGGCGCAGGTACCGACTTCTCCCAAGTTCGGCATTTATTGGTTATATCAGTAATAATAAATCTTATTATGTGGCATTTATCGATTCGATTCTATTTAAATAGAAACATATAATCGTTTTCACCTGTATCTGACACACACAAAACTCGATTTATAACGGGGATTTCGTTAAGTTACGCAAAGTTGGTACCAATCTTCTCTATTATTCTACAAGCACACGTGATATAATTCATACTTAATAATGCGTAGTTATTTCTAACATAACATTTCCAGTTTTTTAAATAAATAAATGCTCCATAAGGGTGATCTCGGTAATTCTACACCTTGAAGCTTCCACTTGCTCTTGTCAAGACCGCATTTCCGCGTTTGAAATGGTATATATTTAATTAATCTAACTTATGGATACCGAATGTCAGAGTTACATAAAACCTATTCACACCGTTTTTGAAATATGTGATAATAAGATCGACAACATAAACTATTTAAATCTGCTAGTATATCCGATAAAAATATATTATAATTGTCTTTGACAGTGTTGACTTTCAGTTGTTCGTGGTGACGACCTCATGCATTTATACATCTCTTACACTTCTTAAGATCTCTTTTCGGCTTTGGAAACGATATAAATTAAATGTCACCAACTAATCTTTCAGGATGTCCGAGTTACATAGTCCCCATCGACACCGTTTAACCATTTTTAATCTACCTTTTTTAAAGAGGAAAACAAAAGAAACTCACTAAAGTAAAGGTGAACCTATACATAGCTTGTCTAGAAAATGGCGGACAGTTCGTTGCTAACTAACGCGCCCGATTAATCGATCGCTGATTGGTAGATCAGTTCTTAGATAAGAACTTGATTGACAGGCGGCGTCATGTCAATTGTGCGCGGTTGCTCTCCTGAATATTCATACCAGCCATATTGCTTTTAAAACTATGTTTTGTTTCTGGTGTAAGAACCTACCTAGAATGATGAAATTGAAATAAAATTAGAATGATATCGCCTCTCACCATTTCAACGTTCGAAAATGAAACCATACCTTCCCTACGTGCTAAAGCGGCTGATAGTAACAAATGAATATTTTTATTATGATTATTATTTAATTTAATTAAAAATCTTAACCCATTACTGAGATATTCAAGTTAGAAAAGGCTTACGTTAGATAAGTATCCAATTGTATTTAGTCAACACAATTATATGTATGCATCTCATCTTTGTATGGTGGATTTGGTTTCTCAACTGAATTACGTTAATTTAAAGGTGATTGTGTTTAAGAAGATCTTTAAATATATGCGAAAGTAAGTGAGTAATGACTGTGGATTTGTCTTTTTCCAAATATGTGTCATGGGGGCTTTAGTGTCTGTAACAAATCATGTTAATAATGTACCGTTTTAGTTTTTACATTTCGAGGAAATACGTGTTGCCAATTATTCGTCAATAATAAATGAACACTTTATTTGAATTATTACAGGTTTGCCAGTGTATTAAAGAGGAAATGAAATCCAATGGAAACAATACACAGTTCCCACTGCATTGCGAACGAGAAATGGAGTCCTCAGCGTCCAGAAAATGCATTGACCCTGATCCATTAACACATATGCAAACCTATGCGAACCTCTTAATCGGTCAAGATATATTGACAAATGCAAACCCATTTGACGAAAGAGAGATGCCAGCATCAAACAACAACTTCTCTGAAGATCTTGTAGAATCACATTGCAGCTTTTATAGCAAAGTAAAGGAGCAGTTCTGGTGCGACCTTTGTGGTCGTGGTCTGCGGGACCTGATAAGCTTGCGACGGCATGTTGCGGATCACATTGTTGATTCCACCGCAGACAAAACTGACACCTATGCCAGCCACACTTTACATGCAGGTGCTTTGAGTAACCAGGAACCTTTAACTGGTAGAAATATAAAGATAAAAATAGAAGACACTACACTAGGTATGTTGACCCTCTGTGCGCCACTTGCTTTGCTATTTTTATGCCCCCCCCCTTCGAAGAAGAGGGGGTATATTGCTTTGCTCATGTCGGTCGGTCGGTCGGTCCGTTCACCAGGTGGTTTCTGGATGATAACTCAAGAACGCTTAGGGCTAGGATCATGAAACTTCATAGGTACATTGATCATGACTCGCAGATGACCCCTATTGATTTTGAGGTCACTAGGTCAAAGGTCAAGGTCACAGGTGAAGGTCACAGTTACTGGAAATAGGCATTTTAAGGATTTAGCATGGTTCAAATAAGGGAAACAACTACAGTTTATGCATGTTCTTTTTATTACAGCATTTGCCTCCCTTTAATTCATTTAAAATCTCATTTTACAGCAGAGATTCCAATCTGACCTGTAAATGAGCCCCATATTTACTGCCAGTGCTAGGTTACCTTTTCCCATTTGATCATTCTAAAGTATTGGTATTGTTATGCTGCTGCTACTGCTACTGCTACTACTACTACTACTACTTCTAGTACTACTACTACTGCTACTACTACTACTACTACTACTACTACTACTACTACTACTACTACTACTACTACTGCACCACCACCACCACCACCACCACCACCACCACCACCACCACCACCACCGTTCACAGTGACAAAAAACGTATTCACACAATGGCTGCTACTTCAACTTATAGCCTTTATAGGGGGGCATGCATGTTTTACAAACAGCCCTTGTTTAGTTTGTTTCTGTTGTGTACGCCAAAATAGTTCATTAATGCGACAAACAGTTGATTGTTTTACAATCTAGCAACTGGACTTTAGTATAATAATTATTTTCGTTTTCCCTACGTTCAAATTTGAATTATTATTGTTGATTTGGTGATTGTATAAGAAGGCAAGTTGCGAGTTGAAAAAATACACATCTTTAGAAAATGCTTATTTGTGTCATTTTACGCACAACCAGAACAACTAATAGGGCTATTCTATGCTACAATATCATCCGTAGTAAGTCCGGACAATAATGACTCTATAAATAAGACACTTTTTAAATGAACGTTCCTTAAATGATCAGCTAATGGTGAGCTTTGAGACCCATTGCAAGAACTCAACCCTTGACTTCAAAGTCTATGTGACGAATAGACGTCAAAGGCACATTATTCCTATGTTTAAATCCTGGGTATATCTGGTTTGTATGAGGTAACGAACTGATTTAAAAGGTTGAATGTAATAATTATACTGTAAACATTGTTGACCTCGGATTATATATAAGACTTTGTCTTAACATTTGTCACAATATCGCCAACTGTCTGGAAGCTGGATCATTTGGGATCAAAAATGTTTTTTGTCTGGATTTTATAACACTACATTGATTTGTTGGTTGTGTCAATTTGTCTTATCAAGCAGATTTGAATTATCTTCTGCACATTTTTTCATGAAGCATTTATTTGGTCTTTATAATGTTGTGTCATTAAATTGATTGTCTATTGCATTGCTGTTTCAAAGGGCCTTGCGACTGTTCAGAGATTGCTGGATGTCGGTACACTTGCTCAATATGCGGCGCAGAGTTCTCAGTGTTGCAGGAGTTCAGAAGACACCAACGTGTACACAATGGAATAGGTATTACATCTCCAATTGAAAACGTGCTTCAAGTCAACAAGGGGATTCGGTCAAATAACCTTCATAATCATAAAAGGACTCACGAAGGAGATCTACCGCATCCCTGCAGCGTGTATGGAAAGTGCTTTCTCTTAAGCAACGATCTAACTAGGCATATGAGAATTCATACAGGAGAGCGGCCATACAGTTGCAGCATTTGTGGAGAGGCATTTTTCACCAGTTTCGAACTAACAAAGCATATGCGGATTAACACTAAAAAGCGGCCACACAATAGCAATGTTTGTGGAAAGGGATTCGTCAAAAATTTCAACCTCACTCAGCATATGAGGATTCACACCGGAGAGCGGCCACACAGTTGCAGTGTTTGTAGAAAGGGCTTTGTCAACAGTTCTAAACTCACTAAGCATATGAAGATGCACACTGGAGAGAGGCTGCACAGTTGCAGTGTTTGCGGAAAGGGCTTCATCACCAGCTCTGAACTTACCGTGCATATGAGGATTCACACCGGAGAGAGGCCGCACAGTTGCAGTGTTTGCGGAAAGGGCTGTATCACCAGCTCTCAACTTACTGTGCATATGAGGATTCACACCGGAGAGAGGCCGCACAGTTGCAGTGTTTGTGGAAAGGGCTTTGTCAACAGTTCCAACCTCACTAAGCATATGCGGACGCACACTGGAGAGAGGCCGCATAGTTGCAGTGTTTGCGGAAAGGACTATATCACCAGCTCTGAACTTACCGTGCATATGAGGATTCACACCGGAGAGAGGCCGCACAGTTGCAGTGTTTGTGGAAAGGGCTTTGTCAACAGTTCTAAACTCACTAAGCATATGCAGATGCACACTGGAGAGAGGCCGCACAGTTGCAGTGTTTGCGGAAAGGGCTTTATCACCAGCTCTCAACTTTCTGTGCATATGAGGATTCACACCGGAGAGAGGCCGCACAGTTGCAGTGTTTGTGGAAAGGGCTATATCACCAGCTCTCAGCTTACTGTGCATATGAGGATTCACACCGGAGAGAGGCCGCACAGTTGCAATTTTTGTGGAAAGGGCTATATCACCAGCTCTCAGCTTACTGTGCATATGAGGATTCACACCGGAGAGAGGCCGCACAGTTGCAATTTTTGTGGAAAGGGATTTGTCAACAGTTCCCACCTCACTAAGCATATGAAGATTCACACTGGAGAGAGGCCGCATAGTTGCAGTGTTTGTGGAAAGGGATTCGTCAACAGTTCCACCCTCACCAAGCATATGAAGATTCACACTGTAGAGAGGCCGCATAGTTGCAGTGTTTGTGGAAAGGGCTTTGTCACTAGTTATAAAGTCACTGAGCATATGAGGATTCACACCGGAGAGAGGCCGTACAGTTGCGGTGTTTGTGGAAAGGGCTTTATTACCAGTTCTCATCTCATTGAGCATATGAGGATGCACACCGGAGAGAGGCCGCACAGTTGCAGTGTTTGTGGAAAGAAATTTGTCAACAGTTACAACGTCACTAAGCATATGAAGATTCACACTAGAGAGAGGCCGCACAGTTGCAGTGTTTGTGGAAAGGGATTTATCTACAATTCCGATCTCACAAATCATATGAGGATTCACACCGGAGAGCGTCCACACAGTTGCAGTGTTTGTGGAAAGGGATTTGTCACGAGTTCCAACCTCACTAAGCATATGCAGATTCACACGAGAGAGCGGCCACATACTGAGTAGTTGTAGTGTTTGTGGAAAGGGATTTGTCACCATTTCCAATCTCACTCTGCATATGCAGATTCACACGAGAGAGTTGCCACATAGATGTAGTGATTGTGGAATGGGATTTGTAACCTGTTTTTCTTCTCTCTGAGCGTATGATAAGTCACACGGGATAGGATTCACACAGTTGCAGTGTTTGTGGAAAGGGATACATCAGCTGATCAAACCGCTATCAGCGCATGAAGATTCATACAGGAGAGCTGCCGTACCTGTGAAGCTTGTGTGGAAAGGGCTTTGATAATGATTTCATCCTCAAAAGGCATATGTGGATTCACACGAGAGAGCGGTCTCAAAGTTAAAACATGTGTGGAAGGGGATTTCTAATCAGATCCCATCCCCAGTGTTACCTGAGATTCGACGCATGGAAATGGTTGCACAGATGCAGAGTATTGGGCAACAGCTATTAAAGTACATCAGGCCTGTAAGTGCACATAAGGAGCCACACCCGATTAAAACCTGAAAAATGTAGCTTTTGAGGGGCGAAGTTATGCAAACACGTATAATTTGATATACATATACAGATCCACAATAACGAGCTCAGATATGAATGCCTTGTTTTCAAGAGGAACTTTGCGAAGTTCTTTTCATTAAACGCTCATAGCAACCGCTGTTATCACGATGATCATAATAAGTAACGCCAACTTATCACAGTTTAAGATTAATGTATATTCACAAACGACTTATGCACAGGGATTGACATACACACCATGTCGTTTTATTATTTGTTCAAACATTCTCCGGATTATTTGACCATATTGCCTAAGATGTAATATGGTCATTTCTTTATATTGAGCTACTTTGCTATGTTCACACAGCCTTAAGCCCGCAAAAGTTGGGATGGCGGAGATTTTATAAGCAATGCCAGGGAGTTCCAGTGAGTTGAATAAGGGATATGTACGAATATTCGAAAGTCAGCCGAATATTGGAATCCTGTATTCCTATTTGAATTTTCGATTTCTTTTCAAAGATACTAAAAACAATATCTTGCCATTTGTTCATCTGTCTGGTTGTATTGTAAACGATTAAAGTGATTTGTCCAAAATATATTATGAACAAGTATATACTGTATAGATATAAGCAAGTTGTATCATATAAATAAAGTGTTTTATTACTTAAAATGTTAAATATTGTACAATTTTATACAATTTACTTCAAAACACTTAACATACTTAGGTTCATGGGGGGGGGGGGGGGGATAAATTTCATTAAAACTTCGCCTTGGTTTTTCTTCATTGAATGTGGTACAATATGGTCAAACTATATATCATTTTAAAGCTAAAGACGGATAGAATAACATAAACACATTTTCGACATTCAATATTTGTGTGCTTTATTCATATTTTGGTTTAAAACCAATACATTTTTACACTAATTTACAAAATCTCAATCTAAAGTTAGGAAGGACATGCACTACCTTAAGTTGAATAAATACAAAGCTATATACATATACAAGGTCAAGTTAGCAACATTTCACAGAAAATAATTGTCCTAAAACAACAAATGAGTTTTTATTCAACTGCCTTTTTTGGATAAATATCCTAAACAGAGTTCTAAAAATAACTAAAACGTAACTACTTTTTAAAAATCCAGGTATGGTGGATAATAAGAGTCACAATTCTATTTCAAAGGCTTAACAATTGTGTTATTTACCTCTCAACCAAATTGCAAATTTTAAACCATCTCAAATTGAAATAGATTGCAGACGACATATAAAATTGTAAAGGAATAAAGAAATTGGCAAAATTATTGATTTTATATGTCGATTCCTTCTACCCATTTTGAAAGCGTGGCCATCGCTGTGATCCGTAGAAAAACGTGCAAAACAAATGGGTTGAAACCACGTGCAGTGGTGAGAAAACAGCGTATATATATACACATACCTGAGAAATTACATGTTCTTATTTTGACAGTTGGGTGGCAACTAGTAAAACAACTATTAACATTAATCAGCAAGAGATCGCACTAAATAACAGAAATGACCACGTAGAGATATCATCACTTACCCTATTTAAAATATTTTCCAGCTGAAAATTGTCCCCCACACGTCTTTTTTAGTTTATTTGTTTTGTTTTTCTGGAGCCGAAGTGCATCTCACAGAATATCCATCCAACTTCCGTTGTTTTCACTTTCGTTATTAAAAACTCCGTTTAAAAGAATTATTTCTACTTTTAGATTGTTAAAGCGATGTATTATTATATATTATCGATAGAATAGTATACCTTGATGAATTGAACGGAGTTACGTATCGATCTTTATGTCAGTCTGTAAGCGTACTATTTTATGCGCAATAATATAAGTACAGTGACTCGACAACGATTGTAAACATTGGTGAAATGCTTCTTACATAGTTATTCTTTTGAGTGTTTATGAGGTCTGATCGTGCAGTTTGCAAACATCAAAGGAAAGATAACAATCCAATGCATTTGTCATCGTCAACCGTTTGGAATGTCAATTAGGCGATGAGTGAGTTTTTAGCATGTTTCTTTCTATTTAATTAATTTAAAAATAGCTGCCCCCATTGTGATGAAATGACATGTGTTCGAGTTTTGATATTTCTAGATATGTGAAGTTTTTTTTACTATTTAAGCGTAACTTGCCCTCGTCAATGTCGATATTATTCACTAGTTATATAATTTTCCGCCGAAATACGTGGAATAAACATGATTCAGATTTTTGAAAATAATGTATATTTTAGTGTTAAAATCGCTTTGTATTTTGATTGATTTTGTGGATGTTATGATACGTTGATGTACAAAATTGGTAGCAGTTTGAAGGAAAAACATCATATATGTATACAGTTTCAATGCGGCACTCTTCCTTTAGTCAAATTTGAGTTCAATGCTATGGGTCCCACATTTTTCAAAATGAAGCCTCTACATGAACCTTAATGGGTACCGGTCAATTGATCTCTTTGACCTTCACCTTGAACTTAGGGTCCGCGTTTAGGTTTCAAATTCTGCGTTTAGGTTTCGAAAAATGCTCATAACTTCTTTGTCGCTTCAGATGTTACCTTCATATTTGGTATTCATGTGTGTATTGACAAGACCTTTCTATACGCACACATATTTTGACCCCTTTGACATTGACCTTGAACTAAGGGTCTACGTTTAGGTTTCGAAATCTGCGTTTAGGTTTCGAAAAATGCTCATAACTTCTATCAAGGAGTTTTTTGGGGCATATGTAATCCGATGAAGACAGCTCTTGTTTTAAATCCGGAATGCTTGACAACGACAATTGTAAAATAATTTTACTAAAATTGTACTATACGTACCTGTAGGTTAACACTTAAAGCCTGCCAAAATGGTCATTATTTAGCGCCACTAAATTAAATCAATTGATAGTACTAATTCTGGACAATAATCTGACTAAATGGTAAGTTATTCAATAGATTTGAAAACGTTACACCTTATGCCAACTGCGTTCAAATATCCTTACTCTGATTATATACTGGTCTATTTCGCTGTCTTGTTGGTGCAATTGTTGGTACATGCGCTTCTCACCTATGCGACCCGGGTGCAATCCCCGTTCTCGGAAGCGTCTGAGTCTGGTTGTTGGTCACCTTACCGAAGGGTGGGGTTTTACTTCCTCCACAACAAAAGACCACATAAAAATTGACAGTCTTTTAGTCACAAATAAAAAGCTGGAAATTGCGGCTATAATTCAAAATTCGTCCAAATTTTCGTGAGTCTATTAAGTTAATTCGGTTGAAGTGATGGGACAAAAACTCCGAGCCCACACAGTTTGTAACCTTAGGCACGGAAGGACCTCATTAATTTAAAAGAAAAACACACAATGATACCATTTAAATTAGAACATGTTTTTGCAAATCAATTTATCTATTAGAAGTGAAAGTCGTATTTTTATTGCACTTATTTCTTTCACAAACAGACGTGTACATAACAGGTAGCAATATCTATTTTTATTATCAACACATATTTCAATGGATGCAGTACCCCAATCGGTAATCAAATGATACCACGGAGGCTTAGCGGTGTATACATACTGATGTCAAATATGATCATTACTTGTCACTGATATTGCACGATAAATGACGAAGTTATTATTGGTCTGTATTGCCAACTTTAAACTTATTATTCTGACATAACACTATTGGTCAACGTGTGGTAATTTTCTGTAATACCGTTGCCCGTTGTTAACGACTCGACGTTTTTTTACGTTGACACGCTTTAATTAGAACAGTAGTTGAGACGTCCATTTGATATAAGTCCCTGGCCTGGGTAACGAGTGCATATTGTGTTTAAATTTGTTGATATATAATGATCTTAAAGTATCGTTCCTTGGGTTTTTGTGTCGAACCAACTTCAATTTTGGGAGTAAGGATCTGAGGATATTGCGTTCGGATTCTGCGATTAAGAAGTTATAAGAACCGAAAGTTTGAATGTCATTATTCACCAAAACATGTCACCACTGCTGTTATTTCCATACATGGCTTAAGTGTGCCCCCAAACAAGTATGTCAGACCTTACATTTTAATACAAGCTGTATATGTCTGTTTTTGCAAGTGTCCTATTGGCGCTACATAATTATGTGATACAAATTATTTTTTGTTTTTGTACGGGTAATATTGCGTTTTGTTGACAGTTACATCGGATATTGATATATTTGTATTCTATTAAATAACCTTAATTAAGATATAATTATTGCATCCATATATTTAGTATTTTTTCTACGGGCATTGTTATTTAATGACGGTGTATAAATTAACATCGTCATTTGAAAATGGGTCGCACATTATGTCAGGAGCTACCCTGTCCGCTAAATAGACCATGAATCATTATAGCGGACAGCGTATGTCTTGACCAGACGGCACGGATACACAGGCTGGTCCGGAGCTTAATTGAAGACACATAGAAACGACCATAGGCGCATAGCGCAGGTCATATAATACCAATGATAATCATATGTGTATATCGGGTATGTTTTTTCTGATTGACTGTCTTGCGATGAAGTGGCTGCGGCAGACGGTGTATTTTGCAGACATAGGAACCCTTTGGGACTTTCATGGTTTCCTTATAAACATTGTAGAAATTCATTCTTTAATGTTTGTATAAAATTCATTTAGGGAGACATGCAATATTCACACGGCAACACAATAATACAGTAATAAAACTGCCTTTTATGATTTTTTTTCTTTAACTTTTTAGTTATCGCATGTATGCATTCGATTGTGATTACCGTTTTAAAATATGATGAACATGCTTTTCGTGGTATAATAAGGTGTAAACAATATTGGTTGTTTCGACTAACCCGACCGACCCTGATATTTCGCACCGACATTGATTTGTTTGGTATTCCAGATAGTTTTCATTTGTTTTGGTATATTAAATCCTATTCGATAAAATTACTTTTTAATAAATAAACTAAAAAGGCTGCCAAGCGATTTTAAATATTTCTCACGTTGAACATTGTTATTATCTGGAAATTATTAGCGTGTTGTAAAACAAAAAACGTTAAGAAAATAATTTTTTTTTTCGGCTAATCAATCCTATATTACGGAGATATAATGAAAATATATAGCTTAGCTTCTTGGAATTTATAAGGGGAACACAGGCTTTAAGATTAATACAGCCCTTGATGCATCATCAGTCTAAGGTTTGAGTCTGTCAATATTTTTTTCTAGTGTGCGCAGTGAAGTCACACAACTACTTGTCTTATCGTCGGTTTTTTCAGTGTAGTACTACAAATACTGAACACAACCTTGTAAAGACCATTACAAGCATGAACGTTAAACGCCTCAATATCGTGTAGCGGCTCGACAAAACAACTCGCGTAATATGTCACCATATTGGCGGAAGTAGATTTTTGTACATGTTCACACACGCGTGGAATTTGTGCTGACTTTATGCGCTCTAGGCAAGTGAGATTTTGAATATATAGTACTGTTCTGCAGCAAAATATAACATATTTTAAATTATCATTGAATTTAAAGCAGAATGAATTGAAAAACAACACCAACAAATTTATTCCTAAATGATTGTTCTGATGATAATGATGAAGATTTAATTATGATGATGATGACGAAGAGGAGGAATACGATGGCGAAAAAGTTGCTGATGCAAGTGATGATGATAACGATGAGTGTGGTTACTATATTGCTGTTGTTGATGATGGTTATGATAATGTTAATGATTATTATTTATTTTTTATGAAATAAATAGGCTGTAAATAAGATAAATCTTGACAACCTAGATTTATACATAAAAATATGTTTTATAAATGTCTGATTGTACTTAATAGTGATATAACAATGAAGTTATCTAATTTTCTGCAGACCTGATGTTGGTTAACTTTAATCTGAATAATATGTTTCATATTTATGGAATCATGTGTGCCCATTTATTAAAAAGTTTAAACATTACATAGCATTAAACTAGTCTCTTACAGCCTGGAAACGTAGTAAAAATGTAAGTTACAAAATTTGACGGCCTTTGAAACGTTTGAGAAAACTCCTTTTTAATTGAATTATGTAAACATTGTATGCTTGATCAGCTAGTGCCTCAATCACCCATTCTCTATATACGGTGTTGCGAAATCTTAAGCACACAAACACCACTAAGAGGGTCTTCTGCAGAAACAAAGATTTACTACGTAGCCTTTAAATACATGTTTATACTGCTTCCTTACCAATATAATTATTACATGTAACCGTGCCCAATAGTCCGCCTTGTTTCCAGAACAAGCCAGATGTAAACAAATAGCATGGCTATGACAGCAACACATTCAGGAGGAATTGGGTGTGAGGACGCAAACCAATGTCCAAAACTTTTATTTGCAATTTAGCAACTACTGTCACATATACCAATTGAACATCAACATAGAACTATGCAAAAACCCTAACCTGCAATTTAGAAGACTTATCCCTCTTTATGTACTTTGTAAATTCAGGAAGAATGTATACATTTTTGGGGGCAAAAATCTACCATTTTAAGGTGACTTTTTTCTTCCCAATACAAAGGAATACACCTTTTATCAACTCGACCATATGCCTTGTCTCAAAAACTAATCTTTATGACATAACTTAGAAAAACTGAGGAACTTACCTCTCGCGCGTGGCTTTTGTTGTTTTCTGTTATCAAAGTACCATCTATTATCGAAGTATCCGCATTACCAGCGTGTTGCCTGCAATAACTTATATCTCTAGATGAAATGTAGAACGGTAATGGTATTGTATTTGATACTAGTTGGTCACGTTCATAGTGACCGGGTGGCTGGTACAATTATGGGCTCAATACATTCATAAGGAATGAGATACTGTGCTTAAATTTTGTGTATAGTTAGGTTACATGCTATTTACTAAAAGGAGTGCTTTTCGGACAAAACAATCAAGGTCACTTGTAATTTTGCTTGTAGGTAGCCTTCATAGAAAGCTAGATGGTGATGCATTTTTGGCCAGTGCCATCAAAGCCCCATTTGCTGAATACACAAACATCGTTTCCGCTCAATAACATATATTGGAGGGACGAATTGTGGTCATGTTGTTCGAAGGTAGATTAAATGCAAAATTATTTATCGGAAAAAAAGATGAATCTCTAGTTCATTGGCATGGTCAAATTAATTGTTTTAATTTATAATTGTTCACCTTTGATTTTATTTACACCATATCACGAATATAAATTTGCATGATTTAAATTCAACTTTAAAGAGGCCTTTTCACAGATTTTTGCATGTAATGAAGTTTGTCATTAAAGGGACCTTTTCACAAATGTTTGCATGTATTGAAGTGTGTCATTAAATGCTTTATATTGATAAATGTAAACATTGGATCTAAAAGGCTCCACAAAAAAACAAGAGTAAAATTTAAACAAGAGAAAAAAGTAACCCTCAAAAGGGCTCGAACCACTGACCCCTGAAGTTATGGAGTAAAAAGTCACCCACTAGACCACTTGGCCATTCGTGCTCATACAACAAAGGATGTATTTTGTTCTCTTTATAAGCAATCCTCGTAGTTTCACAAAACGACAACAACCGAACTCTCCAAATTATTCAATCGTTTCGCGTTGCGACGCTTTATAATTTTCAGGTTTTTAAATCGTCAAAAGATGCATGTAATGGGTATTTTTTAGCATGGTAAATGTTTAGTGTAATCTTTCCTCACAAATATTAGCACTACAACGAAAATTTGCAAATCTGAAACAATTGTCAATTAACCAAAACGTGAAGGCTTTATATTGATACATGTAAACATTGGATCTTAAAAGCTCCATTGAAAATCAAGAATAAAATTAAAGAAAGACAAAAATGTCACTCTCAACTGGGCTTGAACCACTGAATCCTGGAGTAAAAGTCTATTGCTTTGACCACTCGGCCATCCGTGCTCATACAATGAGTGATGTATTTTATACGTTATATAAGCAATCCTGATAGTATCACGCAAAAATAACGACACAACACAACTTATTCAATCGTTTTGCGTTGCAACGCTTAAAAATTTTCAGGTCTTTTAATCGTCAAAAGATGTATTAAATGGATATCTAAGAGCATGTTAAATGTTCATTATTACTGTTTCCTCACAAATATCATAACTACAACGAAAATCTGCTAATTTTTTTTTTTTTTTCTTATTTTGTCAATTTACCCAAACGTGAAAAGGCCCCTTTTAATGTCTTTGAGGTCAATATATTGGGTTCTGACGTTGTACAATAGGCTATCACCGCGGAATAATATCAAGTCTTGAGACAGCTTTTGTTTTCACATTCATGAAACATTTGTTTTAAGAATATGTTGTCTGATTTGTAAAATGTTAACGAGTACTGTTTTTTGGGGTCTTGTGTGAATGGTCTTGGGGCTTTTGCCCTCTAGTTTTAGAAAGTATGGATTCAGTTGGCCATGATAAGATATATTGCCATATATATATATATATATATTTCGTTGTTTGCTGGGCATAAAATATTGTAGACGTTTGTAGTGTACGGAAAATTTACTAAACATATTCACCTGTGTTAATTTTGTTCTGACCAAGTGGCATGCAATCTTAACAAATATGCTGTTCTTGCTTGTTGTTGCCCCATCTTTCGAACTACCGGTACTTTCAAAAGTACAACAACATTAATGACAGTAGAAGACAATTTTAATTGCGAAAAGTTGAAAAATTGAGTACAATGTCACGGTTGTTGAGTGGTGGAATAGAGTTATTTTCAACTGTACGAAGCATTTGAACTGGTAGTGGAATTGTTGGTGGAAATTGAAATAAGAAATATGTCTAATAATTCATCATCGTGTAGAATAATCAACAGCATCATTTCTGTGGAAAATTGCATTATTCAAAATACAAGTGCTTCATAGCTATGGTGCTTTTGACATAGTTCACTAACTAGTTGAAATAATCCAACTCCCAGCTATTGACCCTCCGGGTCGCTGGGAGTTGCAACTGCTAACCCGATTTTCCATAGAAACGTGCCGCCCAGAATCCGGGCGGCAGTTTAATCGGAAATATGAGACACATAAACTATTTTCTGGCTTAAATAAACAATTAAACACAAATAGATTGTTAATATATCCATTATAAATGCGCAAATTAAAACATCTTACATGATATGTTATGCTCGCATAATATTGATATTAACCAAAGTTTCAAACACGTCAACGGTTCATTTATATATATATATATTTGCAATGGACAAAGCCGAGTATTCCGAGTAATTCCGAAATCAAAAATACGTTATAGACTATCTCCGGAATCCTCGGTGAGAAAGATCTCGTGGCTAATCTACCAATCGTAATATACCGACTATCTCCGGAACATCCGTAAGATAGCTCGATTCGTCAATTCAAAACTTCGGCTTTCGGTTTGATAACGGTTTTTGGCCTGGGGCGAAGCCCCTAGGCCATAGTACTCATACCGATTTTTGAGACAAGCTGACTTGGCTGGCTGCCAAAACAATTACGAATGAATGAATTTGTGAAAGTCCGATTTACCACTTGGCGGTCATTCATGCGCAATCAAAGAAGACGGACCTATACAAACAAATAGGTCCCTGCAAAGAAGTTCTCAATAACCCGCATTGTAAATACAGAATATCACTATATAACATGACAGTGTTATAAAACGTGTAAAAAATATTATTGAAGCAAAATCGCTAAGCATTGGGTACGACATAGTTTTAATTATTGTTTGCATATTCATGCGAGAATAAGTTCCTCGCTTGACGGTCTAGGCCGAAAATATACGAGTGTCTACGGAGACAGTAAGAAGATTTTTTACTGATACATTTTTTAAGGTATTAGCACTCTAATGAACTTCGTTCAATATCGCATTCTTTCGTACATATCCGTCACTCCGAACGCTGGACTGTGTAGAAAAATAAGAATATTCTATAAATACGCTATGAAATACTAAATGTAGGACCCGCTTAAAGGGATCTTTTCACGCTTTGGTAAATTGACAAAATTGAAAAAAGTTGTTTCAGATTCGCAAATTTTCGTTTTAGTTATGATATTTGTGAGGAAACAGTAATACTGAACATTTACCATGGTCTAATATAGCCATTATATGCATCTTTTGACGATTTTAAAACCTAAAAATTATAAAGCGTTGCAACGCGAAACGATTGAGTAATTTGGAGAGTTCTGTTTTTGTCGTGAAATTTTTTGAAACAACGAAGATTGCTTATATAAGGTATAAAATACTTCAAATATATGTACTCGGCGGAATAGCTCAGTAGGCTAAAGCGTTTTTACATCAGGACTCTGGCAGGACTCCTGGGGTCACTGGTTCGAAACCTGGTCCGGGCAATGTTCTTTTCCTTTTTTAAATTTTATTCTTGATTTTTTACTGGAGCTTTTACGATCCAATGTTTACATTTATCGATATAAAGCATTTAATGAATAAGTTAAAAAATGCCAAAATCTGTGAAAAGGCCCCTTTAATACAATGACAACAAATATGGCCGACATTGTACCTGACAGATTGGGTCGTTTAAAGAAAAAGCAATTTGCTATATTGAAAGAGAACAATTAATAAAAGTGTTATTATTGTTCATATTAATGTGACTGGAGTTAATGATAAACGTCAACTAATGCATGGCAGTGTTGATATTTATGAAGAAAACGATTCCTGGAAATACAAATGTCAAACGAATGAAAATTTTTACCACTGTGAAGAATAACGTCTATAACCTGTGTCATTTACAAAATTTAATATTGTTCTTGAGCAGTAAAAGGGGATAAAGTGGATTAATGATTGTGTGATGACTGTAGCCATGTGAACGGGTTATCGTACGGCAAAACCCATCACGTAAAGAAGAGTCTTCAACTTTTCAAGAAAGGAATGCCTTGTTTTGCTATCAACACAAAGCTCGGAACAGGAAGGTACATGGATTACAGTATGCAATATTTTTTCAAGTATAACAGTTTCATTATTCATAATTGGAGTTCATGCGAGAATAAGTTCCTCACTGCACGGTCTCTAACTACCGTTTCGCGGAGTTTGTCAAAACAAGAGCAACTTGTTTGCCATTCATAATAGTTTTACTTTGAACTTTAATACATGTAAAAAAATATTATTGAATCAAAATTGTTAAGCATTAGCTACGGCATAGTTTTTATTGTTTACATATTCATGCGAGAATAAGTAGCTCACTTGACGGTCTCTAACTACCGTTTCGCGGACTTTGTCAAAACAATAACAACTTGTTTGCCAGTAACTTTGAACTATAATCTAAACTAATAAAAATAAGTCAATGGAACTTAAATTTACCGTATTTTCTCTTGATTTTTGCATGGTTTGAATTAACCTCAGCTTTAATAACAATGAATACAGTAGGGCACAGTCGACAGTGACAATTTTCGGATAAACTTCCTGGTTTTTGTCAAAGGTAAATTAAAATAAGTTTTTCATTTGTTTTTCTCATTAAAAAAGAATCAAAGTTGGTCTTAAAAGATGGAATTTCATGTTTAATGAATCTATTACACCAATCATGATGTTTGTATCAGCCGTTTTGGCGGTCATAACGACGATTTTAGACGCTGTTTATGTGTCTGTTTGCCTAGGTAGTTGTCAAAATCTTAAACACTTCTCAATTTATCATTTGTTGTTGAACTTTTCTATAATGACAATATTAACATTTCGTTGAACAATTTACGGGCATATATTCCATTAGACGTATCCTACTTTCATTTTATGTACTTAAAATTATTGTTTTACATTTAACAGACTGTGAACTGAACAAGGTTGTATCAAAAAGTAATATCAAATTTATGTTGCAAATCTTTGTGCAATCTGACAATGACAGGTTAGCGATGACAATTCCATGCGAAATGATAGCATTAATGCATATGTCAGGAATGTGTTTAATTACAATGTATATTTGATTATTTTTATTGGTACATATTTAAATGTTTCTATTCTTGTAAAAATTTATAGTTTTGGATGTCAATATTAATTGTTGTGTTCATGATCAAGTTTAACATAAAAGCAATGATGATCTAAGATTCATAACGACAAATAAAGAAAGTAGAAAGAAAAAATATCTTTCTCATAAAGTACGACCAACTACACAAATATGTTGTAATGCTTTTGAAACTTTATATTTTCAATGAATTGTCAGACATGACCAAGAGGTTGCAGCTTAAGAAAACTGATTAAATGTTCTCAGTCAATATGTTTCTGGACTATCGGAATATCGTTTAGATTGTATTGAGATGTAATACTTCAGCAGACCTTTGTTTTCATTGTCATATATTATTTTCAACTATAACACAATCATACATAAATATTTTGCTATATTTTATTTATTCAGGGGCAGAACCTACTACCTGGTAGTTTCAATGATGAGCTATCATGATATAGGGCTAAAAGATGGATGTGCCAAATCCACCTCATGAAAAACAGATTGGGCAAAAAAGGAGTGCGAACACTAAATGATGTGCTGCTAAATAGCAGGTTTGATATGATTTACACCTTGCATTGTTTACACTGCACCTTCATGTATACCAGTGACTTTAAGATCTGTGTTGGGAGAATAAGGCGCGACCTAGATAACATTTTTAAGGAAGTCTTTTTAAATTATTTCACCATTTGTAATGGGATAATGTCGAGAGCTCGCTCATTCGTGATAGTGTTCTATAGATTTTATGATTTTTTTAACAAGTAAGTTATTTTCAGTAAAGTGCAATCGCGCGTTTGTAATATGAAGTCCCAACGCTGATCCGACATTTTTCTAACCGTTCAAACGCGTCATTGCACATTACTCGAAAAATACTGATTTGTTTAAAAAAAATCATGATACATGTACCTATAGAAAACTCTCACGATTCAGCCGGCTCTCGACTTTATCCCATTTAAAATAGTGAAATATTTAAAAAGAAATCCGTGAAAATGTTAACTGGGATGCGCTTTATTCTCCCAACACAGATGGTTTACCTTTATGGTGTTAAGTATGGATACTATTTCTTAATATTAAACATTGACAATATACAGTACTATTCACTATGCATAACTTGAGGGTTCAGATTGTATAATGTACCAAGCAATAATCTGTTTTTCGTCTTGATTACATAGTTTTAATAATATTTCTTGTGTTATTTTCACATACATGTAGATTAAGTTAAACAAGCATTAAGGCAAAACTAAAACATGACATGGTTTTCAATTTCAATAAATTGTTGACAAGCTTATGGTATCTACTGGTGATATGTATTTTTTATGTGTTTGTTTAAGGTTTCTAATCAGGCATTTTTATTTTTATTATTGCAGATCTTTACAAGTGAATTCGGCAAATCCTGATGCAACCTGAGCTTACCAAGTTTACTGACAGTTTGGACTCTGTGTGGATGATAATATGGACAATATATTGTGCTCATGTTGTGTTGTGATTGACATTTTTTAACAGATAAGATTTTTTAATCCAGACTTAACAGGTGATTTTTCTTCAAAGAATAATTACAATACTTTTTTATTGATGTGCATGAATTTGAGTACAAAATATCAACAATGTTTATCTTGTGTTGTTTTTCCAATCAGTCTGTCATCCATAGGTAATATATTAAGTATGAGAAGGGTATATTTTATTTTTACATTTTTGTTGTTTCTGCACACCATGTCAGATACATGAAAATATATTTTATGCCCCCAACGGGCGGCATATATTTTTCGCACTGTCCGTCTGTCAGTATGTCTGTCCTCCGTAACACTTTTGGTGTTCACTCTCTAATTCAAGTAGTTCTAATCCGATCTCCAAACTTGGTCAGAAGTTGCATCCGGATAATGTCTAGGTCAAGACGAACATGGGTCATGCCGGGCCAAAAACTATGTCATAGGGTCACTTAGTGCCTTTCAAACATTCAGCATGGTGTCCGCTCTCTAATTCAAGTAGTTTTCATCCGATCTTTCCCAAACTCTGTCAGATGTTATATCTACATAATGTCTACGCCAAGTGTGAACATGGGGCATGCCGGGCTAAAAACTAGTTCACTGGGTCACTTAGTGCGTTTTAAACATTCAGCTTGTAGTCCGCTCTCTAATTCAAGTAGTTTTCATCTGATCTTCACCAAACTTGTTCACAAGTTTTATCTAGATGGTCTCTAGGCCAAGTTCGAACATGCATGTTAAGAATTGGCAGAAAAAAACATCTACAAACTGCAGCAGATGACATATGTAACAAACAAAATATAAATATTGAACACCTGTTATGTAGCAAACTAATAGTTAAATAAAATAAAGGCGATGTATATCTCAAAAACATTTGCACACTTATGCTTTTATGTAGTGACAAAGTTACAGTTGGGGGCATCCGTGTCGTGTGAACACATTTGTTTGATTAATGATAAACAACTCATTCATAGTGATCTAACTATAAAATGTTCTTTACACGATAAGAAATACATTGTATTGTATGCCTGCTAATATTGTGGTCTTAAAATAATATCACTAATACTGTTGTAGTTCATTTAAACATCAAGATATGTGATGTTAACGTATGTGTTCATGTTATGTTTGTATTTGATTTATTTTTACATGTTAATGAATATTTTGGTGTTTAAAGTTCAATCTATAGTGAATTAATTAGTGACGTGTGCAATTAAATATGTAGTGCTTATTGCTTTTATTTTGTTTAAGTTGGAAATCATGTTTTTGAATCTCTACGGATGAAATGCACTAGTGAATTTGGTTTGACACTTATGCGAAGATTAATAATATATTAACTTCAAATACATTGTTGATCACAAACAGCATGTATATGCAATCCACAAATTACTGTTTCCGTAGCAACTGTTAACTTAATGTATTTTGTCTACTTAATTTTATCAATCATGGAACAAAATAGAATTGCTAAATAAAAAAATAATGTCTGGCAGTACAGACACACAACACAAATTGTATCATGAGGAGTTATTCGTTTTAGTATTAAGTTCATAGCTGTACAAAATGTTCAATTTCTGAATACACACCTTTTTCCAGAAAATGTGCATATATTTATGTATATAATAAACATGTAAATGATGTTCCATATCTGTCCAGAACATATTTTGTTGATTTTCTGTGTCTTTTTTGGCTTAAATTCTTTAAAATAGTAATAAATATGAAAAAAAAGAACATGTCTTGTTCCCATGGCAACCATGAGTATTTACGGATTAATTTTAGTACAATTAATTTCGTACTTTGAAATGAATTATGTTCATCCAGATACGCAATCAATGGAGATATTATCAACACAAACTGATCAGCATAACAAGTACCGATACTGGTTGAATAAGGACGTCATGTCATCCAAAACGGGCATTAAGCATTTATGACACACAAAAAGTGACAGACCCAGATGGGTCATATTCTCGTTCCCAGCCACATATCTTCATCGCCTATGTAGGATGGCCATGACTTATTGATCGACTATCCATTGGGACTTTTTGAAAAATGCAGCTGCAGCTTTGATTTTTATAAACCTGTTTATAATAATGCATACACATACTAAATCAATAAAAAAACTTCCGACAAAACGTCTTCTTAAAAAAAGATAGTTTGACTATGTATAAAGATATTGACAACTATAAACATAGTCAAACTATCTTTTTTTAAGAACTAAACTTCTTCTCAAGCACACTAAATCTAGCCCCAGGCCTTCAGCGCCTATGGCGCTTTGATTGTATAAAGTTTTAGTTTTTAGTATTTCTCCACAATTCACTCGCAAATTGATAGCGGTAATAACAGGTATTGTGTTTGTAACGATGTATTCGGTTGATTAAACTCGATTTTATAGACGTACGTGAAACATATTTTTTTTTACATTAAAAATGGGTAAACAAGAAGAACTCTGAGCTGTACGTATGTACTTATAAAAGCTCAGTGCATTCAAGAAGAACTAGTTCACTAACCATCAAGCCGGAAATGATTCCTGCACACAGGTAAAGTAAATAATACAATTTGTGCAGAATGTTTATTTTTTACAAAATATTATTTAAACCATTATATTTTAGATGGATTGAACTGAAACTCAAAGTCTAAAGCTAAGTAAGACACTTAAGCCAGTTTCCTGGGTAGAAACAATACTTGTTCATAGTATAGCAGACTCATGCGGCCTCATGTTTATTTGGCCTCGGCCTTTGACCTGGGTCGCTTTGATTTCAGGTGTTTAGCCCCCATATCAACAAGGCTTTCTCGACCCTATCTGTACTTATTATCCCCTGCCATAGGCGGAGGGATATTTTTCTGGCGTTGTCCGTCCGTCATTCCGTCCGTCCTTCCGTCCGTCCTTCCGTCCATCCGTCCGCCCTTCCGTCCGTCTGTCCGTCCATCCGGAGCCATACCTTGGAAGTGCTTTGGCGGATTTCATTAAAACTTGGTATGAGTATATATATGGATAAGAGAATGATGCACGTTAATTGGCATTGTACACCATCTGTTAATAACAGAGTTATGGCCCTTTGTATCTTGAAAAAAATGTTTTTTGTGTGTGTCCAGAGCCATATCTTAGAAGTGCTTTGGGGGATTTCATTGAAACTTGGTATGGATATGTATATCAATAAGAGGATGATGCACGCCAAATGGCATTGTACACCATCTGTTAATAACGGGGTTATGGCCCTTTGTATCTTGAAAAAATGCTTGTTTGAGTGTCAAATATAACACTTTTGTGTCCAGAAGCATATTGGCGGGGGATATCAATTCAACGAATTTGCGTGTTCAAATTTTTGACGATGCTGCGAAGTAGCACGTCTAAGGTATCATACCATGAACAAATTCTTCTCAATGGCGACCTATGTAAAAGACCGAGCCAGTCCGATTGAGATAGCTCGATTTTTCTAATCGGCATACCTCGCTTATTATTATTGATAAAGGTATAGGAAGCTCAGCTATAAATAGGACAGCATATTCTGGGAAAAAGATTTAATAATAGTTTGAAAACGTTAATTTTTAATCAGTTATATTCAATTCATTATATGTTTGTAGATCAATGAAACAACTATGCATTTTCTGTATTGTATTTGACATTTGTCGTGATTCAGTAAATAAATTGCGAATTAAAACGTGTATTATTAACTTTCAACGCGATCATGAGTGTAAAGAAAACGAATTATTTCGAACCTGCCAATTGTAAACGTTGTAGCGACTATGGTATATAAACAGCATAATAGCCTATGACATCTGAGACTCAGCTTCCCTTTCTCGTTTTGACTGCCGGGCGAATAGGACGTGCGAATAGGACGTGTCGATAAATCGGATAATTTCGATAAGGATTAAATTCGGATTAACTATAAAATCTATTTAGGTTAATATTAAAGTTAATTCTAAAAAAGTGAATAATACATAAAATTTGGAGCTCTCGTTTGGAGCTAAATCTGGGGAAAAGTGTTAAAATCAGGAAAGTGCATTTGTGAAAATAACCAGAAAATAATAATAGTAGCTAGTAAAGAACGTATTTAACAAATCGGACTTAAAATAATTAATTAAATTATTTCTCTTTAATCACGTGTTTATATTATCAAACCTAAAACAAAAAACTATATGACAGGTAATTAGTAGGGTATCCAGATAGCAGGTAAAACTAGAGCTCTTAGTGCAATTGCTTCGAATTCTATAAATATTTTGTGGTGTAATTGGTGGGATATCGAACCAAGAAGAAGGGTGCGTCAACGGGAAAGTAGTAAGTCTGTACAGATTTTAGTAGGCACTAACGACTACAATCATAGATACCCCGCATAGTAGCTAATAAAAGTAGGTAAAGTATTATATTCGGATAAAACATAATAATTTAAAGAACAATATAATTGTGGTAAAACTTTGGAGCCTAAAATCTATCAATTTACGTAAACGCAATCCAGACTACTTAAGTAAATTTCCTAATAGACCCTCTAATTACCTCCACATTCCATAGCTAGCCAAACAAGCGAACAAATGGTTTTTCATCGCCCAATTAAGATCAATTTGGGCTAGAAACATCTGTGCAATTATCACTCCTAGCGAATCCTCCAAAACAAGCTCTATTAACTATTAACACTTATTAGGTAATTACGCAAGAAATACGCGTCCTTAACAAAAAATATAATAAATTAATAATAACCGTAATAGTAAAAGGTATTAATTACAATCTCCAACTCGCGCGCGCGGTATATACGAAACTTAACAAATCGCTTTTTTAACACTTCCAAACAAGTGTTTGCAGTATCAGAACAAACAACATTTAGGGACATATCTATCTCAATACGTTACCAAATAGGGCCAATTAACAAATAAAGGAATTAGACTCCAATCGGCGTAAGTAACACTCTTTTCGATTGTAATCAGTAATTCTAAAAATATGATGAGAAAAATCACTCTAACCGCTAAGACCTCTGAAACGCCTAAATCAAAAAGGGCACAAAAGGCAAAATCCAGCAAAAAAACCCGCGCTGGAGATGCTTCATTTGACTCCCCTCAGGCAAACAAGTCATGTAATGGGAAGCTCTTATCTCCTCTCTCCGACCCTAACCCTTCATCCCATGAAAAACCCCATTCTGAAAAAAGGACCCATACTGGCCCCTTCAAATCAGGCCCCGCACAGGCACTATGGATTACGGTCACCCTCACGACGGTGGGCATTATTTTCCCGCGCGACAAGGCAAATGCCATCGGGGAAGCTTTTCTTAAGTATATGGGGAGCGAGGTCGCGCGGCCACAACACGAGACTAACAAAGGTCTGATATTTAGTGTTCGTAAAGACTGTCTTAACAATGCCGAAAAATTCTCCTACAACAGAAACAAATACGATTTTAAATTAACAGTTAAATCTCCCCAAGCGAAAGGAATTATCCATGTCCCAAAAAGCGCGAACATTACCAAAATCAAGCAAGAACTACAAGCCAAAAAAAACGTAGAGTCTGTCCATAGTGGGGTAAATTATACTTTTATTACCGTCACATTCAAAACCGAAAACGCGCCAACCAAATTACTTGGACTTAACGTTAAGCCCGCGCTGCACTCTTACATCAGGTGCGCGAAATGCCAGATGTTCGGACATGCCGAGCTAAATTGCAAGAATAATGCCAGATGCCCCCATTGTGCGGGAAATCACACCCATGACACGTGTCAAAACAGAACTAACAAAAAATGTGCGAATTGCAACGGTAATCATAGCGCGGCTTATAAAAATTGTCCCACTTACCTCAAGTACGTAATGAAGATTCAGGAAAAAAACCTTAATGAAACAAACAAATACATTAATAATATCCATACGAATGCCAAACCTACCAATCTAGAGAACCTAGCAAAACTTCCAGTCAGTAAACAGAATTAGAAATCCTAGCTATTCTGAAAGATAAACTGGGCGATAGCGACCCTGACCCCAGCAATGACCACACTACATCAAACACAAAAATACAAACATCATCAACAACAACACTACCAGAATCCCAGCAGCAACTGCAAGCATCCGCCATCAGCCAGCAATCCCAACAACTACGAAGCAAACAAACTATCATCAACCACAATCATCTCACACAAACACGCCAGCGCCACCAACAACAAGCCTATCGCTATTACTACAACAAAGGGCCATATAATAGCCACAAACAATTTCACTATCATAGGGCTATGCGCACCCATACAATGCTATACCAGCCAAATCACGGAGCATGGCACACAGGCGCCCCCCCCCCTTTTCCGGCCTTCGCCAGGAACATTTACGGTTACTATTAGGCAGTTGTATTAACTAGATAAAGAAATAATTCATACTTCCTAGAGGCATTATAACATCCTAAAGCCCTCAAATGACCTAACCTAACAAACCTAACCGTCATGTCGTGGAACGCCCGAGGGATAGGAAAACAAAATGAAAAAATGTACGAATTACAAAATTATATTAACAAAAACGAAGTACATGTAATCTGCCTACAGGAAACCAACTTCAAAAGCACTCACCGACAAGTTCATCTCAAAGGGTACCAACCACCAGTTAGGTCTAAACAAAGAGACAAAATGATAGGCACTGGAGTAGCAATTTACGTAAAAGAGGGCATACCTTTTACTGAAATAGAAGTCAACCAAGAAAGCCCCATTGAATCATGTGCCATCACACTTTACACGACTAAACACCAATCATTCCGTATTCAATGCGTATATGCACAAACTAAAGATAATACCACCAAAAACTATTCTAAAATATTTCAAAAAATGACTTACAGAAATAGTAATATTATTGTTGGAGATTTCAACTTAAAACACCCCTGTTGGAACCCTGAGGGCGACCCACGATGTGACGATCATGCCGAAAATCTCTTGAAATTTCTTAATGATAACAGCATTAACTTCATTAACGACGGCCAAGTAACGAGACTGGCTGACCGCGAAGATCACCGTGATAGCGCGATCGACCTTGCCCTTATTTCATCCCACCTCCAACCAGTAAGCGAATTCAACGTAATTGATAATTCCTTTGGCAGTGACCATCTTCCGATAATAATAAACCTTAAGCTTAAAATGCAAAATACCCTTCCGTCCACACAACACAAATGGAAAATTAACAAAGCCTCACCTGAGAAATGGAATAACTTTAAAACTCAGTGTGATAACGAATTCACCCACAATCAAGATAACACTGATATCAATACTCACTTTAAAACTTATGTGACCAAACTTAAGACAGCGCTTGATAATTCCATCCCTGTAGTAAACAACAAACCCCAAAAAATTAAACGCTCAGTTCCATGGTGGAATCAGGAATGCGATGACGCCATTAGATATCGCGAAAAATGTAGGAAAACATGTATCCGCATCAAAACAGGACCTAAATATGAAAAATTAAGAGAAGCCCGCATAAGAGTCAAACAGGTAATTAAAAAGGCAAAAACAGATAGTTGGAATGAATTTTGTAATACAATTTCATATAAAACAACAAGTAAAGAACTATGGGATCACGTAAGTCGTATGCAAGGCAGACCTCCAACTATAACACCTATTTTCCGCGTAAATAACCAAATTCTTGTTACTAATGCAGATAAAGCCTCGGCGCTGGTCCAGCATTATCAAAACATAAGCAGTGACGAAGGTTACTCTGAAACTTTTAAAGCAAGAAAACAAATTCCTAAAAATGAATTCCCTGACTGGCTACAATCTACCGACCAGGGCAAAATCCACAAATACAATGCTCCATTTAGTCTGTTTGAACTCGAAGCGGCTCTCCTAACTTGCAAAAATCTCGCACCGGGCGATGATAACATTAATTACAAAATTCTAAAACATTTGCCGATATCCGCGAAACAAGAACTAATAACTCTCTTCAATAAATCTTGGGCCGAAGGTACTCTTCCCGACCAATGGAACGAGGCCATAATTATTCCAATCATAAAAGCAAATAAACCAAAAGACTCCCCAGCCTCATATCGACCCATCTCACTTACCTCTACCTTTACCAAACTTATGCAGAAAATGATAAAACCGAGACTCTGCGCGTACTTAGAAAAACACAACACAATTGCTCAAGTTCAATCAGGCTGCAGATCTAACCATTCTTGCGAAGATCATATAGTCCGCTTAGAAGCCGATATAAAAAAAGCACAACTTCTCGGTCAGACAGTGGAAGCCGTTTTTTTGGATCTCACGGCTGCCTTTGATAAATTATGGAATGAGCATGCCATTCAGCTTCTTTATGAATTAGGAATAGAGGGCACCATGCTTAAATGGCTAGCAGCGTTCCTTAAAACCCGTAAAATTAAGGTGAGATTAAACGGCGAAACCTCCGAGACTGTGGAAACTGTTAATGGTTGCCCCCAAGGTAGTGTACTGTCGCCGATAATTTTTTCAATTGCTATGAACACGCTTGAAACAGCAATAAAGGAGCAAAACTCTAAAAACTGTAACGACCAAATACAATTATCACTCTTCGTAGATGACAGCGCGATATAGGCCGCATCTAAATCACCGACTTTAGCCATTCAGAAAATACAAGCGGCCCTAACTGCGATTGAAAACTGGAGCACAAATTATGGTTTTCTTATAAATCCAACAAAAACTCAAGCCATTTTATTCCCTGCAAGTACACGCAAATCTTAAATATACAACGAAATCCCGCAACTCACGCTATGCGACATACCACTTACGTTCCTCGATAACATTACGTTCCTAGGAATGACATTCGATAAACAATTAACATGGAAAGACCACATATTTAACTTAATTACTAGATGTCAAAAGGACCTAAATTTTCTAAAAGCAATCCAAAGACACAACTGGGGAACTGACAAAAAAACCCTCATGCGCATATATAAAACCACTATCTGGGCAAAAATAAACTACGGTAGCATCGCATACCACTCTGCTAGCGACTCACTATTAAACAAACTGCAAGTTATCCAAAACACAGCACTCAAAATTATTACCGGTACACGAAAAACAACAAGCACCATAGCACTACATATCGAATGTGGAATGCTCGAACTTAATCAACAAAGAGATATTAACCAATTGAAATATCGCGCGCGAACGGCCTCTATGGGAAGCAACCTTCCAATAAATGAGAGTGTTACGGAAGATCCAGCTTATTTTAAAACAAAACATAAAAAGCGATTCGGACTTCCGTATGCACAGAAAGTGCGAACGTTAGGCAGTTACTACAAAACTGACAAAATTATAACACAAGCACCCACTTACTATAGCCTTAGCTCACTCTCCAGACCTGACATCGACTTGCAACTAACAACTCTGATAAAAAAATCCGACAACGACCCCGAAAACGGTTCTATAGCCCAAACTCACATAACAAATAACTACTCTAATTACATCCAAATATATACCGATGGAAGCAAAAATGACGAACACAAATTAGCCGGCGCCGCATATGTAGTATATAACACTCAAAATGCTGTCATCCATCACAGTAAAGTAAAATACACAAAACACCTGACTATATTTACATGTGAATTAGCCATAATAAACAGCGCGCTAACTTAGCTGAACGAATTAGAAACGCATGAACTATTTAATTACGTAATTATATCTGATTCACTCAGCGCTTTGCAAGCGTTAAAAGCAGGTACATCCAGAACGCGACCAGACTTAATATATTCGGTGTTAAAGAAAATCTCTAAATTAACAACTAAAAACATCTCAATTAAATTTCTTTGGATTCCGAGTCACGTAGGTATTTTGGGAAACGATCATGCTGACCAACTCGCTAAGGTAGGATCACATGAGGGTCTACCTTCAAACCTACTCCCTAGCGCACGCGAACTGATCGCAATCATTAATCAGAAAGCTTATAACGAACAGGACCACCGATGGTCAATTTACTGTGCAGATCATGATTTTACGCTATTTAATAACCCTAGTCATAAGATCAACATCTACAGCCCCATTAAACGGGAAGATAGAGCATACACACGCCTGAGGCTGCGGGTGTCACGTCTGCATGGGGACTATTACAAACCTGTCAACTGCCCGCAATGTAACATTCCAAATACGTTCGAACACCTCTTTTTTGTATTTCCGGCATATACTGTACACCGCCTAGAATTAAGTGCAGGGGTACTAGCAGCGTACAAAAAAAATACTGTGATTGATCGCGGTCTACTGCTAATGCCGCCGAGCGGGATCGGCCCTATTGCAAGACAACATGTTTTCAAATTTTTGCGAGACACGGGGTACCTCGATAAAATATAAATATACTAATTAAATCACGTACATCGAAACACATCGCGTTTACTGACGTAGGCATTTACAGCAACCAATACAATACCCAGAACAACATTTTCAAATGTCTGGAATAAATTTTTGTGAGAATTATGATATCACATTGTGATCATCAGGCTTCCGTAAAGCCCTCACATAATTGAAACCAGACATCTACATATCATCTGGACAAGATTCAATTTACAATTAAACACGATAAATAGCAATTTATGATCCATAAACTGAAAACCACTACCAAAGGACTGGAATTGATTTTCGTGAGAATTACGATATCACATTGTGATCATCAGGCTACAGTATAGCCCTCACAAAATCGAAACCAGATATATAAATATCAGCTGAAATAAACTCAAATGAGAATTGGAATCTCAATACAGCACCAACAACACACAATGCTAAAACGACGGAAGGGTACGTTTTCCCCAACACGCAGGTCACTCAGCCGTTCAACGACGGGAGGGTACATTCCCCCTAATACATATGTCACTCGGCCTTTCTCGACCACTATGGATAAGCTCTAATCCTTCTTTTAAATCCAAATATCGCTCTAGATAACACAATCCAGGGTTCCGCGAGACCCTCTTTTTCCTTCTCTCAAGCTGTAAACAGCCACCGACCACGAAGGCAGGGGAAAGCACACAGATAACATACTTCCACGCAATGTCGGAAGATATTAAGTGCGCACGTGGGCAAATCGCTTTTACTCACAGTGCAACCCCTATAGTTGTAAATAATGTTGTAAATAAATATGACAAGTAAACTTTTCCCATATCCACACTAACAAAACATGTTGGGTGGAGCGCGTCGGCAGGGCTAGTAGAGCGCGCCTGGCGAAATACCAACTTGTCCGTGCACTCTGGCTCTGTTGAAATGACCCACCCATCATAACCAAAAAAAGAATGGTGACGGTTTTTATTGTTGTTTTCCCTACTGTAGTGTAGATGATGCTTTCCCGTTGTGTAGTTTAAACAGAGCCCGTTATATGACAGGAGTGTTAAATGAATAAGTTAGGAAATTCTAATTCACCCATGAATGCAAACCAAACCAAACCAAACCAACGGTGGCTTTTTTTCTCTTGTTAATCGCATGCTCTCTTATATTCTTCATATTATCTGGTTTATAGTGCATGATATTTTTAATGATAATTCAATACTGCTCCAGCAGCTGGAGTTTCACTTCTTTATATTGATATATATGGGCGACGAGGAAACAGCCTAAATTAGGAAAGAAGCTGTATACCTACTCTGCAATATGCTTGATTTTCACTCACTGGTCATATATCTGGTTATTAGTGTGTGCGTGTTTAAATTGTTTTACTAATACTGTTAATCCTAACCTAACTGACTCACACGTCTTCCGCGAGGGACGTTAAACGGGGGTGCAGTGTATCGGTGCTCTACACCGGGCACTTTAAAGAACCAGGAACGCCTCTGGAAGTGGGGCGTTTCCTGTATCCTGCTCGAACCCCCACTAATACCTCTCCTGGGGCGGAGAGCCCTATAAAATCACACACAATTTCGTAAAACAAACCATAAACAAAAAATCATAAATAATAATAATTATAATAATGATAATAATAATGGTTATGATGAGAATGATGGTTATGTTAATGTAAGTGATGATTATGAAGTTGGGGTTAATGATAATGATGATAACTTACTAATTATGGTTATAATAGGAAAAAATGTGCACACTTAACGAAAGATATTCCTAATCATTTATCTATTTTATATTATAACGGGTCTACTATGATTAACGTTTTTTAAAATTGTAATATAATTCTCCTCCTGTCTTCTTTTTTATTTTTTATATATTTATTTTATACCAGTGAACGATAAGGTCTCATTGGCCACTGTGCACTGGTGTATTTGTATTAAAAATAGTAATATTAATAATAATAAACCTTTGGCGAAAACCCGAGCTGTGGGGGTAAATTTGACCTACTTTGGTTCAAAATTAGAATATTTTCCCCTGACAGGTCACAGGGGCAGGTCCGCACATAAGGCTGTCGGGAAGACGCAGCGAGACCTGTAAATAAACTCTGACATTCACACATGACATCTGAGAAACTCGCTCTTATGCGTGCTTTCTCATTTTTGCATGTTTAATAAACGTTTCAAACAGAAATTACAGAGCCACATCAGTGCACATACTATGTTTGATTATTCATTCGTTTGTTGGATATTGTTTGCTGTTTTAAACACATATTAGGCCATATCGCGGGGATTTAGTTAACCTTACCATGTGTTCAAAGGCGAACTCACGTATTCAAGTGCTCTTACGACTATGTGCTCATACCTACTTTCCGGAATCATCATGAAATTATTGCTGTACTTAATGAACAAACATGCCTAAGCTTATTGAATTAGAGAAAAAAAAATAATCAAAAGAAAAAATAAATATGTTCATGCACATGGGCATGTGAAATAACGTCCGTACAGCATCATTAACTTAGGAAAGTAAACAACGAAATATAAAGTTTGGTATGATAAACATGTGAAATTAAAGAGCTTGGTGTAATTAAAGAGCATGCCAAGTTTTGAATTTATATGCTGAAACGTTATGTTATAACCCATAAACGTTTTACCGTAACATGACGTTTTAAGATAAGTGGTACAGAAAATACACATCGAATATCTGAAAGATATTTCTTGTTATATTTGATCGAGAATGTAACCCGCCTCCCAGTTTCGCTGAATAGATCAAATTCCCCACGGATACTACTTCCCCGTACCCCCATTTTTTTTCGTACCCTACATTTTTCGTACCCATTTTTTTCGTACCTAATTTTTGCTCGTACCCAATTTTTGTCGTACCCATTTTTTTTCCTACCCAATTTTTTTTTTCGTAACCTAATCTTTTTTCGCACCCATTTATTTGCATGATTTGTGTACCCAAAATGTTCGTAACCATTTTTTTCCGACCCAAAATGTTCGTACCCACATATACAATTGTGGTGATGTAGATAAAATTAAATAGATGCTTTTATATCAATCCTCTTCAAAAGCATTGTCACACCAGTACTTTCAGTACTTTGATTTTATACACAAACACTACGTAGCGCAGACAACATTGTAAAAGCGTCGTAGTGAATTTCCATTTGAGTATCGGGGTATCTCGCAAATGATTTTGACATTTTCCTGAATAAAATAAAAGTCAAAACACGCTGTATCATTTTCATATTTTAGTTTGTTCAATATAACAACAATTATTGTATTTATCTGATTGCACACAAAGTGCCGTGTAAAGTTCATATTCTTTTTACAACGACCAATAAACAGCGTCATCTATATTTAGATTTTATGCAACATGTATAAGTCATTTTCTGGAAATTGGGAGAAAGGAAAAGCGATTTTTCGATAATAAACCAACGTTTTTTTCGGCGTAAGCTGTATTAAGCCAGCTTTTCACCCTGACTTGACCTTTGTAAGTGTCCAATAATACTCAAATAAAATTTCCCGCGGCTAGGTACGAATGAATACACTTCATTTATTCCATTGGCTGATTTGAGTATAACACCAGAACATTGGAAACATATCCGCGTCTTTGTAACACTGTTTTACTGCATGAAACAATTTTATCTCTAATGAAAAGGCTCAATAGATAGAACAGTTTTACAATCAATTTTCGACATAAATACAGTTTGTGCGTTCACCTTTTATTTTCAGAGAATTACCAGCGCAAAAGCGTTTATACTAAAGGCTATGTTGTCATATTTAGTACTTACTTGCATTGCATTTCAACTCGCGAGGTTTCGGGTCAATTCGCGGCCATTTGTGAAAGTCAGAGTTTATATACAGTTCATCACCGGAGTTCGCAGAAGGGGTTGCGAAGTGTTACACCGGTCTTACTGACAATAACGTAATGCATTGCATTCCAATCCGCAAGGTATCAAGGTCAGTTTGCGGTCAGTTGCAGAAATCTTTATACAAACGCCGTCTCGTAAACTTTGTGCACTTGAAGTTTGTTTTGATCAGAAAGATACTAAATAAAGATATTCGGCGATATTATTGTGGTATGTCAATCATCGATTTTTAATATGGTTTCAACATTTGCATGATAAGGACCAATTTTGATAAAATTAATTAGAAATATTTATCCATTTAGACCAGTTTATTTATGAGCACAATAATTCACTATACTATAATTATGCAATTAAATAAGATTCGAGTATTGCCGGCTGACCTATATGCACTCGTTTATTTTCATGTTTCTTGTGTTTTTCTATTCTGTAAATATAGATATCTGAGTAATAATATCACATAAAGCAAAATAAGCCACGAAATCTGGCGCAGCACCCCGTAAATGATTTGCTTATGATGTAGCTAAGAACTGCGCAGAAAAAAGGCATCCGCTACTTTTTATCTCATAGAGATAACTTTTGATCGTTCATAAACATCGACCACAATCAACGCCGTATATCTTTTTTTAAAGATATTTCTTGTTTCCATTAAATTTGTAATAATTATTTATATTTTGTTTTGTCTGTGTATGTTTGATTGGTTCTCATTTGTTTTTAGCAAATCTTATGAAAAAAAAATATCGTGATGGTAAATGTTTAAAGCAAGTCCCGTTTCCGAGATCATATATGAGAATTACTTCGATATGTTTACTGATACAATTATGGTTTTTACAGACGACACGTGCTTATCGGTACTTGATTGAGCAATAAAACAAAGACGCAGTCGGCGGTTTTCAGACGGCCTTTGGTACTGACCAACATAATAATTAATAGTGCACGTGCTTATCTAACATTTAGGAATAAAACACACGGGAGACTAGACTGCTTGTTTGGGCCATAACCGGTGGTTATTTTCAGTAGCAACTAACGAGTTCGGGTAATAAAGCACTGAGATTATGATCTGAAAACTGCATGGAGTCTGAAATGGAACAAAATGCCGACAAATCAAAAGATTAACCGCCTTATGTTTCATTATAAAATAAAATGCCGACAAATCTAAAGTTTAACCGTCTAATGTTTCAGTATAAAATTCGATATTTTAAGGCGGGGTTCTCACTGCATTTCCTTTTGCATTCGCATACGCTTGTATAACTTGTTATATCCTCGTATTATTTGCACAGATTTAGTAACATTACAATGAAAATGCTCACGCTTTCCAGGCGGATAACGTGATATTACACAAGTCATCTTTATTTTCGCGCAATTTCTTAGAGAACAGCAGATTTACAAGTGTATTTAATTGTCACAATAATGATACTGTTTTGCGTCACAATATTATTTTGGTAGTCACATTTATGCCGCACTTAATGTTTCAATATATTCATTATTGCCCAATAATTTCGTTTATTAAATTTATAATAAGAAGCAACATGCACATGGCCATTTCTGAAAATCGGGACGAAGTGAATGTAATCATTTTTAAATATAAACGAATATAAGTTTTTATTAAAATTGACAACATTATTTATATTTGTTTTCGGCATGATGCCAAGGGAATACTCGTTGTGGATGAGGAGTGATTCCGAAAACAAAAAAGTTTTTCCGCGGCATAGCCGCGGATTTTGTTGGTTTTGCGTGAGCTGTACTGTATTACTCCCAAACGCTTGCGCGCTTACCGAAATCTAACCTGTTACTACGTGTAATGGTGGTATTAGTCATAAATTAACACATCCACACTGGTATTAACCCATTATTTACGAAAATATTTACGTAACATTTTGTCCACGAATAGCGCTTTATGACTGGAGTATCACGTGTATATGTAAACTAATAGGGAATATTGGTACTTGCGTAACTTAACGAAATCAGCGATATTAATTGTATTTTATGTCAGAAACAAATGAAAACTATTGTGTGTTTCTATTTTAATAAACACGTTTCGATGCCACCTTTTTGTTGTTCTGCACTTCCAATTATAATTATTGATAAATGTCCCATAAGCAACGTTTAATAGTATTTATATCACTTTTATACGTAATAACATGGGGGATTTCGGTTCCAGTTATAAAGCGCTATTCGTGCCGAAAAACACGTGGACGAAATGTTGCGTTAGTATTTTCTTAAATGACATGAGTAAATACAAGTGTAGAGGTGTTCATTTATTACTAATACCACCAGTACATGTAGTAACAGGTTACATTGCGGTAAACGGAGAAATACGTTGCATCCGTAGTGGACAAATATGTTTGTTTTGAAAGAAAACATAATTCTGGATAGTTTAACCTCTTTGTTGCATGTTTAATGCACATACTGTGTTTTGATTCATAGGCATGGAAACCTATAATAATCATCAATATTCAAACAATGTGTACGCTCTCCAGTCTTACGTATTTCGTAAAAAAATGGAAAACAAAATGGTTGTCCTAGTGTGCTATCATGTTGTGTATTGCCAATGAGAAAAAAAATGTTACGGTATTGTTCGATTCATTTGATTACTTTGATTCACTATACGCGCTGCACATCGACAATATATATCGACGTACTTTTATATACATTAATGTCATTCATTAAATTATAATGTATTTATTTAAAGCATGACCTAAATAGTTCATGTCTCAGGTAGACTTTCGACACGCGGTTAGCTTCAGCTAACAATTCATTTGATCAGTACTCAGTGTTTGCGAAACGGAAGCCAATTTACAGAAGTAAATAAGAAAAGAGAAATACTGGTTTGGAGCTTTGCGTGAACAACACCAAAAATACCAGTTCTCACGCAAGCACCATGAAAAAAATATGTTTGCAAAGTTTTATGAAAGCGAACCTTGAATAACCACACGCAATGCTGAGTACAATATTCTGTCATCGACTCATTGCTCCCTAATGATTGCTGTAATTATAGGTGGATGTTTTATTGACTTTGTGCGTTTATGATATCCAGATAATTGTATTAAATTTATTGTATAGCCCTTATATTGCTTTTAGTAGATGCTGGGATTATTAAAGCGGCAAAATACTAGACCAGCGCAACCCTGTCGCCGGAATGTATAGAGTTACGATGCTTAATCAAACAATATAACAGCTGTTTCTGAGAAATCACAATTTCATAACAGAATCTCTTCGGCTGCAGGAAATCAGTTTTTAAAATGAACAAAACATAAGATAAAAATTAATATAAAATTGATTTCATATGCGTATATTTTAAAGAGTTCTTCTGCTTCATCTTAGTTTTTAAATCAAACAAATAAACCCAAAATCATCGTATAAACACAATCTTACTATAGCGGCGTATTTAAGTCATGCTCTTGTAAGTTGTAGTTCTTGAAAAAGACAACAAACCAGTCCAACAAATAGCCACCTATTTTGAACGGTCAATGTGACGCCGTTTGTATTCAGCTCCAACCCTCGCAAATTTACCACATAGCATCACAACTCTCATAAAATCTCAATAAAAGATAATCAATCCAACTCAGACAATTTTATATTGACATGAATCAAGTTTGGCGCGGGATATAAGATAACACAGGATTAACATACACAATTAAAACAGAACGAGGCACCAATCGACACGTGAGCCTCGTTCTCGGAAAACTTAGCTTAATACATGTGCGCCAAGTGTCATCTAGATTAGCCCGTACAGTCGGCACAGGATTATCAGTCCGGAAACTTTGTTTGAAAGAGGCCTCTTCTTAACAGACATGCAGTGAAGGCAGAAAGTGGTGTCCCTGCGAACTGAAAGGGCTGATCGGGTATGACTATTTATGCTAACGCATTGAGCCTCGTAAGACCAGAACGCGACTCACATGTGTATGTCTTTCCCACGTGAAGCCTTTCCATACAATACAATATAACTTCATCTTGAATTACATTCAAAGAAATAGTATCGTTTTCGATGCCTGTATTTAATTATTATACATAATACATTTTATCTGTGCCAGCGCTTTCTGGTTACCATCGCTTCAGATTGCGCGTTTTATATATTCTAACATTTCACGACATTACAGAAGTGGGAAAACTCCCATTGCCAGTGCTACCAAAATTTGACAGTTGATCGACGGTCACCATAGTTGATCGACGGTCACCATAAAAACTCCCCAGCAGAACTTTTGAATGCATAGCTTACACACCTACATAGATTACATTTGACAAAATAATGTGTAAACAAAAATCTGAATAGCGCTCCATTGGTCGTTGTCGGCTCGGGTACTACTGAAAAGTACCCCAGTTACTCTAAAAAAACTACAATGTACCTCGGACACGGAAAATACGTTTTAAGGCATCCGACAATACCCCGGAGTAATTTTGAGTATATTGTGCGTGCCACGGGTACATTGTAATATACTTCAGAGTACACGGGGTACTTAAAAAATAGTTCCTCATCCGAAAATGACCAATCGGCCTAAATAAGTGTTTCATTTCACAATAAAGCGGTTAAAGGGGCCTTTTCACAGTTTTTGACATGTTTTGAAATAAATCATTAAATGCTTTATATTGATAAATGAAAACATTGGATCTTAAAAGCTCCAGTAAAAAAAATCAAGAATAAGATTTAAAAAAGAAAAAAAGTAGCCGCAGCTGGACTCGAACCAGTGCCCCCCCCGGAGTCCTGGAGTAACCTGGAGTAAAAACGCAATTGGCCCGCTAGGCTATTCTGCCAAGAATACTCGGTTGAAGTATTGTATGCATTATATCAAAAATATTCGTAGTTTCACAAAATTTAACGACAACAACAGAACTCCAAATTATTCAATCGTTTTGCGTTGCAACGCTTTTTAATTTTTAGGTTTAAAATCGTCAAAAGATGCATATATTGGCTATATTAGACCATGGTAAATGTTAAGTAATACTGTTTCCTCACAAATATCATAACTCAAACGAAAATTTGCGAATTCGAAACAACTTTTTTCCATTTTGTCAATTTACCAAACCGTGAAAAGATCCCTTTAAAGGCCAAA
Source organism: Dreissena polymorpha (assembly GCF_020536995.1). Taxonomy (NCBI): domain Eukaryota; kingdom Metazoa; phylum Mollusca; class Bivalvia; order Myida; family Dreissenidae; genus Dreissena; species Dreissena polymorpha. The sequence continues at coordinate 36,072,373 of NC_068357.1, forward strand.
TCGAATTCATTTGCAAAATGCTGATATCGCGGTTATTAACGGTTATGTGAATTTTAATCTAAACATATTAGCAAAATATTCAATCTTTCTGTTTTGAAAGAAACATAATTCTAGATAGCTTAACCTCTCTGGTGCTTGTTTAATGAACACACTGCGTTTTTATTCATAGACAAGGAAAACTAGAATAATCATCAATAATTAAACAATGTGAACGCTTACGAATTTCACAACAAATGGAAACCATCATTGTGTGTATTGTATGACAATTAGAAACAAATATCAAGGTACGGTTCGATTCATTTATTATTTCGATTCGCTATACCCGCTGCATGTCTAGAATGTATATTGACGTACTTCTAACGTCATTGATTTCCTTCATAAAATTATAATGTATTTATTTAAAGCATAACCTAAATATTTCACGTCTCGGGTAGAATTTTGACACGCCGTTAGCTTCAGCTAACATTTCAGTACGGTATAACATGTTCTCTGAAGTTCATCTAACAAAGCCGGATGTTTTACATGATGTATCACCAAAGAAACGATTTCCACAATTTCTATGCTCTCTTGTGCATATAATGATAACGGGTTATTTTCATTGAAAATGGGGGCCATTGATGAAAACGCAATCGATTATGGCGATATCTGAATCAATCAGTCAACGGTGTGGCTAATGCACCACTAAACTCATACAGAAAACCAGCGCCTAGTTATTTTGCGTGACGATTCCATTTGATCAGTACTCATTGATTGCAAAATTGAAGCCAATAAATAGAGTTGTATAAGACAAGAGAAAGACTGGTCTGCAGCTTTGCGGGAACAATGCCAAAAATACTTGTTCTCACGAAAGCACCGTCCTATTAAAAAGTATGTTTACAGGGTTCTATAAAAGCAAAGACCTGATAAAGGCGAACCTTGAATAACCACAGGCAATGCTGTGTACAATGACCTGTTTTGATCTCGTTGCTCCTTAATAATTGCTGTAATTCTATGTGGACATTATATTGACTGTGTGTGTTTATGATTTATGTTATCTGCTAATCCTTATATTGCTTTTAGTAGATGCTGGGATAATTAAGGCGGCAAAACACTCGACCAGCGCAGGCCTGTCGGCGGTATGTTTAGAGTGATGATACTTAATCTGCTATCATGTGAAATACCAATATAACAGCTGTTACAGAGAAATCACAAGTTCATAACAGAATATCTTCGGCTGCAGGAGTTCAGTTTTTAAATTGACGAAAACATACGATAAAAATTAATTTAAAATTGCTTCCATGTGCATATATTTGCATAACAAATTTCAGTTTTAAAAAGCATGTCAGTACAAAGTCCGTAAATTATTTTATTTTTTTACTTTTATAGAGTTCTGGTGTTGCATCTTTGTTTTTAAATCAAACAAATAAACCCCGATTCATCCTCAAAGCACAATCAATTCACTATAGCGGCGTAGTTATGTCATGCTCTTGTAAATTGTAGTGCTTGAAGACGACAACAAACCAGTCCAACAAATATGCTCACCAAATACGCCTAATGAGAGTTCTTGTCGTCTTTGGCGACTTTCAGTCCTCGTATATTGTCATTATAGCGCATAGTCGTGTTGGTGCTTTTTTAACGAGCCTACAAATCAGAGACGAAAACAGGCCAGAAAATATGCACACAAATGACAATTGTTTTGGTCGTCTTTATATATACGTGTATTCAGATTGTATTATGTGCGTTTTTTAAGACACACTTTTTAGACTTCTGTGTCTATAAAAAAAGAAAATACTTTATAATCCGTTAATACATCATGCGGTTGGTGAAATACGTTATAGCTAGTGGACACTAGTTGTATTTAGAAAATAGTTCTACTATAAATTGATTGTATTAGCTGGTCTTGCCATCAATTTGATCAAAATAACTTATTGCTGGGTGAACGATGCATGCAATTTAGTACAAGCAGTTGTAGCGATAATTTTTAGTATTAAATTAATGGCATTTGTGCCAGCTATAATAAAAGCAACCTTTTTGCGGTGCTTTGTTGTAGTGGTGTCTAGCTTTATGCAATTTACCTATTGATTCACTAAAACCGGCCATTTATGTCACGTTTTTATATTTTGTATAACAACTTCTAGCCTGTATTGCAATGGTGTTCTTTCAAACATGAATTGTCATTGTCTTTCTAACCATGTCTCTCACCAATGCGACCGGTGAAGAACTTTATCACCAGATAAAGGTCAAGCCCCCGCAAATAATAATATTCGTTGTGCAATATACAATATATATTGTTTGATATATACTTTGATCATGACTAAGCTACATGTCAATATATCACTGCGAGAGGCGACCGATTCTCCGCAACCGCTGCGCGAGCTGCCTCTTATGTTCGACTGGTCGACGCCCGGCTTCGGTTGAAAGGCCGCGCCGAGCAGGCAGGACAAGTCAATGCTCTCCGCATCGAAGTATCGTAGGCATGGAAGCCGTGTCCGACTGAGTATCTCGGGACCGACTAGTGCTAGTCCCGTTTGCACCGCCGAGGGTAGGCCTGTGGTTTCATCACACTGGCCGGGCGTGTATTCGGACGGGATCACTGCGAGCCGCTTCGGCGTCCGAGCTTCTTTCCTTTGCCAAAGGTTTCTTTCCGCTGGTCTCCCCGTTTGGAATGGCCCTGGCCTGGCTCGCTCTTTACAAGCGCCCGATGTATATATATATATAAATGTTTTCGTGTCCACCCAAACGGGATTCTACCCACTCATCGGGAGTGTCGCCCTCGCCGATACACGGAAGTTGCAGCCACCGATAGATTATCGGCCGAGAGCAGACCTTCGAAAGCCACCGCTGAGACAAGAACCTTCGGCCGCGTACGCTGGCTTGGCCCGCCGTGTTCGACAGGGCGCCCGCGGTCCCAACACGAGACAAAAAGTCCCATGAGTCCGGAGCGAGACAGCCCAGCGATCACGCATCGCGAGCTCGGTAGCCCGACTAGGCCCGCGAAACCATTCACCCGCGCTCGGCGAGAACCAGCTCAGCGTTAAGGCCTCGCGAGCTCGGTAGCCCGGCCCGCGCGAAGAGACCCGCGAGACAACCCCTACAAGACCTGTTTATATGCAAAGAGTCTAGAGAAATCTGAAAGTTCCACGCGCGATTCTGTGTCAATTGGGGTTGGGCTATTTTATGAATATTAGGTCGATATACAATGTACATCGGTATAATATTATGTCTACTGCGATTATTCGGATAAAGGATGGGCCACACTTCCTACAAATGAGATCCGTTATGTCCTGAATAAAATACATTTATTTTCTGGAGTAACAAAATAATGCAGCTTACCAATATATAAAAAAACATTCACGGCAGTGAATTTCGTGTGTACCCAGTAGGCTTACTGTCTTTAATGACAAAAATAAACGTATTTGGTGTTTAGTTTAACAAATCAACGGTAACTTATTCAGTTAATTCAGGACAGTAGTCAAAATCGTTCAAATGTTTTCTCCGTTTTCCGACAAGCAATTTATTCAACGAACAGAATAAACACGTGCACCACCTGCTGTCATAATTTGGAAACTTGCATTCTGTTAAGTTGTATTCTGGTTACTGCCTGTTGCTAACGGCCGTTGTTAATGACGCTTAATGGCAGAACCGATATTGACGGTTTCATCATGGCTGTTGCAGTTTCAACACGTTTGTTTTATTTTAAAAGAACATATTAACCCATTTATGCCTAGCGTCTTGAAAAAAGGCCTTAGCAAACAGCGTAGACCCAGATGAGACGCCGCATGATGCGGCGTCTCATCAGGGTCTGCGCTGTTTGCTTAAAGGAATTTCCATAAGAAAAATTCTAAATATAGAAATACATATACTAGACATCCCTTTTGGAAATAAATTGTTCCAATTAAGAAGGTTGGGAAAGTCCACTAGGCATAAGTGTGTTAAAAGAACACATTAATGGCATATTCGATCATGAATCAGGAATAATGAAAACACAAATATTGGAAAGTCACCAAACATATTGCAACAATCATCAAGTATAAACGAATAGACAACAAGAATGTAAGAATTGTCATGAAGCATATTAGAATTTATATCAGTATTAATCTAAATATTCACCATGAATGAGGTATTTTTACCTTAATATCATTCCATAGTTTTACATAATAATGCTTGACTTATTTTCAACATGTGTGTGTACGGAAATCGAAATTAAAATGAAAATGATTGACAAAACTGATCCGTTTTCTAGTGGTAAGATACTGGCACCAAAATCCAAGGATCACAGTCTCGTTAACCCGCTCAACCCTAACCTACTAAAGCAAGTATCTGATAAATCTTACACCCAAGATGCGGTGCATAATATGTTTTTACACTGGGCATAAAAAATCGAAGATCGTCTCTGGAACGGAACGTCTTTGGCAATTGCCGTGACCCAGCAAAGTCTTATACTGGCGATGGCAATATGGGAGAATATTGGCGCATATGAAAACACCTTACAACGCAAACTTAAAACCGCATCGTTGCGATGGTGGTCACTACTTAATGTAAGATGAGACACTTATGTAAGATTAATGTAAGCGTTGTTGCAACCACGCTTGTAAACTGATTATCTGCTATTTACCACCATCGAAAAGACGGTTAATGTGTGTGGGTATTTTAGTTTAGTTAATCCATCCGTGCTTGAGGCTGCGTTATTGAAGACCTGGAGTGGGTCCCAGCTTTACTTCTATACTAACGTAATCGGCTCGCCAAAGGTGTGACGCTTTTTGTATTATAGCTGCAGCTCCCCTAGATTTAGCGTTTTTAGGTATGATAATCATCAAAAATTCTTCACAATGGCGATCTATGTAAAAGACCGAGCCAGTCCGATTGAGATAACTCGATTTTTCTAATCGAAATACATCGACCTCGTTGAATTTCATTGATAACATACTCCTAGCAGAGTTGTCGTTCGTGTTTCAACATTCAACAATGGCCGCCCCCATGAGAGTCTAGAGTCAAAATTTTCTTACTGCATAAATTGGCTTGTTTCCCTATTTAGAAGCTGTCATTTATGATATATGGATTATTTATTCACTAAATCTCCGCTTATGACAACAATGGATGGAATTCGAAGGATATATTCGATGCGAATGGATCACTTTCTACAACAATGGCTTCGTCCATGAGAGACTTGATAACACTCGTGTCAAACTTTCTTACAGCTTAAATCGGCTTGTTTCGCTATTTAGTAATGCAACAATAAATGAAATTCGAAGAATATATGAAGCACTTTCTGGATCTCGACAGCTTGACAAGGCAAAACTGGCATACTGATGATACTGGTATTTTTTGTTATCAATTTAAGTCACATTTTGCTTTATAAATTTTGTTCGAGCATTTGCGACCTATTGAATGGCTATGACACCCGATATCAACATGTCATGTGGGATTTGCATATCACCAAGCTGTCCTGAAATACAACATTGATTACAAACTCTTTACTCAAATTACTGGTTTGTATGAATACTTTCTTCTTTCTATTTAAGTAGTTGATATCATTATAGTCCAAATAATTAGACGTAATTAACCGTTTAGTCCATGTATATCGACCTCATATTTATAGGAGTAGATATTATGTTAAAGGGGCCTTTTCACAGATGTTGACATGTTTTGAAGTTATTCATTAAATGCTTTATATTGATGAATGTAAAAATTGGATCTTAAAAGCTCCAGTTAAAAATCCAGAATAAAATTCTATAAAAAAAGTAGTCCGCAGCAGGGCTCGAACCAGTGACCCCCTTAGTTCTGGAGTAAAAACGCATTAGCCTACTCGACTATTCTGCCAAGTATAAATGGTTGACGTATTTTATACCTAATATAAGCAATCTTCGTAGTTTCACACAATTAAACAACAACAACATAACTCTTCGATTTATTCAATCGTTTCGCGTTGCAACGCTTTATAATTTTTAAATCGTTAAAAGATGCATATAATGGCTATATTAGGCCATGGTAAATGTTCAGTAATACCGTTTTCTAAAAATAACATAATTAAAACGAAAATTTGCGAATCCGATACAACTTTTTTCAATTTTTGTCAATTTACCAAAACCTGAAAAGATCCCTTTAAAGTTAAATAAACTGTATCCCAGTAAAAGAGACATTAAGGCGATTGTGGCCAGTTTAGATCCAGTTCAGCCTGCAGTTGCTTGAAAGCTGTTTGCTTAAGAGCGGTTTTCTGACAATTACAAATAGTTTAATTGGATACTGATTAGACTGCCCTTTTCCTGTGACCTGGGTCCGTATTCACCAATCAATTCTTAGACTTAAGTCTAAGAATAAAGACAATTCTTTAAATTAGAATATTCAATAATTTCTTTAATTTTGAGTCAAACTCTGCAGTAAACATCTCTATCAATATTATTCTTCATTTAGAACATTTTGTTAATGACATAATCACCAGTGGCGGCCTGTATATATTCAATCACTGAACACATTTTTCTTGGTTCTAAGTCTATTCTTTATTCTTAAGTCTAAGAATCGGTTGGTGAATACGGGCCCTGGCTAATTAAATTCAGAAGCCTGGTAACAGTTTAACGTTAATGTTACCAATGTGTCAGACCAGGGCCTGGATTTTGAAATCTAGGACATGCATGGTCAGAAGATGTCATTTAAGATTATACATTTTTTCAAACGCATACCAATGCATACAAATATAAATAGTAAAATGCACTAAGTCAGAAGGCATTTGACTTCGGCTGGTGCCTTGGCACACCAGGTGTTTCGGTTGCAATAGTTTGATGGACTCACCACTTGGATGTGTAGTTACATTATTTACAGTATATCAAACAGTATTTAGCATGAACCAATGATTTTTTTCAAACATAAATAATTGACGTAAAATGCTTGAAGGAATAATATTTAAGGTTTAAGAAGGCATTTTCTTTTTGTTTTAAAGGATATGAAAATTATATTTTTTATGAATTTTTTGGCAACAAGGGGTAACGTATTTAAAAAAAATGTAATTAATTTTCTGACAAAAACCTGGTACCATGAGTAGCAAAAAACAATATTTTTTTAAACATTTGTAATTGATGAAAAATGATTGCAAAAATAATATCTAGGGTCTGATATAGCATTTTTTTAATTTTATTTTAATAGGTTACTCTGAAAATTCTATTTTTCATGATTTTCTTTTGCAACAAGGGGTTATGAAATTTAAAAAATGTTACTGGATTTTTAGACCAAAACTGGTATTATAGTAATACTATGATGCACTTCGCCAAAACATTTATAATTATATTGTTTATTCTTGAAAATGTATTTCCCCTATCACTAAAAATAACACTTGATCAGAAAATTCATATATAATGAAGTTTACTTTTATTTTCAAGAAGCATAATGTCTCTTTTTAGTTGTATTCAGCCACAAGTTCTTGTCAGCCACCTAAGGGTTATATGTTGCCTTTCTTTTACTAAATGAAAAATAATTCTACACTTTGAGAAATTCATAAAATAGTTTATGTCTTTACAACACCGACAGGCTAATAAATTTATATATCAAGTACTTCCATACTAACAGGACCATTCTAGGCGGGCAACCTAGCAACCTTGATTTGTTCATATCTTCCGATCAATCTGTTATATGTGTTATGAATCATTTGTTCGGAGAACATTTAATGTTTGTTATAACTTATAAATAATTCAATGTTCAAAGTGACATTGTTATTGATCGATAAACCAACATACTGATTAAAAGGGAATATTTTATTAATTATTTGCATTTTATCTTACACGAGAAATATTTGCCTAAATTTTTTTCAAACTATAGAGAAATCTATATACAATTAATCATTGACGACGTTTATCAAAATAAATAATAATGAAATGGAAGTTTAAAGATAAAAATAGATAATGCAAGTTTTATCAGATATTCGTAATAATTTCCAATATAATTGAGTGTCTGAGCAATGTGGATGAATGAATATATCGGGTAAAACGAACACTTGTCTACACTTGAATTATGGTTTAAAAAAAAATATTTTATGCACTTAAAGGTGCCTTTTCACAGAATATGGCATTTTTTAACTTATTCATTAAATGCTTTATATCGATAAATGTAAACATTGGATCGTAAAAGCTCAAGTTAAAAATCAAGAATAAAATTAAAAAAAGGAAAAGAACATTGCCCGGAACAGGTTTCGAACCAGTGACCCCTGGAGTCCTGCCAGAGTCCTGAAGTAAATACGCTCTAGCCTATTGAGCTATTCCGCCGAGTACACGTACTTGACGTATTTTATACCTTATATAAGCAATCTTCGTAGTTTCACAAAATTTAACGACAAAAACAGAACTCTCCAAATTATTCAATCGTTTCGCGTTGCAACGCTTTATAATTTTTAGGTTTTAAATTCGTCAAAAGATGCATATAATGGCTATATTAGACCATGGTAAATGTTCAGTATTACTGTTTCCTCACAATTATCATAACTAAAACGAAAATTTGCGAATCTGAAACAACTTTTTTCAATTTTGTCAATTTACCAAAGCGTGAAAAGATCCCTTTAAGTTTAGTCTTAATGCGTTTTTATAAGCATTTATAGACAGTGTCCCTCCCCAAAATCAAGGAATTATTACTTGTCATTCATTTGTGTAATGGTATACAATAATTTTGTGGTAGGATATTTGAGTAAAGCATTAGAAACGAAACTTGTCAGTGATGAAACTTACCATATGGTTATGGAAATTACCGATCGTCGGTTTCCGAAAAACAATACGTCACGGTTTCCAAAAATATGATGGTCGTGCCCAAAGATTTTGTTGTTTATGAACATTACTAGTTTATATTTTAATAATTTCGATTCTCATTTGATTAATAGGTAATTTCAAGGCCGATAAACTTGAAATATACAAGCTATTCTTTCGTTTTGCTTATGTCTGTCGATACATCTGTACAATCGGTAATTTCAGTAACCACTCGTTAAATTGTAGCAGACACAAGTTTAAATAAAAAATAAAAATGTTTTACACTAATATTCTACCTCTTTCTTGCTAAAAACTAATGCATGAACGATTTAAAAGTAATAATGCATCGTTTTCAGCCAGGAACACTGTCTATGACCGCGAAAAAAACATAACAAACTTTTTGATTTACGATACTTACTTTATAAATAGCTTGCATGCGGCATGGCATTGCATGTTCCGCAAGATAAATATCTCGACTTTATTAATTGGATGATTTCAGACTGTTTCATCAAATCAGAAAATAGCTTTTAAAGGTAATTTAGACCCATGTTTAGCGAGAAAATTAAGTACCACTTTTTATACACTGCCAAATTGTGACATAACACGTTGCCTCCCTTGTTGGTTCATGCTACTATATTATTATGCCCCCCTTCGAAGAAGAGAGGGTATATTGTTTTGCACATGTCGGTCCGTAAGTCCGTCCACCAGATGGTTTCCGGATGATAACTCAATAATGCTTATGCCTAGGATCATGAAACTTCATAGGTACATTGATCACGACTCGCAGATGACCCATATTGATTTTGAGGTCACTAGGTAAATGAGAAAGGTCACGGTGACCCGAAATAGTAAAATGGTTTCCTGATGATAACTCAAGAACGCTTATGCCTAGGATCATGAAACTTCATGTGTACATTGATCATGACTCGCAGATGACCACTAATGATTTTAAGGTCACTAGGTCAAAGGTCAAGGTCACGGTGATCCAAAAGAGTAAAACGGTTTCCGGATGATAACTCAAGAACGCTTATGCCTAGGATCATGAAACTTGATAGGTTCATTGATCATGAATCGAAGATGAACCCTATTGATTTTCAGGTCACTAGGTAAGAGATCAAGGTCACGGTGACCCGAATTAGTAAAATGGTTCCTGGATGATAACTCAAGAACGCTTATGCCTAGGATCATGAAACTTCATAGATACATTGATCATGATTCGCAGATGACCCCTTTTGTGGTCACTAGGTCAAAGTCAAGGTCACGGTGACCCGAAATAGTTAAATGGTTTCCGGATGATAACTCAAGAACGCTTATGCCTAGGATCATGAAACTTCATAGATATATTGATCATGACTCGCAGATGATCCCTATTGAATTTCAGGTCACTAGATCAAAGGTCAAGGTCACGGTGACCCGAAATAGTAAAATGGTTTCCGGATGAGATTTCAAAAACGTTTATGCCTAGGATCATGAAACTTCATAGGTACATTGATCATGACTCGCAGATGACCCCTAATGCCTTTCAGGTCACTAGGTCAAAGGTCAAGGGCACAGTGACTCAATTTTGAAAAATGGTTTCCGGATGATAACTCAAGAATGTTTACGCCTATGATCAAGAAACTTCATAGGTTCATTGATCATGACTCGCAGATGACCCCTATTGATTTTCATGTAACTAGGTCAAAGGTCAAGGTCTCAGTGCCAAAAAACGTATTCACACAATGGCTGCCACTTCAACTGACAGCCCATTTGGGGGGCATGCATGTTTTACAAACAGCCCCTGTTTCAAAAATGTTTTCATTTAGTATACTTATATTGATATTTACAAAATGGATGCATATGAATGATAGACTTTACTGAAATCATTTTAATGATACTGAAATCATGACAGTAAATTAATACTGATAATTACTGTGAAATCATTTATTTTCGCCAGCACGAAATATAGTCATTTTTATAAAAATGACGTTTTCGTCAGCACTTAAATTTGCCAATTCCTGACTTTGAAAAAAAAATGCTGCAGTCAATATCCGATTTGTTTGTCCGAAATATATCGCGGTTGCGAAAAATCGTAGTGGGTAAAGAGGGAGGACACTTGAGAGTCACTTGCAGGAGGTGGGGTCTGTTGGTCACATGTCAATATACTAGTATTTTTTTATCAGGTGATCAGTAATAGTGGGACCGAATAACCGTTAGCGAGTGTTTGAAACCCGGGTTTGAAACAGTGAAGCAAGTTGCCAATTGGTCTTATTAATTTATTATCATGGCCAAACTAATAACAATCTTACCTTTATCGGCGCAAATAAGAGAAGGTGCGAAGATTATTGGTTAAAATTAGTGTTAGCCAACTATTTGGTCAGTTTTCAATAAAGTTTCAAGAGTTTTGTAATGTAAATATTTGATCACTTTAAGTACAATAATTTTCGGAAGTGTAAAATTAACAGTGCATTATGGGACAGCGGTTTCATATGGTAAAGTTCGGATTTTATTGTAACAACCAATAGACGATTGAGTTTAAATTAGATTGAATACAATAGGATACAAAGCAATGTTTTATTGCGTCATACTCCGTCCTTCGAAACACGTGCTTTTCGGGGATTTCCTGAAAATCGCGCAAAAATAAAAGTGAATTTCTGAAAACAATTTCCCTACGTTTGGATGGAACTTATCGTCATGATTGCTAAGTTCTCTTTACCTGTTACGTTTTCAATTGCTAAAAGTAACAATTATTTGAAACATGTATCGTAAAACGGTGTACAGAAGAAACTCCCTTCGGAAGAAACCCCCTTCCCGAAAAACGGTATAGCGGAACAAACTCCCTTTCATATTTTGCATATGCGGAATAAACCCCCTCGCTAGTTTTGCATATGCGGAATTAACCCCCTTCCATAGTGGAACAAACCCCCTTCCATAAAGAAAGAATATGCACGTTTTTGTAAAATATTTTGTAAATACGCTAGCTATTCTTACGACACAGGAACAGTAACCCCGATCCTAATAAAAAGACGAATGCTTCGGTTATGGTAGGAAAATATGTACGTAATATCGTCGTCACGATCGGTGCGGGGCGCTTATTTGTCGTTGCTGCATTTTATTAAATTCGTCTTCAATGTAAAAAAATTATTGCCTATTTTGGGTTATTGTAACATATTTTTATCTATATAGTACAATTTAACACATATAAAACTCTTATAATCTCAGTTTAACGAATGCAAGTAAAATTCACACGACCATCTAAACATTGTCAAGTTGTTAACAAACTGCCGGTACACTTCTTTAATCAGCACAAAGCAGTTTGGAAATAAATTTAATTAAACAGACGAATTAACAACTTGTGAACTAACGACCGGTACACTCCTTTAATCCGTTTTTCACACCTTCTTTTAAAGTGATATTATGCGCGTTTTTCACTGTCGAATTGAGATTCACAGCTTGAATATTTAATGTGTATCATTAACAACTTGTGAACAAATGGACGGTACACTTCTTTCATCCGATTTTCGCACATTCATTCAAAGTGATTTTATGCGCTTTTTTCACTGTTGAATTGAGTTGAAGCTGAAAAGAAAAGAATTAACCTGTCAATATACTGTCCCGTAATGTCCCGAAATTATCCGTTTAACAAAATTGTGTCTGTGTATCGTATGAATGAATCTGCACTTTAAGTAAATTAAGATTCACGTCGTACATCGAGTCATTTCGTCAATTGTCAGAACGAAAGTACGGTTTATATTCCAATGCATTATTTTTTCTTTCCTGGATATTATTTTGATATGTTGATGCTATATATACAGCTTTTGATAGTATTAATTTAGCAACTACACTTAAATTTTAAGGAACCGAATTCACATATCATAGTATAGTATTATTTTAACAACACAATGCAAACAGTGAATCTTCAGCTTCTCAAAAATAAGAGAAAACCCATATTACACAATGCAATCCTTAATGGCAATCAACCAATTACCAAACAGAGAAACACAAAATAATGTACTTGTCAAGACACACACGTATATGACACACGCATAAATATGATCTAAACTCACTTGCGTCACCACCTTAAAATGACGAATGCAAAGCAATGGGGGTTAAACTTATTGATTGGAGCTCCAAACCTCATACTAAGAACTACTAACGTCTAAGAAACATTTACAAAACTGACAAATGACTAAGGACAACATAAAGCATACACAAACATGAAACATGAATAATCTGCTGTCAACGCCTAAGAACGGTCGATGGGAAATTAAATTGGGACTTAAACCGTTTTCAATGAGCTCCGAACCTTATATTTGTCTCAGAATTTTTCATTAAACAGGTAAGTGTACATACACATTTACACCATAACATCATAGTTCAAATTAAATAGCAATACAAGACAAAATACTTCAATGTATTTACTATTTAACTACTCAATTATATTTAGACCCATACACCGGAAACGAAACATTCTGAGTCAAGACAAAACGCAAAACGTGAATTGACATCATCTCACTTAATGTTGTGTTAATATTAAGCTAGGTACAATATGCGTGTTGCAAAGTTGAAGAACAGTTTTTCCCTGTATTTGTGTAGACATATAAACATTATATACAATTAAAGATGCTGCTCAAAAACATTAAAGCCTTACATACTGTTTGCAATAGATGCACTGCACTGCGCATATCACACAAACCTGTTGTTTCAATACTCACTTGTTTACCATAATTTCGCGAGCATTGAATGCCATTATTTTTATCATAACAAACTAGGGTCAACAAAAACTAAAACTTGCCTATATATATTATTTTACGCTACGTGTTAAAAGATAAAGTACGAGAAAGTTTGTGTGCGATTAAAAACGACACCATGTTCATTAAAGTCATATTATATATACATTTGTGATTTGTTTTGGCCAAAGTACAAAATTGAAATTTGAGAGCGCAAATATTTAAGTTTAATTCATCTGTGAAAATATAGTTATTTTTTTTGTCCCGAAATGATATTCAATCATACACCGATAGCAAACAATTAAGTGGACTTCATTTTTCTACACAGTCTTATCACGCGACTGAAAACATGTAAATAAACAGAACATGCAAGCAACGTAGCATACCATAGTATTGAAATGTTTGTTTATGTTCCGACGATGAAATAAGTAGTTGTAAACTCAAACCTATATGCCAAACAAATTAATGTATTCTATAAATAGGACATCCGGACTATCAAGTAAGGGATGTGATAAGTCCTAAACCTCACCACATTATTTTTATTTTCTGTTCTATATATTGACTATGCACGTGCATTTAATGGGCTTATGATGGTTTTAAAATCGGTATAAAAAGTGTGGCAGGCTTATTTGATAACAAACATGTATATGAAGCTATGTACACAAACGGATTTGCACGTTTGAATATACATTATAATGAACACGAAGTTTTACCTTACAAAACAAAGGGACGTGAATAGCGCCACATGCGCGACCTTTTTCGATAAAGAGTTGTTTCTCGTTATGACAAACAGTGGGTTTTAGGTAAATTTTTATAACAAAAAGTATTTCTGAAAGCGTATGTACTTTTTATAAAGACGATAACGCGAGTTGTGTTAAGCCATCAGGAGTACACCATTTACGATTAAGAAGCATATAATACTTCTATGCAAGAATATGGGTGAATATATATCGTACGGATATGAAAAATACTACTTTCAGAAATGGCGGTCCTCTTCATTGAATATTATGAACTTGCTTATACAATAACAGAGCTTTGAATTTTACATCGATGTATAAATACGTGTATTTTTCTTATTTCTTCATGTTTTATCTACAAACGCATGTCATAAACTAGATTTAAATTTTACCAAAATGGCAATAAAGGCTATCAGCCCTTTAATCTTAGTTTGCGTCTTATTTAGGAGGAATAAATAATTTAACCACTTGACTCGCTGGAGAAGCCTTTATTCATACACGGATCTTACATTGGAATTCTGAATTGTAGAACAAATCGAGCGTGTTCAGAAACAGTGTCGTTATTTGTTTGCTAATGTTTTGAATAATACGTAGCCCTTGTAGCAAGAATGTATCGACATATAACATTCAGCTTTGTATGGTCTACATTTTAAAAATCTGCTGGAATGTACACTTTCATACGTTTTATTTGCTCAAACAACGCATGTATTTTGTGATATGTTGGGATTTGTCAAAAGTGTAATTCAATGAAATCATTAGTTTATAACAACTTCAATGCATTCAAGGTAATACCATAATTAACTCGTGCGTACATTATTGGTTTGGTTTGGTTATTATTTTGTAACGCCGTATAAAAATAGAAACCAAAACCACGAAGATTTCCACAAGTCATATGATGCTTACTTTCCAGCTTGTTTCAGATTGAAGACATGGGAATGTTCATTAGGAATGTCCTCGTTATTTATATGTCATTTGATAACACCTAAATTGATCAAACCTATTCCTCAACTGCATGTTAGCTCAAGTGTTGAAACAAAAATGTAATTTTAATGCTACCCCGCTTCGAGACCAGTTCAGCCATTGCAAATAAAAACTGACTAACACTACGAACAAATTCGTATGTTATTAGTCTGAGTAACAAAACAGACATGTCTACGGTTCAACGTCATTAATTTAACGCACATCACCATATAATACAACATAATGATTAATTGTTGAATTAAAATCATAAGATCAATTCGTGATTTGAGTTATACCTGTAGTTTAAATTATTTCGTTCAATCTTTAGTCAGAAATTTGCATTTCTGTCACTCTTTTAAGTATTAAAACATTGATTTATTAATTTGTTAAACATGGATAGTGTCCTTAGCTGCCATTACCATTGGAATTGCAAAGATATTATTGGGAGATTGGAGGACAACCGATTGCCGGACAACGACTACCCGGTGAAATCCTGCAAGACCAAACAAGAAATCTCGCATGCTTATTTCTAAGCTAAATTTTACTATTGTGCATATCGAGATTTCACCAAGCAGTTTCGTTGTTCGACATCCAATCGACCTAAAAAGCACATAAAACATTATACCATTGCAAAAACATTTATTCACTGAATATTTAACATTTAATTTTGACTAGAATGTCATGTTCCCCGGTATGGACTTGTGGCCATGGTTCCCGTACTCATCGTGTTGATCACAACTTCGATTCAACAGGTCAAAATATTTAAGATTTAATTATGCCCCCTTGGAAGAAGAGGGTGTATATTGCTTTGATGGATGTCGGTCGCTCTGTCGGTAGACCAGATTGTTTCCGATCAATGACTTGTGAACAGAATGACCAATTGGCTTAATCAGCACTTCCCATGTGCATTGGTCTTTGTCAGTAGATACATGTAAACCCTATTGAAATTAGTGTCACTAGGTCAAAGGTTACGGTCCACTATCACTCTTAGAGTGGTCAGGACTCTGCTTATTATGCTTATCTAAGCCCAACACAAGTCATTTTGCTGTAGTCCTCGTACGCTGTTTTAGCATGCACTTGGGCAAGACTTTCAGATAGTTGCGCATACAAAGTGTTATACGTATCTGATTCAGAACAAAACTAGTCGATGTGGTAATTAAGCAACTGTTCACAAAACAAAAATGTGCTCAATATTAACCATAATTACAAACTATCGAATGAACGAACTGTAACATGTGTTACTTAGTAATCGATGGAACATCATTTTGCAAAACTATATATTTTGTGAAACATTTCAACCTGATCAATATATTTCAAATTGTATTCAATCGATTTTAAATGAATCCAACAGCTTTCAAAAACAACACCAAATTGTGTTTATCAAATCGTAAAACTCAAAATAAGAAACTTCATGTATAGCTTACTACAATCTGGTAAATACAAATAAGCCTCGCTCTGGGAAAATGAAGTTTAATGCATGTGAGTTAAGTGTTGTAAAGTGTCCACACAGGCTGATCAGAGAAGTCATGTTCCGCCTAAACGTCATGTTCCGCCTTTTCTGTATGAATTGACCTTATAAAGGAACGATATAGACTGCCCCTGGTGGACTCTGTAGGCAGATACATTACGTCGTTTTTTTTTACCACAGCGAGGCTAAAATGAACATTGTGTTCATTGTTAAACCAAAAACAAATAAGCACAAAGCTCCAAAACATAAAATCTCACAAAGAACAGAGCTTAATTACGCATGATGTCAAATGAACTAATTCCTGTGCAAACGAAGGTTTGTTGTTATTTAGATAAACAGTCTATAATATGTTTTTAACCTTTATCATTTGCATATAAAAGAATCAGATACTGGCATAAACTGTCGATTTAAAAGACAAACATTGAATAAGCTCGATCTTTGCTTATGCTAAGTGTTATTATTTATAAAATGCAACACTTTTCCAGGTACATTCACCAGATTAAATTTTGCAACTGCGCCAAATGACAAAACGTCGAGGGTTAATAATTAATATGCTTTGATACAGAAAGATGTAACTGGCAAAGGAACAGTGTTCCTCGGATGTATTATTTTCTTTTAATGTGATTATAGTGTTCTGTAAACAAATATATTGGACGGTTGGATCATTTGCAAATCATCTCTTTAACTCACCACCAAGTCCTTTCATGTGCTCTTTCTTATCTACCTGTTTAACTTTATGCAAAAATATCAATTTTGTAGCGACTCAATAAAGCCACATTTATACTTTTTGACAAATGCAAAATGTTGTGCCCATTATTAATAGCAAGACCACCCCATACCCACATCAATATTAACAGCAGGTTGCCTTAACAAATTAAACTTAAACATAACGGCATGCCAAATGGCCACGTAGAATCAATTTGTATCTTAGCATGTTTAAAAAATTATTGTTGTTGGATATTCAATAGAAAGAGTAGTAAATTATGGTTTTTGATGGATTTGACATGTGAAAACTGAAAATTTATTTAAGGCAAAATAACCACTGAGCCAATTGTGCAATCTGGTACAATAAGAACATATGTAACAAAGATGTATTTGTCTGATTGTGATATTTCAGGAATCGTTAATGTAATTACCATCGTTAAGTCTGACAAACAACATATGTCGACACATTTGAAAGCCATATCATTAGATATATTATTTTTTGTTAAATATGAGCTGAGAGACATCTGCAATCTCTATTCCAAATTAGAAATATTTGAAATGTTGTGAATGTTCCATTGGTTTTCCACTTTGATACAATTGGATAGGAAGTGTTCAATACCATGTGTATTATGTTTGCTAAATGATATAATTTGTTTAAACGTTATTTTATCAGTTTGAACATATTATACGGTCAAGCGAATTTCTTGCAGACAGCAAAAAAGAGAATTGTATGAATTGCACCATGGCATTACAATAAAGTAAAGAAATACAATATTTAGTTCTCAAAAATTCAAACTTAGCAAAACATTTTCGTCATTGTCTGAAAATGTAACATTAATGTTTACTCATTTACCTTTTGAGAACATTTAAGAGTTTAATACTGTCATTTCACTTTTAATGCCCCTCTTCGAAGAAGAAGGGGTATATTGTTTTGCTGGCTGCCTGCCGGTAGACCAGTCTGAATGTCGGTAGACCTGTCGGTAGACCAGTCTGAATATCGGTAGACCAGTTCGTTTCCGATCAATTACTCGTCAACGAATTGACGAAGTGGCTTGATACTTCACGTGTGCATTGGCCTTGGACAGTAGACAACCGCTATTGAAATTGGGATCACTTGGTCAAATGGCAAGGTCACTATCACACTTAGTGTGAAAATAGTTTCCGATTAATAATGTCGTCAACAAATCGACCGCATTGGCTTGATACTTCCATTTGGCCTTGTACAGTAAATAACCCCTATTGAAATTGAGGTCACTAGTTCCAAGTCCTGTTTGGAGGGGCATATGTCTCCGACTGCGGAACACTTGTTATATTTATTGACAACATTCTCTCGAATGAGTAAACAAGTATAGGGTGCAATGGCAATACACTAAACGTTTTAGGCCAAATGCTGAAATTATTTCAAAACTTATCCAGTGTACAAACTACTTAAACAGTAAATGATTTGTACAATCGATATAATTGTTTAATTGAGTGTATTTTTTTATATAAAGTTTTACAGTATATTACTTAATATGCTTTTGTTGTTTACCTAACCTGGGCACTTTCTCATGGTAAGATTATGTGATCGCTTTTGTCCGCTGTGCGTTGTCCGTCGTGCGTTTTCAATATTGTCCTGATTAACACTCCGGAAACCACATTTATTGTCTGATCTTCATGAACCTTGGTCACAAGATTTGTTTCCATGGCTGAGTTTGAAATTGTTTAACAATAGGTCACAAATTGGGGCACTATGTGAAATTATAGAATAAGCTTGAAGTTTCATGTATAAACCAATCTTCATGAAACTGGGTAAACACAAACGTTTTAATGATGTCTCAGCTGAAAATGATTGTATTGTTCGTTAAAAAAGGATAGACAACAGTGGGCAGGGCAGCTTATCTTTACACCATAGAATACACATTTATAGTCCACTCATCTTGACATATGGTCGGAACATTTGTTCTTATGACATCACGGCCGAGTTCAAAAATGGTTCCGGTTCATTTAACAACATGACCACCATGGGCAAAGCAGTTTTCATGTCCCTTGTATGTCTATAGTAAAACAAACTTGAAGACTCTATAGGTAACATTATTGTACAGTCTAAAATTTAGTAAAAACATTTGCTCTTATCAAATCTTAGTCGAGTTTGAAAGTGATTGCGGTCTGTAAATATAAACATGGGCCCCAGAGGTTCTGGGCAATTTTTATAATGTTACTGTGAAACCTTGTTTATACTCTAGAAGTCTGATTTATAGTCCAATTGTCATGAACATCAGTAAAAAAGTTTTTTTAATGATATCTTGGATGAATTAGAAGTGTTTTCAGTTTATTACAAAACATAGTGTCTAGGGGCGCAGCAGTTGTGCTTATACGGTCATAGTAAAACCTTGTTTACAGTGTATATTCTTGAAGTCACATTTATTGTTCAATCTTTGGTAAACTTGGTAAAAAAATTGTTTTAATAATATCTCAGCTTAGAAAATGGCCAGTCTGTTGAAAAAACTAGCCTCCAGGGGGCGGGACGATTTTTGTATTTGTATATGGCTATAGTGAACCTTTGCTAACACTTATGTTAATATTTGGTGTGAAACATCATCTGGTGTTCTTAAAGGTCTCAAAGCTGACTTCATCATTAATTTTAAACCCAATGTTTCCAGTAGAACCAACACCTTTATTGGATGGAAGACCAAGCTGTTTCAAACATTACCACAGAGACTTGGAGTCAGATTTGTTATTTTCAGTACTTTCTTTAAGATATTTTTTAGCATTATGAATTAGAGACTGTGTGCAATTTCTGAGTTGCTGACATTTAACATAATTTCAGAAGATTTATTAATCTTAAAATAATTAATGTTTTGTCTGTAGCATGAACACTTTGTAAAATATCATTTTTCCATGGTTCTGTTCGCTGTTTAATACGAACTTCTTCAACAGGAGTATGTTGATTCAAAACAGATATATATATATTTTAGCTCATTTTTTTTTAAATGAGCTATTGTCATCACCTGAGCGTCGGCGTCTGCGTCTCCGTCCGGTTAAGTTTTGATTTTAGGTCCACTTTTCTCATAAAGTATCAAAGCTATTGCATTCAAACATGGCACACGTACTAACTATCACGAGAGGACTGGGCAGGCAAAGTTAGATAACTCTAGCTGGCTTTTTGACAGAATTATGTGCCCTTTTTATACTTAGAAAATTGAACATTTGATTAAGTTTTGCGTTTAGGTCCACTGTATTCCTAAAGTATCAAAGCTATCGCATTCAAACTTGCTACACTTACTAACTATCATGAGTGGACTGGGCAGACAAAGTAATGAAACTCTGGCTGGCATTTTGGCAGAATTATTGCCCCTTTTATACTTAGAAAAATGAACATTTGGTTAAGTTTTGAGTTTAGGTCCACTTTATTCCTAAAGTATCAAAGCTATTGCCTTCATACTTGCAACACTTACTAACTATCATAAGGGGACTATGCAGGCGAAGTAATGTAACTCTGACTGGCATTTTGACAGAAATAAGGCCCCTTTTATACTTAGAAAATTGAAAATTTGGTTAGGTTTTGTGTTGTGGTCTACTTTACTCCAAAAGTATCATAGCGATTGCTTTCGGACTTAAAACACTCGCTAACTATCATAAGGGGACTGTACAGGACAAGTTGTATAACTTTGGTTTGCATTCGACGGAATTATGGCCATTTTGTGACTTAGTAACTTTGAATATATGGTTAAATTTTTTGTTTTGATCCACTTCACTTTTTAAGTATCAAGACTATTGCTTTTAAACTTCAAATACTTTCTTACTATCGTGAGGGTATTGTAACTGGCACGTTGACCTTGACCTTTGAAAAACCTTGACTCTCAAGGTCAAATTATTAAATGTTGCTAAAATTGACATAACTTATTTATTTATGAACAGAGTTGATATATACTTTGACAAAAAACACTTACCTGACATACCACAATGGACTCCACCCAAACCATCCCCAACGCTCCACCCCAGAATCACCCCCCATTTTTCCCCATTTTTCGATCTTATTTTTGAAAGATCATCTAATAAATGACCACAGCCCCACACTATACACCCCTCTCAACCCCATCCCCGCCCCACCCCCGACCACCCCCCAACAAACACACACGCACACAGCGATATTTGAACTGTGCCATGATCGTGCGTCGCCGCGAGTGTCGCGCAAAATATCGAGCATCGTTTCGTGTGTCTAGTGTCGCGGTCTGAAATTAGACCGCGATACACGAGATTCGGATAATATGGGCGATATTTGAATAATAAAATATCGTTCTTCGCCGCGACTGACACGCAAATTATCCTTTATCGCTTCGTGTGTCTAGTGTCGCCCTTTGAACGCGAGACACGACACACGAAGCGATACACGATATTTTTCGCGACAGTCGCGGCGACGCACGATATTTTTCGCGACAGTCGCGGCGACGCACGATATTTTTCGCGACAGTCGCGGCGACGCACGATAGTTTGCGCGTCAGTCGCGGCGACGCACGATATGTTTAACACGATATATCGCCTTTTGGGCTACCTACACAAGGGCGATATATCGTGTTAAATATATCGTGCGTCGCCGCGGCTGTCGCGCAAAATATCGTGCGTCGCCGCGACTGTTGCGAGAAATATCGTACGTCGCCGCGACTGTCGCGAAAAATATCGTGTATCGTTTCGTATGTCTAGGGTCGCCCTGGATGAAAGAAGGGCGAGATTATAGATGGCACTATCCGGATTCCGTAGAAAGAGGCATTTTTTGTGACTCTTTTAAGTATTAAACCATTGAGTTATTGATTTGTTTAAAATGGATAATCTCCGTAGTTGACCTTACCATTTGAATTGCAAAGATATTATCTTCACTTCGCTTCACTTGTCCCGTAGTCTGGACGACCGGTTAGGCACCACAGATGATCTGGCAACCAGTTCTCTCCATTCATCTCGCCTCTCGGACTGTCTGAAGGCTTCGCTGAGCCTCATCCCTGTCCACTCTGAGACGTTCTCCTCCCATCTTTTCCTTTTTCTGCCTCTCCTCCTCCCTCCTTTAACTGTGCCTTGTAACACGGCCTTGGCAAGCCCTGACGATCATGAGATTGGCCCATACCACTTTAGTTTGCGTCTTTTCACAGTGGTCAGTAGTTCTTCATGGGACCCGATTGCTTTCCTGATTCTGTTTCGGACTTCCTCGTTTGTGATACGGTTCTTGTAGAAGATGCAGAGGAGACGTCGAAAGCATCTCATTTCCATGGCCTGTATCTTTCTCTCCAAGTCAGCTGTTAGTGTCCATGACTTACAGGCATACAAAAATCTGAACATGACCAGGGCGCGCATCAGTCTGATCTTTGAGCTGAGGGCTATGTTCCTATCCTTCAAGATGGTCTTCAGTTTTGTGTGTGCTGCTGTGGTCTGAGCAATTCTGGTGAATATTTCAGATTTGGATCCAGCATCTATGACAATTGCTCCTAGGTATTTGAAGCTTTTGACGGTTTCCACTTTCTCGCCACAGACCTTGATGTCCGTGCTGCTGCCGTTAGTGTTGTTGGTCATCAGTTTGGTCTTCTCTGCACTGATCTGCATGCCAAAATTTATGAAGGTTGTGTCTAAGCGCTTCACTAAGTTCTCCAGTCTTTTCACTTCCGGCCAGGCCATCTATGTCGTCGGCAAAACGTAAGTTTGTGATTGTTCTGCCGCCAGTGCTGACTGTTCCCTCGCTGTCTTCCAGGGCTTCAGTCACGATTCTATCCAGGAAGATGTTGAAGAGGGTGGGAGAGAGCAACAGCCTTGTCTCACTCCAACTGTGGTTCTGAACCAGTCCCCAATGCTGCTGTTGAAGTATACGGCACTTGTGGCATTGTCATACAGGTGTTCTATGTTTCTGATCAGGTTGGCGTTGATGTTTTACAGCCTCATGGTAGCCCACAGTGCTGCATGCTATACCCTGTCGAAAGCCTTCTTAAAGTCCACGAAGACGAGGTAGAGGTCCTGTTGGTGTTGCAGGTACCTCTCGCACAGTATCTTGAGGTTGAAGATCTGCTCCGTTGTACTGCGTCCTTGTCTAAAGCCTGCCTGTTCTTCTGCGATTATCTTCTCTGCTTGTGACTTCAATCTGTTCAGTTA
Source organism: Dreissena polymorpha (assembly GCF_020536995.1). Taxonomy (NCBI): domain Eukaryota; kingdom Metazoa; phylum Mollusca; class Bivalvia; order Myida; family Dreissenidae; genus Dreissena; species Dreissena polymorpha. The sequence continues at coordinate 36,095,762 of NC_068357.1, forward strand.
GATCTTCAGCAGAACTTTGCTCGGGTGACTGATGAGGCTGATAGTTCTGTAGTACTTGCATAGCCGTAAGTTGCCTTTCTTTGGGAGGGTGATGATGAGGGACTTCGTCCATGGTGTGCGCCACTCCCCGTCTGCCAGATCTTGTTGCATATTGTATGTAAAGCTCTGATCATCTCTTCCCCATCTGCCTGTACCAGCTCTCCTGGAATATTGTCCATTTCTGTTGACTGCCCCTTCTTCAGCAATTTAATTGCTGCTTCTACTTTTACACGAAGGATGGGGTGGTCGTCGTTGTTAGTTACTGAAGGGACATTCGGTACCTCTGGGTCTCCCGTGGTTCTGTAGTTGTAGAGTTCTTAGCAGTATTCTGTCCACCTCTTTAGGATGTCTTGTTCCTTCGTCAGACACTTTTTGTCTTTGTCTGGTATTGTGGTGGTTCGCCCTTGCTTTGTGCTGGTCAGATCTTTCACCAGGTGGTAGGCTTTTTTGCTGTTGTTTGTCTCCAGGCTATCATTAATGTCCTGACATTGTTCTTTAATCCAGTTCTCCTTGGCCTTTTTCATGCTTTTTTTGATTTCTTGGTTGACTGCTTTGTACTGATTTGCGCCTTCTGTGTCGTTCTTTTTCTTCTTCAGGTCTCTCCGTTTGTCGCAAAGATTGAGTACATCGGCTGTCACCCAAGGCTTTTTGACTCAGCGGTGTCACCGCTGTGTTGAAGGTGTCGATCAACGTGTCTATGTCTGCGTCGACAGCGTCTTGAATGGTAAGCGCAGCAAATTCCCCTCAAAGATATTATATTAAAGTTTATTTACATTTTGTAATCAATTGTTGCACTTAGTGTGAATTAAGGCTGCGTTCCAACGGACAAAACCCATACGCATAAAGAGTTCGATTTGCTCAATTTGTATAAAGGCATTGATCAAGACTGCCTGTAATGATTTACAACGTATTGTACACGTAATTGGCATTTGCTTTTAATGAAAATGCATTACAGCATATGGTTATAAGTCTAATACTAAAGTCGTTTAAAGTCAATATCACGCTCACTAATACATACGGCTACTGTATTATGCTATATAAAAACATTTGACAACAAGTAGTACCATACGATGGTTAATTACAATAGGAAGACCCTAAAAACAAGTAACATTGATGTAAAAACGTTATATTACAAGCATTCGGCAAGTTTTAAGCATCTAAATATCTAAATATCGTTCCACGATGTAATCTACTTTCGCTTTCGAGTCAGGATCGGATTCATTCGGGTTGCATTCATTTGCATAATTTATACAAGCCATTTTCGCATTCGCTAAGTTCCAGTTACCCAGAATTCATTTCGATTTCATAGAATGATTATTCATGAGAGCTACGTCATGCTTCCGACGCTAACCGTATCCAATCTCGTGTTCGCCCGTAAATGTTCGGATATTTCACGGGAGATATAAATGGAATTATTTGTGGCAACAAAAAAATTAAAACGAGCATTTTGTATCTCGTTAAATCAATTCTACCAGACAACATCTAACGTTAAAATTTTGCATTTTGCTAAAAGAAACATTGATTTTTTTATGGGTTAGCTTTATTTAACGAAATATTCGATATTTTTGAGCGTGATTGTTACTTTAATAGCTGACTTATATATCGATTGACTAGTATTTTATTGATATATAAAGTACACATATAGTTGTTCATATATAAGACAATTAATTAAGATACAGTGAACTATTATATAGGCACGCATGTCAATGGCCTGTCCATTATAGATATAGAGATGATCAGTGCTTTACATACAATCTGCAACAAGATCTGGCAGACGGGGAGTGGCGCACACCATGGACGAAGTCCCTCATCATAGATTATTTAATATTGATTTAGTCAATGAAAATCAGCTTTATACTGTATACTTAACTTCAGAATCATGTAAATACGTATGTGAAGACACATCACTCGAAATTATTTTATAACAATACAAAAGATGATCATGGAAATAATAGGGTTTATACAACTTTATTGCTAATCATATGTTCGTGGTGCACAACTTATTGCCATCCTCAAAAGCCGCCGCCGTTGGCTTGGCGGTGACTCTCTGCAAAAATATGTAATATTTATATATCAAGAAGCGCTTACACGAGCTTGGCGAATATATATCGATATAATATGTGGAAAATTGACTGCCTTTCAGCGATCTCGTACTTATAAATCATATACGTACCGCACATAATAACGATTGTTATTTCTGTGTCACTATTAATTACACTGCCAGAAAAGTGAAAGACTACGACAATCGATAACCATATATTGCATTTGAATTCTACAGTGGCATTATATGTGCCAATATATTTGACCAGCGTAGAGGACTGGCTTACAAAGTCAACCAGAATCGCCAAGTGGGTGGAGCATGAGGGTGGGTTATGTGGGTGAATCATGAGTGTGAGGTATGTGGATGGACATCGAGGATGGGTTATGTGGGTTGAGCATTATGGTAGTCTATGTAAGTTAGGTATGTGGGTGGGCATGAGGATTGGTTATGTAAGTGGAGTTAAGGGCAGTGTATACAGGTTAAGTATATGGGTGGAATATGAGGTTGGATTATTTGCGTGGGGCATATGGGTTGAGCATGATAGTGGGGTATGTGGGTGGAGCATGAGGGTGGGCTTTGTGGTCGGAGCATAAGGGTAGTATATGTTTGTGCAGCATAAGGAGATTGTTTGTGGGTGGAGCATGAGGGTAGTGTCTGTGGATGGAGCACGAGGGTGAGGTTTGTAGGTTTAGCATGAGGATATTGTATGTGGGTGTAGCATGATGATGAGTTATGTGGCGGCGTAGTTTAGATTTAATTATAACAACCAATGGCAAAATTAATTTAAATTTAAAATGAAAGCAAATCCATACAAGGCAATGTTATTTTTTACGCAGCCATGCACAAAAAGTGCGTCCCGGGGACTTTATTGGTTTTACAATGAGCGTCTTTTGTCAAATTTATGCGTATCAATATGCTCAGTTAAAGCTTGAGAATAAATGAGTCACCATTATGATCATTACAGATTTTCGAATACATGTCAAGTATCGACATATCAAAAGGCGTTTAATGGAGATGTTTATTAGAGCAAAAAATGCCTCTCGACTCCAATGTTCAATGATAATTAAGTGAATATTTAGACAGGAGCCCACTTGATGCGTTGTGTCGGGCCTGATCAGAATGTATAACCTGCGCTTGCTGAGCGGAAACTATACTGTAAAAACAATTTTGAAAGACCGATTATATCATGATGTTATAAAAGATATTCCGTCATTTGTCGTGGCAAGCATGCCATTTGGAAAAGAGAAACTCTGTTGCTTCTCCCTGTCGGTATGGGACAACACTTATTGTTATGATATATATATCCAAATCGTATTCTTCTGTATTGGCCAGAAGGACATATCAGTACATTCCCCACTGTTGGTTATAAGGTTGACATGTATGGTAGATGTTGCCATTTTCATCAATTTCACAAGCCGATATGTAATGTTAATTCGTGCTCAGCTACAATGATCTTACCAACAGTAATGGACCTATCTAGCCGACTTTTTTCTAATTCCACATGTGTCTCTGTTGATTTTGCCCATCTTTGCTTATCTCAACATTAATACTTTATTCTCCTGCTTCAATTGTGAAATAATCGGAATGATCGGTTTGCTTTTTCAAAATTGTTTTTCCCAAGTACAGTTTGATGTGACATTAAAATATCCTCCTTAAAAACAGTCTGTACAAGCAGAAATTGTATTGCGCACCCATTCTGTGTAATCAGATTCTGTCCCATGTGAAGCATTAAGCTTTATAGGACTTTTCGCAGGATTCTTTTGTCAACTATGTCTTTATTGGTCTCACCATCTCCTTCTGTCATCAATTCGAAATAAATTGCACTGTCATCACTCCCGGAAACCCGATCTGATGTGAAATGTTCGACCTACTTGGAAAAGTTTCCGATAAATTTGGCTGAAGTTCGGTAGGGTAGGTAAATCCAATTCTATAATTGTTTAAAGGCAATTTTCAATTGAAATATCTTTAGGTATATGCAAAGGAGATATAATCATGTATGTTAGACAAATCCTGTTTTTTTTTATTCAGGATTTATTGAAATATGGCTATTTGAAGTCGATGATGCAGTGATTTGTCCCCTATTTAGCACTTTATTTACAAATTTATTTAAAGGTATGCCAGTTTTTGCACCGTAATTGATATCAACCAATGTCCCCTGAGTTACATATCCGCCAGGGTTTCTTAAAAAAAATCGTATTGGTGGAGAAATTTGACTTTACATTCAACATTGCGATGAAAAAAATGATATGACCCGGTGCAGTGCCAAAGTTGTCAAGATATGACAGGAGTGCAGTTTATGTATAAACTTAAAAGCTCACTATTACAGCTGATTTATGCGCTTTGCATGCGCGTTCCTTGCACTGAGACTTTTCATACTTACTATTTGGTTACGTTGGTTACTGTTTTAAATAATTGTGAAGTAAATGATATTCTTACGTAGAAAACAAACACATAATGTCACAACTTTTCACATCAGATCGGGTTTCCGGTGGTGGTCATGGGTTGAAGCATGGCACACCAGACAAAGAAATAATACGTGTCTCGGATCAAAATAATTCCTTGTTTCAATGCATAACTGCATTGAGTTTCGGGGTTCCCAACTCGGCATAGCCTGAGTCGTTGTCATGACCACATTCAAAGCATTGCGGCCGAATCTAACGGCTGTTCAATCTGCTCACTAAATCGAATATCGTTTTGTTAATATAATAAGACCAAGGTGAATCCGGCTATAATTGTGAATGGCTTACGTTTTGAACAATGCGCTTTACTATTTTGCATATTATTTCAGTGCCCATTGTTGATTCTGCTCTTTTGTTATTGTGTTAATGACCATAGTTCAGATCTTGCTTAATTTCTCTGAAACATACACTTAACTACGGTGTTTAAGCCGGTTTTCTTCGTTTATATTGCAATAAACATGCTGGATTTCTTCTAGAATTGGGCGCGAATAGTTTTCCATTTGTATCAGGGTTGATACACATACTGATCTCTCACCCGGTTTGCATGACCTTCAAGCTCTTTTGTTGATTGATCCATCCACACAAGGACTTTCATTCTCTCCTTAACTCTGTATCTGTCTTACCTTTTTGTTTTTCTCTTAAACTCGTTATTTAACGATATCATTGTTTGCTGGTATATTGTCGCGTGTTTCTTTGAATATCGTTATTACTCTAGGTTTTTGGGAACCTAAAATCATTATTTGTATGACAACCTGATTGCTTATGCAGAGTGGTTTTTGTTATGTGTTATGAGATGCCACTTCAATTCAGTTATAAAAAACAGCATGCAATTTTCCCTGTTTTAGGGATATGGTAGAAATTGAAAAAAATGTATGTACAATAAATGGCCAACTTCAAAATAATCATACAAGTTGTCATTCATATTTTTGCAATGCATTATGATGCTTCTTAAATAGTTTCATATGGCCTTTTCCATGTTCATGTGCTATCAAAACACACAATTCACCAGTTTTATTAACGGGAACATATCGGATCATATATGTATACATATGTACATAGTATTTGTTTCACTTTGATAGCAAGCGTATGTGTATATATCCGAGCATTAATAATACAGTTAATGTAGTTTGAGTATCAACGACGCTATTTGTCTAGATTTGATGAGAATGAGTGTATCTGTTAAGCATATGTTGCAGTATCTCAGTAAAAATCTGTGAACATTAGAATGCAATTAATTGTCGATTTAAATGTAGTTAACTTTTGAACAGATATGACAGTATCTGATCAAATTATCTTTGATCTATTTTAATGTCATGCTGGCGCCACGCTTTAAACAATTGTTTTGCCCAAGCTGTTGTTGTAATTTTGCAACTTCCTATGTTCACATACATGTAATCTGGCCCAACCCACTCACGCTGGGTATGGCCATACTTTGATAACTGATGGCACTGCGATAACCAGTTGCAACGCCCAGCGACCCGGAGGGTCTAGTCAACGACGCTAATATCTGCATTTGGTACGACTGTGTGTGTTTATGGATTTGTATAAACAATGTGAATACAATTGTTGGAATATATTACTCGAATGAAACCGTTGATACTGGATTTTCGATTGCTTTAAATGTCGAATGAGCTCGAATAACGCGCTGTTTTGTTGAACTATTGGCGGATGAAGAAAAGTGTCAGTGAATATTTCTTTAAATGTTCAGATCTGTTTTCCACACAGACAGAGCGCATGCGCGGAAACTCCCTATTGCAATCAGCCAAAATGACAATGCTTATAAGTTGTCTTTCTTCAGTACTAGAGCGTAATCCTGTGAACTACTTCAGAAGAATTAAGGTGTGTTGTATTTCTAATAATACATTGTCGTTTAATATTATTTCGTACGTTTACTCTGTTCATTTTAAATTGTTATCGCACATTTGTTTAACTGTATGGTATGATAAAGACAATATATTTCGATCATGCTATAAATATATATCATCATTATTATTATTATCATCATTATTATTATTATCCTCGTTAAGAATATTAATAACACTTAAATTAATTATTATAATAATAATTTTTTTTATTTATGTATTTGTATTTATTATTATGATTATTATGATTATGATTATAATAATAATAATAATAATCATCATCATAATAATAATAATTATTATTATTTTTATTATTATTATTATTATTATTATTATTATTATTATTATTATTGTTATTATTATTATTATTATTATTTTTATAGTTCATATGATAATGTTATATGCCATATACGGATTAATGTCAGATACTTTTTGCAAAGAAAATAATATATATGTATTTGTATTATATAAATATTAGTAAAACTACAGCATAAAAAATCCAACAGATAATTAAAACCAATGTTAATTGGATGTTTGGTTTCAGTTCCAAGATGTTCGTCTACGGTATAAGTTCATCCTTTATCGTGGTCCTGGTGGCAGCCTGTTGTCAGACCCGTAAGTTATTTGTGTATTTTTTTATGAAAATATAATAATGGTTGACATGTGGAGACTCTCCGTTTAAGGCGAATAGTTTTTAGGTTAGTTGTGTGATGTACGCATACGTTTATATTATAGAGTCTATTAACACTGAGGTCACGGGTTCGATCCCCACCGTGGGAGCGTTCTTTAGATCTCCCCCAAAGACACCAAGTACTGGTTCTAGGCCCAGGAAACGGACTCGAGAGCGTTTATATAAGCCTAAGGCTTTCGACGCAATCGAGCTTAAATAAATAGGTTTAAACTAACACTGAATAATATTTAGATAACAGTATACCCTATAAAACCCATGCAAAATGGTATGAGTTTAACTTGGGATGAAATGGTACCAATATTGTAGATCACCGGGTCAAAAGTAAATATCACATGCAATGTGACATGAAGTTCGGTGAACAAAAGCGAATAAATTCATTTTACAGATAAAACGGCAGTTCGAGTGTGTAAATACCCTTTCATACTTTATATGTTAAAATTATTTCCAGCATTGCCGTTTGTATATAAACGTGACTATCCTAATATTAAACGCGGTATCTGGGATTAAAATGAGAGTTTTACATTAGTTATGACATGTATTTTGAAAGTTAAAAATGTGCCATGCCACGGACATCACTTGATTAATATAGACTTATATTGTAAATAACTTGAATCTCTTCTCTGAAAATTCTCATTAAATTCCGGAGATATTTGGTATGCAATTTAAGATTGCTGTCCTGTACAAAGTGTTTCCAAATATTTCCCCTGGTGTCCGAATTCGCTTTGTTCCAGAGTCGAATGATTTATGTTTATTAATACGCAAACTACTTAACAACTCTTCTCCTCTATAACAACAAGTCCCAGAGCTTTGATATTTGATGAAATCAGATAGAAGTGCTACACACAGTTTTCCTCATGGTTATACTGGACTACTTGTTTGAAGTCAACATAGTCAGTGTAAAAGTCGAAGTTATTTAACAATACTTTACACATGATGCATAACAATGAAATATATTTAAGCGAGGCCATGCAAAAAAACGTAACAGCTATGTATTTTTCCGCTTTATCGTTCGATGACATTTTTGTTTAATTATACACTTGGAGATTATTCTAACGCAACACGTAATCAAATCAATATAGCTCCCTTATTTTGAAACAAATTGTGTTGAAATTTCGACTTAGACTAACTCAACACATATCTGATACTTCATGTAAATTTAATTGACATTGATCAACATTAAATATCAAATATTACAAATTCAAACGCTCCTGAATATGCATACGGGTCATTGTTTTTTAATTGATATTATGTTTTCCTAGTGTAAAAGCCCACCTAGAATGAAGAAATGGAAATTAAATTGGAATTATATAGCGTTGTACTACACTAATTTTTTTTTCTAACGCAACATTTTTCAAACTTAAATATTTCATTTATAAGTAAATATTTTTATTTAAAAATGTCAAGTGATCGCTATACTTCATTATCTGTATGTATGTGTGTATATATTTGTGCAAGCAAAGGCTACACTCATTCATCCGTGACGATCGGATGCTTTAGCATGTGGGGGTAGCAGGTAGCCTGCAACATGCCTATTGCGCAGTTAAGCTCCTAAATTTGTATACGAGACATTATGATTTTAAAATCAATTTTATGTTTTCCTGGTGTATCAACCCACCATTAATAATTAAAAATTGAAATAAAATTGTATTCACATCGCGTTTTACCATTTCCATGTGCAAACATATGAAACCACACCTACCCCACGTGCAAAAGGGCCTGATTGTTGAGGAGGAATGATTTTATCGTTATATTGCAAAGAATATAAAAAGATGATTAGATGTGCAATTTTAAATGAAAATCTCAACTTATTACTGAGATATTCAAGTTTAAGAGGTGTTGCGTTAGAAAAAACTTTAAGTGTATACACACAGAACACGAAACTATATGACGCTCAATCAAATTCGTACATTTTACTTATTTATCAATCAAAGGCATGAAATAACAAGACAAATTATGAATCATCGAATTTTGTTTAAGATTGCGTAATAATATCAGTTTGCATTTCGTATGTCCACTCAGGAAATAAAACTGAGAATACTTTTGGATTTCAATGTAAGAACATGGAGATGTTATCATTTCATAATCGGTCATATAAATCATATAAGGAGACCATTGTGAAAATGTGTGTGTTATATGACCACGCAGTGAATGATAATATGCTAGGATCTTACACTGAAATAAAAACATTTTTTTTATTAAATGACAATCACTGATTTGTGGGAAAATATAACTTTTCTTACATCTTTTCCTTTGTTATAGATTATGTTATTGTGTTTTTTTGTTGGTTTATTGTGTTTAACAGATCGTCTTAAACTGCAATTAAATTGAACGTCACAGGCTTATCAGGCACCACACTTAACGAAAATACATTAAACCGGTTTTTACAAGAGCGAGACTCATATACACCCTCTTATTCAGTTGTCTGCATTGTAATCATATCTTTTACACACATGGATTGGTTGTCGTGACTGTAAAATACTAATCATTAGTGATTCCACTCTTTATTTACAAATCAAATTTCAGTATTTACACTGGTCTTTTAAGTGCGACATTTTGTTGCCGATAAATTATTCCTTCCGTCTCATATATGCAAACCGTAAATTAATTTCATAGTATAATGCAACTGGTCCAAATTATTAAGTTATTAACACGGGCAATACAAATAACCACGTTAAGAAAATACGTTATGTGCCGTCTCTAAATGATCCCAGAGAAAACGAGCACTGAGAATAGAATCAAATAAAGTCGATATTCAATAGTTAGCAAGTTGTGTAAGCCAGCCCTTTTCATGTCAATATCTCTTTGTCAAAGGTACTGAATATGTGATAATAAAGGCTTAACATCAACTACAACAATGGCTATCAATTCTTGATTTTGATGATATAGCATTCGAGCATCCTGCCGTCTTGTCTATTTTATAAAGTTCAGTTAGTAGTGGCACAATTACAAGATTTCAAAATCAAACGTGAACTACTTCTCATGCCGAATTGAGCTGACCCATTTTCGGCAAGCTGTTTCATCAGTGTTCCTAACTCTAACATTGTATCTTTTAATTTATACCAAAATAGATTCCGGGGCTCTATATTTTCATTTTATATTTGTTACTGTGAAAAGCAGCACAATTGTCATATAAAAGGTACGTTTTTTTATCGCCCACGATAGTTTTAAAAGAATTGTTTTTATATAATTGTCGGAAGAGTGTATGACTTTATGTCGAACAAAACCTGACACTAATGTATGTATAAACGGACAACCTATAGCATGAGCACAGTCTTGTGCGACAATCCAAACGAGCGTCGGTACATGGTATCCGAATTTTTCATTTTTAACATACTTATACGAATACAGTACATAGTATTTGAAGTATATACTCTGCTATCTTCTTTGAGCATGAATCCACCACATAATTTATTTTCATGATTTAGTACTTTTAGTACCATGAGATTTTGACTCCCGTACTATGTATGTTTTTACCTGTGTGTTAAACACATTTGTTTATTCACAATTTAATGTTGTGTATGTGTATATGTGTGTTTTTACCACCCATTATGCCTTTCTGGAAAGAATCTGTTCTATTATTCCTTCAAGTCATACGAGTCCATCCGGTCTATGACCTTTTCATTACCACCGAGGACAATACATAAATATTTTTTCCTGTAGAGTGCAGGGGTTATGATTCCAATTTATAGAAAGACCATTACCCTGTCTTTCGAATGACATTGGAAAAATCATCTTATTTAAAAAAAAAAGAAAAATAATGTTTTAAGATGTTTTATATTTAATGAATAGAAACATGTGATTGAGCCATTGGCGTCATTTCCATACATGAGACAACATTATTAAGAATTTTTTCGTTCGTATACTATGTATACAACGGATCGTCAAAGATTTTCCAACTTTCAGTAAACATCTGATCAATTAACATTAATTTTAGCAATATTCATTAACTATTCGGTCACGAACAAGCAGTTGTATGTTCAATAATTTCAAATACAAAGTAATACACTTTACGGGAGGGGATTGTATTTCATTACTGTTACAGTTACATTTTCCGTGAAGAAGAAGTTTTGCGAAAATGATTATTAGTCTGCACAGGCTAATCAGGGTTGACACTTTTCGCTTTTATGCAATGTTTCTTTTAGAAAGTGTCTTATAAAATAATCCAGTTTAGGCGGACAGTGTCGTCAATGATTAGCCCTTTCGGACTGCACGTGCTAATCTGGGATTACACTTAACGAACATGTATGTGGTCACGTTTTCAAAGAACGATGCTCTTTAAATTGAATTACATGTATATGAACGGTAGTGCAATAGATAACGGCAGTACATCCGATTCCAGATTTGTGCGAGGCCAGTGCTGAAGAAGATCAATATGCGATTCTCTCAAGACTCACAAGAGAGGTATTTAATTATACTTTGTTTCTTTTTTTGTTGTTATCAGAGCCGCGCTCTGGTAACACGGGTATGAGACAGTTATGCTAGCTTAATGGGTATGATACAGTTATGCTAGCTTAATGGGTATGAGACAGTTATGCTAGCTCAAGTTCAAATGTTTGAGCCAACCTTTTCGTGTCTTATTTGTATCTCCTTTTCCCTTTGAAAGATGTTCATGAGCATTGTCTGAAATGTTAAGAGCAATTGAGATGATGTGCATAAAACATAAAGAAGTCCTGCCGGCGCAAGGGTAATGTCTATTTTCAAGGTCAAATAGTTAGGTTTTAAAGCGAGATTATACGATTTTTATATGTGTTACATTTTAATATATTGATACATATATGTTATAAAAACACATAATAGGCAAGAAAAACGATACATTAAAGAAGAATTTCATAAAATGCAGCAAATACAAATTGCCGCCCGAGCCGATTGTGACAAAATATTTCCTACATATTTTCCTACAATAACCGATGCATTCGTCTTTTTAGTTAGTGTTCGTGTGTCGTATGAATCGATATCGCTGCAGAAATTTAAAATGAACCGTAAAACTAAATTTAGATTCACATCGTACATGCATGATATACATGCTGGCGAATTTGGCTGAACAGCCGTTTTCGGTTTCAGAATTAAATATCTGGCTTATTTCGCATTTTTCGACACATTTTCTTCTTAACTTTTATTTTAACTTATATTGAAATATATGTATAATAAGTTTTTTTTACACATTTTATATAAATTCATGAATATTTGACAAAATCGTATAGTCCCGCTTTAATTATCGTGTTCGCTCCAATTCCGTTGGATGATTTTCATAAAACTTAACAAAATGTTTAGTTCGCGCAGAAGGATGTGAGTCACTCAATGTTGATCAAAGGTGAAGTTTTTATTCAAGGTCAAAGGTTTTAGCCTCCATTTTTATGTCCGCTCATGTTGTCATATAATCTCTGTAGATGATGATGCCAAAGTATGTCCTGTTCTGAGAAACTGGGCATATTGCATGTGCGTAAAATGTCGTCCCAGATTAGCCTGTGTAGCCCGCACAGGGTAATCAAGGACAACACGTTCCGCTTGTATGACATTTTTCGTTTAAATGAAGTCTCTTCTTCGCAAAAATCTAATTTGTGTCACAGGCTAATCTGGGACGACACTTTACGCACATGCATTATGCCCAGTTTTCTCAGAAGGCGACTCAATTAGTTTTTTCTATAGTAGTTTTAGTAGTTTTATTTTGGCACTGATACACAAAGCATGGTAAGATACAGACAAAATAGATACATTCTAACAAATACTGATGAATGACTAGTTAAGCAATACATGGCATAATATAACAAATGTAAGTTCAAATAAATAAATATTACCATGAAATGCTTACAATTACCAGAGATAACACAAAACAAATGATTTCACTTATTTCCATTGTGGTCCCTGATATTGGCAGCCTGCCACAGAAAGTAGTGTAACTTGTATCAATCGTAATTACCGTGTAAGCACAAACATACTTGTTCAGGTAGGAATTCTTAATGAGATCACATTATATATATATATATATATATATATATATATATATATATATATATATATATATATATATATATATATATATATATATATATATATATATATATATATAACATGTTTATGAGTATCACATTTTATGTTGCATCACAGATTTGTCAGTCACACTTTAATCCAACTACTTTAAAGACATTACATATTATTTAAAACATACAATCATTTAAGATCAATATGCAGTAAAGTAAATCATGGTCAATGTTTAACTAAAATTGAAATAAAAACAGGTACAATAATTAAAGATTAGTTAAAATGATTGTGATAAAATCAACTGGCCATTAAGTGGGTTTTGGTGGCTTGCTTAAACGAGTGGGAAGCATGTGTCAATCACGCTATCCCGAATGCAACGTCAAACTTCAAGGTACAAAGTTAGAGCCTTAATTTGCCTGCCCGTTCCAAATCTTCTTATCACATGAACAAATATAAACATTTGAGTAAACTGTTTACAAAATGAAACGATATGCAGATGGAATTTGTCTGGAAAGCCAAATTCAATGTCGATGGCATACTTTACATTCAAAGATTGAGCCTCCCGTGTCATGTCCGCTCAATATCTCATATACCCTTTAAAAGATTTTCATAAAACTTGATATTCATTTATAGATCATTGAGAATATATGCAGCAAGTATGAGTAAGTCAGGCAGACTCAATGTCAAGGTTACACTTGAATATCAATAGTTTATCTTTATTTTCTTGATATACCGGTTCACGGCCGTTAATCACGCGCGCAACCTCTTTTTGAGATACATTAATAACGAGCCAATGTTACTTCCAAGGTGGTGCTCAGGCCCAAATGTTTTGAAATTTAATGGATAATTTTACAGGGTGATTAGGTTTTAGATGTTTTTTTAATATATTTCGCATTATTTTTAAAAATCGGCTAATCTAGTGCGATTCAGCGATTATAAGTTCATCTAATAACGTCTTGATTTATTTAAACGTTCGTCTTTGTAAGATAAGATCAGTTCACGTGTATAATATAAAAGTTAACGGAAAAAGACCGAGCTATCTTCATTTTTTTGGAGTTGAAAGTGGGAAAAACCACATATATGAGCCTAATTAAGATTCGTTGACAATGGCCTTTTAGTAAATTAAGCATGTGGATTAAAAGACACAAGTCATCTTTTCAAGTAGAAGTATAATCTTTTATTCATTTCGTGAATTATCATACTGTATACAAATATTGCTGTCGATTAACTATTTTTAAAATGTTGAATATTAAGTTATTGGTTTTATTGAGTATAACATTATATATATATATATATATATATATATATATATATATATATATATATACATATATATATATATATATATATATATATATATATATATATATATATATATATCGTACAATATGTTTTATTCATGTTGGTGACCTCTTCATTGAGTTGATCACTTATTTATTTAAAAACTACATCATATTAATTATATAATGTGTTTAGGTTCTGTAAAGATTTGGGCCTTTGAATGTAAATTAAAAAATAAAGTAAATATAACAAATAACATTATCTATCAATTTACGTCATGTGATAATGTCATTTCGATACGACCGTTAATTGATACATCCTGCATTGGCGTCACCTCCTATCATTAGCGCTATCACCATAGCATTGGCTCCATTTCTTTGGAAAATGCAAAATTATCTACTACGTCGGCAAGAAGCGAATATTTGTGTGCATGCATCATCTAATGTATGTTGTACGCAATCGTTTGGGTGAAAATTTGCTCTTCGCACAGGAACAACTCATCGCAATGCTTTTTAAAACTCCACCATGCCACAACTTATAAAGGTTCTCACGTTTTTAAATGGGTTAATAATGTATGTTTATGTACGTTTTTGGATGAACTAATCTTCGCTGAATCGTACAACATTGCCCGATTAAAAAAAGCGAAATATGTTGAAAAAACATAAAAAACCTAATCACCCTGTAAAATTATCCATGAAATTTCAAAACATTTCCGGGCGCGTGATTAACGGCCGTGCGGTTGCTTCATAGAATTCAACACTCATGTTTGCCATA
This sequence comes from Dreissena polymorpha, assembly GCF_020536995.1. Classification (NCBI taxonomy): domain Eukaryota; kingdom Metazoa; phylum Mollusca; class Bivalvia; order Myida; family Dreissenidae; genus Dreissena; species Dreissena polymorpha. Next base: position 36,110,888 of record NC_068357.1, read on the forward strand.
TCTCAGCACAATAACTGTAAATATTATTTTTATTTCCGAATAACTGTAAATTCTATAAACGCACTTTTTTGAATATTTAAATTATTCAATAATAAATGTATACATAAATTATCAATTATAAAATACATTATTTGACAGGTTTTTTGCCCAGACAGGTACGCCAAGATTACCTCTGGACACACGGGTTGTCTGCCGATGACCAGCGGTAATTGTTTGACAATTTAAGTTCGTTCTGGGAAAAGTTGGTTAAATGTATTTGCGGAAAGTTGCGTCAGAGATTAACCTGTGCAGTCCGCACAGGCCAACCACGGACGACATTGTCCGCTTCTATAACCGATTTCGTTTTAAGAAAGACTCTTCTAAACTTAAACCACTTAAAGCGGAACGTGTCGTCTCTGATCAGACTTTAAGGACTGCAAAGTCTTATATTGGACGACACTTAACGAGCATGCATTAAACTCAGTTTTCCCCAGAAAGAGGCTCAATTTTTACTTACATAAAGACATGAATTTTAAATACCATGAGTGAGTCATGTGTAAACTAAATGCTTGCTATATATCTATTCTGAACATTCGAGTGAGTCATATGTAAACTGAATGCTTGCTATCTATTTGGTCTGATTATTCACGTGAGTCAGGTGAAAACTGAATGCTCGCTATCGATCTGTTCTGAACATTCGAGTGAGTCTTGTGAAAACTGAATGCTCGCTATCGATCTGTTCTGAAAATTCTTGTGAATCCTGTGAAAACTGAATGCTTACTATCGATCTGTTGTGGACATTCTTGTGAGTCATGTGAAAACTGAATGCTTACTACCGATCTGTTCTGAACATTCTTGTGAATCCTGTGAAAACTGAATGCTTACTATCGATCTGTTCTGAACATTCGAGTGAGTCATGTGAAAACTGAATGCTTACTATCGATCTGTTCTGAACATTCTTGTGAATCCTGTGAAAACTGAATGCTTACTATCGATCTGTTCTGAACATTCGAGTGAGCCATGTGAAAACTGAATGCTTACTATCGATCTGTTCTGAACATTCTTGTGAATCCTGTGAAAACTGAATGCTTACTATCGATCTGTTCTTAACATTCTTGTGAGTCTAGTGAAAACTGAATGCTTACTATCGATCTGTTCTGAACATTCGAGTGAGTCATGTGAAAACTGAATGCTCGCTATCGATCTGTTCTGAACATTCGAGTGAGTCATGTGAAAACTGAATGCTTACTATCGATCTGTTCTGAACATTCGAGTGAGTCTTGTGAAAACTGAATGCTTACTATCGATCTGTTCTGAACATTCGAGTGAGTCATGTGAAAACTGAATGCTTACTATCGATCTGTTCTGAACATTCTTGTGAATCCTGTGAAAACTGAATGCTTACTATCGATCTGTTCTGAACATTCGAGTGAGCCATGTGAAAACTGAATGCTTACTATCGATCTGTTCTGAACATTCGAGTGAGTCATGTGAAAACTGAATGCTTACTATCGATCTGTTCTGAACATTCTTGTGAATCCTGTGAAAACTGAATGCTTACTATCGATCTGTTCTGAACATTCTTGTGAATCCTGTGAAAACTGAATGCTTACTATCGATCTGTTCTGAACATTCTTGTGAGTCATGTGAAAACTGAATGCTTACTATCGATCTGTTCTGAACATTCGAGTGAGTCATGTGAAAACTGAATGCTTACTATCGATCTGTTCTGAACATTCTTGTGAATCCTGTGAAAACTGAATGCTTACTATCGATCTGTTCTGAACATTCGAGTGAGCCATGTGAAAACTGAATGCTTACTATCGATCTGTTCTGAACATTCTTGTGAATCCTGTGAAAACTGAATGCTTACTATCGATCTGTTCTGAACATTCTTGTGAATCCTGTGAAAACTGAATGCTTGCTATCGATCTGTTCTGAACATTCGAGTGAGCCATGTGAAAACTGAATGCTTACTATCGATCTGTTCTGAACATTCTTGTGAATCCTGTGAAAACTGAATGCTTACTATCGATCTGTTCTGAACATTCGAGTGAGTCATGTGAAAACTGAATGCTTTCTATCGATCTGTTCTGAACATTCTTGTGAGTCATGTGAAAACTGAATGCTTGCTATCGATCTGTTCTGAACATTCTTGTGAATCCTGTGAAAACTGAATGCTTGCTATCGATCTGTTCTGAACATTCGAGTGAGTCTTGTGAAAACTGAATGCTTACTATCGATCTGTTCTGAACATTCTTGTGAGTCATGTGAAAACTGAATGCTTACTATCGATCTGTTCTGAACATTCTTGTGAGTCATGTGAAAACAGAATGCTTGCTATCTATCTGTTCTGAACATTCTTGTGAATCCTGTGAAAACTGAATGCTTACTATCAATCTGTTCTGAACATTCGAGTGAGTCATGTGAAAACTGAATGCTTACTATCGATCTGTTCTGAACATTCTTGTGAATCCTGTGAAAACTGAATGCTTACTATCGATCTGTTCTGAACATTCGAGTGAGCCATGTGAAAACTGAATGCTTACTATCGATCTGTTCTGAACATTCTTGTGAATCCTGTGAAAACTGAATGCTTACTATCGATCTGTTCTGGACATTCGAGTGAGTCTTGTGAAAACTGAATGCTTGCTATCGATCTGTTCTGAACATTCTTGTGAATCCTGTGAAAACTGAATGCTCGCTATCGATCTGTTCTGGACATTCTTGTGAGTCATGTGAAAACTGAATGCTTGCTATCGATCTGTTCTGAACATTCTTGTGAGTCATGTGAAAACTGAATGCTTGCTATCGATCTGTTCTGAACATTCTTGTGAGTCATGTGAAAACTGAATGCTTGCTATCGATCTGTTCTGAACATTCTTGTGAGTCATGTGAAAACTGAATTCTTGCTATCGATCTGTTCTGAACATTCTTGTGAGTCATGTGAAAACTGAATGCTTGCTATCGATCTGTTCTGAACATTCTTGTGAATCCTGTGAAAACTGAATGCTTACTATCGATCTGTTCTGAACATTCTTGTGAATCCTGTGAAAACTGAATGCTTGCTATCGATCTGTTCTGAACATTCGAGTGAGTCTTGTGAAAACTGAATGCTTACTATCGATCTGTTCTGAACATTCGAGTGAGTCATGTGAAAACTGAATGCTTACTATCGATCTGTTCTGAACATTCGAGTGAGTCTTGTGAAAACTGAATGCTCGCTTTCGATCTGTTCTGAACATTCTTGTGAATCCTGTGAAAACTGAATGCTTACTATCGATCTGTTCTGAACATTCGAGTGAGTCATGTGAAAACTGAATGCTTGCTATCGAACTGTTCTGAACATTCGAGTGAGTCTTGTGAAAACTTAATGCTTACTATCGATCTGTTCTGAACATTCTTGTGAGTCATGTGAAAACTGAATGCTTACTATCGATCTGTTCTGAACATTCGAGTGAGCCATGTGAAAACTGAATGCTTACTATCGATCTGTTCTGAACATTCTTGTGAATCCTGTGAAAACTGAATGCTCGCTATCGATCTATTCTGAACATTCGAGTGAGTCTTGTGAAAACTGAATGCTTGCTATCGATCTGTTCTGAACATTCTTGTGAATCCTGTGAAAACTGAATGCTTACTATCGATATGTTCTGGACATTCTTGTGAATCCTGTGAAAACTGAATGCTTGCTATCGATCTGTTCTGAACATTCTTGTGAATCCTGTGAAAACTGAATGCTTACTATCGATCTGTTCTGAACATTCGAGTGAGTCTTGTGAAAACTGAATGCTTGCTATCGATCTGTTCTGAACATTCTTGTGAGTCATGTGAAAACTGAATGCTTACTATCGATCTGTTCTGAACATTCTTGTGAATCCTGTGAAAACTGAATGCTTGCTATCGATCTGTTCTGAACATTCGAGTGAGCCATGTGAAAACTGAATGCTTACTATCGATCTGTTCTGAACATTCTTGTGAATCCTGTGAAAACTGAATGCTTACTATCGATCTGTTCTGAACATTCTTGTGAGTCATGTGAAAACTGAATGCTCGCTATCGATCTGTTCTGAACATTCTTGTGAATCCTGTGAAAACTGAATGCTTACTATCGATCTGTTCTGAACATTCGAGTGAGTCATGTGAAAACTGAATGCTTGCTATCGATCTGTTCTGAACATTCTTGTGAGTCATGTGAAAACTGAATGCTTGCTATCGATCTGTTCTGAACATTATTGTGAATCCTGTGAAAACTGAATGCTTGCTATCGATCTGTTCTGAACATTCGAGTGAGTCTTGTGAAAACTGAATGCTTACTATCGATCTGTTCTGAACATTCTTGTGAGTCATGTGAAAACTGAATGCTTACTATCGATCTGTTCTGAACATTCTTGTGAGTCATGTGAAAACTGAATGCTTGCTATCGATCTGTTCTGAAAATTCTTGTGAATCCTGTGAAAACTGAATGCTTACTATCGATCTGTTCTGAACATTCGAGTGAGTCATGTGAAAACTGAATGCTTACTATCGATCTGTTCTGAACATTCTTGTGAATCCTGTGAAAACTGAATGCTTACTATCGATCTGTTCTGAACATTCGAGTGAGCCATGTGAAAACTGAATGCTTACTATCGATCTGTTCTGAACATTCTTGTGAATCCTGTGAAAACTGAATGCTTACTATCGATCTGTTCTGAACATTTGAGTGAGTCATGTGAAAACTGAATGCTTACTATCGATCTGTTCTGAACATTCGAGTGAGTCTTGTGAAAACTGAATGCTTACTATCGATCTGTTCTGAACATTCGAGTGAGCCATGTGAAAACTGAATGCTTGCTATCGATCTGTTCTGAACATTCTTGTGAATCCTGTGAAAACTGAATGCTCGCTATCGATCTGTTCTGGACATTCTTGTGAGTCATGTGAAAACTGAATGCTTGCTATCGATCTGTTCTGAACATTCTTGTGAATCCTGTGAAAACTGAATGCTCGCTATCGATCTGTTCTGGACATTCTTGTGAGTCATGTGAAAACTGAATGCTTACTATCGATCTGTTCTGATCATTCTTGTGAATCCTGTGAAAACTGAATGCTTGCTATCGATATGTTCTGGACATTCTTGTGAATCCTGTGAAAACTGAATGCTTACTATCGATCTGTTCTGAACATTCGAGTGAGTCATGTGAAAACTGAATGCTTACTATCGATCTGTTCTGAACATTCTTGTGAATCCTGTGAAAACTGAATGCTTGCTATCGATCTGTTCTGAACATTCGAGTGAGTCTTGTGAAAACTGAATGCTTACTATCAATCTGTTCTGAACATTCGAGTGAGCTATGTGAAAACTGAATGCTTGCTATCGATCTGTTCTGAACATTCTTGTGAATCCTGTGAAAACTGAATGCTCGCTATCGATCTGTTCTGGACATTCTTGTGAGTCATGTGAAAACTGAATGCTTGCTATCGATCTGTTCTGAACATTCTTGTGAATCCTGTGAAAACTGAATGCTTGCTATCGATCTGTTCTGGACATTCTTGTGAGTCATGTGAAAACTGAATGCTTACTATCGATCTGTTCTGAACATTCGAGTGAGCCATGTGAAAACTGAATGCTTGCTATCGATCTGTTCTGAACATTCTTGTGAGTCATGTGAAAACTGAATGCTTACTATCGATCTGTTCTCAACATTCGTCTCTCTTGTGTATTGGATGTATTTGCACCGCAGAAAGACACAATAATTATTTTTATTTTCGTGCATATGTGTACACTGTTATAAACATTATTCGTATTTTGTTGATGATTTTGAACAAATTACGATGTCTTTTATCGACTCTACTAAAAGTGCCTTCAACATGCGTACATAATAGAAACCTATTACAGGCGCGACGTCTTACTGGTGGTTTTATTTTGACAAATTATTAAATGTCCTTAAAATCATAAAGCTTATTGCATATGCAATTTATCGATTCACCTATAAACCGGTAAAGAAATGTTTGTATTCACTGAACAGTTCGTCTCAAATAGTTTTTTTTTATATAATACAATACGTTAAAATTAATGCTGTGTTGTTGTTCATGATAAGAAATGAAAATTGATGTAATTTGCAATTCAATACGATAACGTGATTCCATATATAGTTACATGCATCTCTATGTGAAAATTGGGTTTAATGCATGCACGCAAAATGTCGTCCTCTTAAATCAGTTGAAGTCAACACCGGCTAGTCAGGGGCGACGCTTTCCGCTTTTCGATATTTTTCGTTTAAAGAAAGCCTCTTCTTAGTTAACATCCAGTTTTGGCTAATCTGGAAGGAAACTTTACGCATATGCATTAAGCCCATTTTCTACAGAACGAGACTCAGTTACATGTGTCTGTGCAGGTTTAAAGCCTGACGTACAGGAGTTGATTTTGGCGGCCCACAACACGGTCCGGCGTGACGTCACGCCCACAGCCTCCAACATGCAGTCGATGGTATATACTTAACATAATTTTACCAAGAATAATACGAAACGTGGGGTGTTTTCGTCAGAGCTGTGATTTTGTAATTATCTCTGTGATATTTTCATAAGCGTTTTCTTTTAATTTCATTAGTGCTGTGTTTATTTCGTAAGTGATGAGATAGTGTAACCAGCACTTTCATATTGCTATTAACACTGTGATATTGTTATAAACTCTGTGGAATTGTCATTAGCGCTTATTAGCAACCGTGATTCTACATTTTTAGCTCATCTATTTATTGAAAAAAAATGAGCTATTGTCATCACCTTGGCGTCGGCGTCGGCGTCCGGTTAAGTTTTGCGTTTAGGTCCACTTTTCTCAGAAAGTATCAATGCTATTGCATTCAAACTTGGTACACTTACTAACTATCATGAGGGGACTGGGCAGGCAAAGTTAGATAACTCTGGCATGCATTTTGACATAATTATGTGCCCTTTTTATACTTAGAAAATTGAAAATTTTGGTTAAGTATTGTGTTTAGGTCCATTTTATTCCTTAAGTATCAAAGCTATTGCTTTCATACTTGCAACACTTACTAACTATCATAAGGGGACTATGCAGGCAAAGTAATGTAACTCTGACTGGCATTTTGACAGAATTATGTGCCCCTTTTATACTTAGAAAATTGAAAATTTGGTTATGTTTTGTATTTAGGTCCACTTTATTCCTACAGTATCCAAGCTATTGTTTTCATACTTGCAACACTTATTAACTATCATAAGGGGACTGTGCAGGCAAAGTTATGTAACTCTTACAAGCATTTGGACGGACTTATGGGCCCTTTATACTTAGAAAATTGAAAATTTTGTTAAGTTTTGTGTTTTGGTCCACTTTACCCCTAAAATTTAATAGATATTGCTTTCATACTTGGAACACTCGCAAACTATCATAAGGGTACAGTAAAAGGACAATTTGCATAACTCTGGTTGTAATTTTTACGGAATTATGGCCCTTTTTTGACTAAGTAACTTTGAATATATGTTTCGATCCACTTAACTTCTAAAGTATCAAGGCTATTGCTTTCAAACTTCAAATACTTTCATGCTATCATGAGGTTACTGTACCTGGCAAGTTGAATTTTACCTTGACCTTTGAATAACCTTGTCTCTCAAGGTCAAATTATTAAATATTGCTAAAAAATGACATAACTTCTATATTTATGATTAGATTTGATTGATACTTTGACAAAACTACTCTTACCTGACATACCACAATAGACTCCACCCAAACCATCCCCCGTGCCCTCCCCCCCCCCCCCCCCCGAATCACCCCCCCCCCCTAAGTTTTTGTTGTTGTAGATCATCTCACAAATGACCACCACACCCTCACACTATACTATACCCCCCCCCACCCCACCCCACCACCCCGAATGCCCCCCTATTTTTTTTAAGATCATCTCACAAATGACCACCACACCCTCACACTATACTATACCCCTCCCCGTATCCCCCCCCGAATCCCCCCCCCCTAATTTTTATTTTTTTAAAGATCATCTCACAAATGACCACCACACCCTCACACTATACTATAACCCCCCCCCCCCCCCCCACCCTACCCCCCGCCCAATTTCTTTTTTGTTTGAAACGGTTAAAAAACACAAATATTTATTTTTATTATTTTATGTTTGAAATACCGTCCAACAATCGCACCCAAGAATACCCCCCCCACCTCCCTCCCCCCCCCCTCCGAATTCCCCCCCCTATTTTTTTTTTAAGATCATCTCAGAAATGACCACCACACCCTCACACTATACTATACCCACCCCCACCACCCCCCCCCCCCCCCCCCCAATTTCTTTTTGAAACGGTTAAAAAACACAAATATTTATTTTTATTATTTTATGTTTGAAATACCGTCCAACCATCGCACCCAAGAATACCCCCCCCTTCCCCCCGAATTCCCCCCCCCCCTATTTTTTTTTTATTTTTTTAAAATATTTTTAAGATCATCCCACAAATGACCACCAGACCCTCACACTATACCCCCCCCCCCCCACCCATCCCCCCCAAATTATTTTTTTTTGAAACGGTTAAAAAACACAAATATTTATTTTATGTTTTTTTAAATACCGTCCAACCATTGCACCCAAGAATCCCCCCACCCACCCACCCCCCCACCCCCCCCCCACGATTTTTTTTTGCATTTTTTTTCTGCATATTTGGAAGAAAATGTAATAAATGTCCACGCCCCCACACTATACACCCCTCTTCACTCCACCCCTTCCTCCTTTGTGATTGAAAATGAGAGTCACTTCACCTTTAAAAAGAAAATAGATGAGCGGTCTGCACCCGCAAGGCGGTGCTCTTGTTTCTTTTTAATCCGCGTTAAGAATAAAGCTGGAAGGACAATACTAACTTTTCATATTCAGCAAGATATCAATACACATCACCCACTTATCTTATTAAATTATTATCACCTTTTTTTCTTCCACACATTATTTTCTTCTGTAATTGCAGAGTTGGGACCAGTCTATAGCAAGTTTGGCACAAAGATGGGCGGAAAATTGTGTCTGGGGCCATGATGCGAATTTTAAGAGAACCGATAACGGTAAGTCGGTAGTCATTATTCGCATTGCATCGAGTACTTACTTGTTTCGCTGGTATGGCTATCCGTCCATCAACTGATTCACAATTGGTTTTGGGAGAAACACCCTGATACAATTCGTTTTCTGTTGCGTTTTCCAATTCTATGGATGCCGCTGGTAAATTTCTCCTTGCATTAAAATAATCTGCGTTTTCCACATATAAACTCATCCGCCTAAAACCCGTTTTCATTTTCTGTGCATCGCATTTGTTCGGGTATCACGTGGCTTATAGGTCAGTTTAAGGTGGCTGCAACACCCCAAAATCTAAATATTGACCAAGCTAATGCAGTTTTCTTATTTTGTAATGTATTCCGTGCGTTTGTGCTGTGCGACTAGTGCTTTTGTGATGTATCACATTGATTGGCCATTGGTTACTTGGCTTAAAAAAATGACCATCTGCAAGATAGGGTTTCTTTCAAGGTCATGCAGCAGAAGTCTCGATTTGTTTACGTGTGCATATTCTTAGATACGAAGGTACATATGCATAAGACCGGCATAAAGACTTCATAGAGCAACATCCCGATCATTTGAGCCTCGTTCTCTGAAATCTGGGCATAATGCATGTTCGTAAAGTGTCATGTCAGATTTTCCTCTGAAGTAAGGGACGATACTTTATACTTGTATGGATTTTTTTTTAAAGGAGTCACTTCTAAACAAAAATCCACCTTAGGTGGACAGTTTCGTCCCTTATTAACCTGTGCGGGCATGACATTTTAAGCACATGCATTATGTCCAGTTTTCTAAGAACGAGGCTCATTTCTCGTCTGCTACCCCGATAATTTCTCGTCTGCTCACCTCGATCACTCTGACATTTTATACCGAGCATTTCTCATCTGCTACTCCGATCATGTCTGGTCTGTTATCCCAGTATTTTTCGTCTGCTACACCAATTATTTATTGTCATCTACATCGATCATTTCTCGTCTGCTACTTCGATCATTTCTCGGCTGCTACCTCTATCATTTCTTGTCTGCTACCTTGATCGTTTATCTTCTGCTAACTCGATCGTTTATCGTCTGCTTCCACGATTACTTTTCGTCTGCTACCCCGATCATATATCGTCTGCTACCTTTATCATTTATCGTCTGCTACCTCGATTAGTTCTCATCTGCTACCCAAATCATTACTCGTCTGCTTCAGGGCGCTTTTCAGTGGGTCAGAACATGGCAGCAAATAGTGGCGATTTGGACTGGAACTGGGCAATCTCAGACTGGGCAAAAGAGAAAAACGACTACACGTACGATGGCGATAATACGGGCAAGGTTGTGGGACACTATACTCAGGTAAGGGTCGTTTGGTAAAGGTAAAAAAGGCTACATGTCGGCTGTTTAGATTTCTCTGATGACTAGTTCATCGTATGCCGAATTTCACATTAACCACCTTATCATTGTGATATAAGTCGCCCATTAACACTCGCAGTATGAAGCCACGTCACATTGACTTTTTTCCCTCAGATATAGGCAAACGAGTGCAGCATATAGTAAAACGTCATTTGCCCTGCCCCTCGGTTTTTGTACAGATTAACGTAAATTAATTGGGTGATTCAAAATGTTGAAGTACATTTGTACTTACTTTTACTTAAAAATGAAATATAAAACGGTGATTTGCCAACTAAATCATTGGTTGATATCCCAATTGGTACTTTGGGCTTATGAATTATATTAAACCATTTATGCCTAGCGTCTAGAAAAAAGGCCTTGGCAAACAGCGTAGACCCAGATGAGACGCCGCATGATGCGGCGTCTCATCAGGGTCTGCGCTGTTTGCTTATAAGAATTTCCGTAAGAAATATTCTAAATAAAGAAATAAATATACCAGAAATCCCTAATTTTGGGAATAAATTGATCCAATTTAGAAGGATGTGAGAGTCCGCTAGGCATAAGTGGGTTAATGAAGCACATTTATACGCTTGTTATACACCTCTGTTTGTAAATAATCCGATCATCCTATTATTGCGACTTAAATTACCGTTATCTTGTTACCAGATTGTGTGGGCAGAGACATCAAAAGTTGGCTGTGGATATGCCAAATGTGGCGATCGGAATCATTATGTGTGCAACTATGGACCAGCGTAAGTTTGGTTCTGTTTTATATTTTTTTTAATTAGTAATTTCCAGGTCGTCTAAAATTGAACGACGAAGACTACTAATTTCAACCCACTAAAATTGTATTCATTGTACCAGTGGTTGCAAGTTATACTGATTGGTTGCAAGTTATACCCAGTGGTTACTCGTTATAGTTGTTTTTATAAGATATAAATAAAACGTTAAACTTGTATCAGTGGTTACGCCATAAGCTAGTGGTTATCCGTTACACCAAATGCCACTCGTTACACACAGTGATTACACATTGTTCGAGACGTAACATGATGCATGTTCACCAATATGAGCAGCTTTTTGGGAAAACGGGGCTTAATGCATGTGCGTAAAGTGTCTTACCAGATTAGCCTTGCACAGGCTTATCAGGGACGACACTTTCCGTTACACTGGATGTTCGTTTAGAAACAACCTCATTTAAACAAAAAAATCAATAAAAAACGGAAAGTGTCGTCCCTGATTATCATGTGCTGACTACACGGGCTAATCCGGGACGACACTTTACGCACATGCATCATGACCAGATTCCAAAAACGCTTCTTGTATCTTACAGGGGTAATGTTGGCAACCAACTGCCGTATGCAAAGGGGGAAACGTGTGCTGAGTGTCCCGATCGCCGTACTAATGGACTTTGTGGTAAAAATGTGTTTAATACTATTTAAAACAACGTAACTGAAGTTGCTTTGAAATACAATTCAACTTCAGATTTGGGCATCATTTGGCATGTAAGTTCATGGCCATGCAAAAAAGCACATTAAAACGGATATGTCTTAAAATCAATATAATCACAATCGTATACGGTGTTGTCTATACACAGAGAATTTAATAGAGACAGAATATACGAGCTCATCCAATTTTCTTTTCGATTTGTGGAAACGGTTTATAATGCATGGAAGTAACGTGTCGTCCCAGTGCGATCGACTCTTTCCAGTAACGTGTCGTCCCAGTGCGGACGACTCTTTCCGTCTTTGTTGTATCAGTTAACTTTACAGAAAGACTCCTCTGGACAAAAACCCAGTATAGGCTGAAAGTGTCGTCCCTGATTCATCTGTCCAGATTCCACAGGCTTATCTGGGACGACACTTGACGCATATGCATTTAACACCAGTTTCTTTAATCAACCGATGATGTATTAAGAAGAAGAATAACGGGTCGAAGATTTGATATTCGCAAATTCATTTAATTACAGTTATACACTGTTTAACACTTTAAAATGTACAGTGTATGGAATTTCTGGCATTATTTTGTAATTACACCCAAGGGCATGTTTCCTATTTAACCTGTCGAAATAGGCGTAGTGCTAGTCATCAAACTGCCTGTTTAAACGAAGAATTGTATTAAAAATAGTGCTCGTTTATGCATTAAAAAACATTGACGAAATTCTCTTTTTTGTTATTCATCAGTTTGATCAGTTAAAATTTACTACTATTCGTTATATGGGCAGCGCTCAAGAAAACGGTGTTTAATGCATGTGCTAAACGTGTCGTCCCGGACTAGCCTGTAAACTCCGCATCGGAAAATTAGGGACTTCACTTTCCACTGTTATTGTAGTTTTAGTTAAAAGAGTTATCATCTTATCGAGAATCCAGTTTAGGCGGAAAGTGTCGTCCCTGATTAGTCTGTACGTATTGCATAGGCTAATATGGGACGACACTTAAGCACATGGATTAAATCCCGATTTTACGAGCACAGTGGAGCGTTTTCAACATTTCATCATTCTGTCAAGATCTTTACTGTAAAAAAGACATGTTCAAATAATGAAGTTTATAAAAGTAACGAAGACTACTGTGTTTATTATGTGCATGGTAACTCAACAGATTATGATTAATGATTCGCAATGTATGTTCTCGATATTTTGTGTACATACAGCAGGAAATGTTTATTAATCTGGATAATTGTTCCAAGAATAAATATCACTCGAGTGACTTGTCTTTTTATCTGAAACATCAACTATCGAGACTTTTACACACAGTTGGAACAATTGGAACAATCGACTAGCATTAAATTCCTTGTATCGCATTCATACACACGCTTTTATATTGTTTTCAAAACTTGCCTGTTTGTATATTGTGCTGCATACATTTAATTTGAGAATTGAACAAAATGTTTTAGTTTCTCTTTATTGAATAAATACCAAAGAGGCGTTGGGTTCGTTAGGTATGCATGCTCGGAAAACAGCGAGTGGCTCATTTCATTCATTACAAGTATTTCACGCATGGATGAATCGTGCATTTTGTTGAGATTGCAAAGAGTAATGTAATACAAACATTTACTGCTAATGTTATTTTCGTCAAGATTGTGGCGGGTTGGTGTGTCTAAACGGAGGGACCCTGGACTTGAAGGAGTGCAAATGTACCTGCAAGCAACCATTTCACATTCAACCGAATTGTGCACGTGAGTATCGATAACACAGACGAGGGGGAAAATATTACTTGTACTAACTATTGGTAGATATTTGTTGATATCCACCAGTGTTATATTTACTGTTAAATGAGTTTGGCGATCACATACGTTTAATTCTTATAACTAACTAGTTTTTTCTTATTTATGTTCGTTCAAGTTACATTTGTCAGTAGTTTTGTTGTTCTTTTGCTTGAGAGGAAGATTAAGTTTATATCGTACCTCTTTTGTCTATTCTGCCAGGATTCAAACACGTAATTGATACCAAACTGTATGATTACTATGAATCTTTATATTGCAATCTCGCTGTCCAAATAGTGCGGGACCCTTTGTTGAAAATAACATGGGTGATTTTCAAATCAAATTCAATGTTCATATAAAAGAATTAGGGACCGTTTTCACTAAATGATTCTTAGACTGAAGTCTAAAAATTAAGAATATTTGTAAAATTTTGAAATACTAAAACTGCTTGAAAGTCAAAACTCTTGTTGAAGCTAACACATGTAAATATGTATTTATCGCTAAGAACAATATGTTGATGTGTAGGCACCATTGTTTAGCCTTTTTAAATGCCAATTTTGGGTATTTTTGAGTATTAAACTATTATTTATTCTCAAGTCTATGAATGGGATGGTGAATACGGGTCCAGACATTAGATACATTGTACTGACTATATTGCAGTGAACTGCGAGGGCGCCGTAGATCCTAGCTACTGTGCGACTTTTTATGCAGGAAAATGCGAGGTGTACTCCAACGTACCATATGACTGTCCCAACATGTGCAAGTGGTGCCCATACGCGGGTTAGAATATAAACTACCTTGTTGGAAAAGTGGGCTTAATTCATGTGCGTTAAGCGTCATCACAGATTAGATTAATCAAGGATGACTTTCCGATGGCTCTGGATTTTCCTTTAGAGAAGGCTTCATTTGAGCCGAAATAAAAGCGGAAAGCGGCGTCGCCGATTAGCCTGTGCGAATTTCACAGGCTAATTTGTGCTGACACTTTACGCACATGCATTAAGCCCAGTGTTTCTAGGACTTGATTCATATCACATCAATGTAAGCATAATTATAACAAGTATAAAAAGCGCAAGCACATCTAGCTCTGGAATAATGCCGCCCATACATCGGAAGTAACAACGTCCTCCAAAAGCAGTTAAAATGTCCTCAGAACAATAACGTCACCTCCAAAACACCATCAAACAACTTAACTATAAGAACCACCACCACTACCATATTAGTATTATAACACCAACTTCACCATCTCCACAACACCACTACTTCCATCATCACGACCATCAACACCATTACTAGCACCACTACCACTACATCTTAATTATCATAACACCATTACTACCTTACGCCATTAGAACACTATCAACGAAATCATTACAAAGAGGTTAAACTAAACGACCATGATAGATATGGCAATCAGATTCATACACAAATTATATACATGTGCATATAAGTTACAGGTTTTTTTCTATGTTTCAGACTTGAAATTCCTCAAGTAACCAAGATCAGCATTTTCTGATGACGAGATGATGGAAGCTTATGAACTTGTACTTATGTCTTGATGCAATATAAACTCGCTTGTACAATTTATCTTTTTGCCTGTTGGGCATACGACAAATGTAACTTATTTAAATTATTTGTGAAATATTCATGTGAAATATTCATGTGTTAGTTAGATTAGTTAATTAGGATTAGTTGTTATTGAAATGTGTAACTTCGTTAACTGAACTATTATGCATTTAGAAGTATGCTACTCTACGTGTCCTTCCTATCGTTTAGATATTTTTGATAATTTGACATGTTGTCTACAACTAAAATTCGCTATATTGACCAACATAGCAAAATGTCTTTTTAAGGAGCCCTGTTACTTTAGCATTATAAACGTATGCATGTTTATATTGAACCGAAAACTAAGTATTCGTTCATTTGTTTGACTTGGAATAAATATTCAGCAGCATATATTTTCGTTGTTTTCCTCTATGCGGTTGTACGTAGATATCAATCTCATTGTTTGTCAGCTGTTCGTTCTTTTAAAGTAACATTACTACTCGAAATCAACGAAATTTTTGTACAATATTTCGTAAAATAAAGCTAAACAATTAAAAATCACTGTTCCTTATGGCCATTGTCGAAATTTCAACGCCAGATGTGGTCTGGTAAAATAGATGTTTGTGGATACAACATGCTCGTTTTCATTATGGTTTTAACATGCTACCATTTTAGTGTTCGTGTGTCATATCAATAGATATGTTCGCAGGAAATTAACATGGAATTTATTGTGCTCACAAATAAATAAAAACGAGCATTTTGTATCTACAAAAATCTATGCAATCATGCCACATCTAGCGTTGAAATTGTGGCTATTGATGTAAGGAACACTGATTGTTTAGGTGTTAACTTTATTTTACGAAATACTTTACGAAATATTCGTTGATTTTGAGCGTTATAGAGACTTTAACGCATTTAGTAGTTGTTGTTGTTTTGGTTGTATTTATAAAAACTGATTTAGAAATGAAGTAAGGCAATCAAACGAAATCCTATCCTATGCAACTGTTTTGTTTCTTTAATTGGAAGACGATAAGTAATTGTAAGCCATTTTTATAATTAAGTGCTCAAATGGTAAGTCAAATGGTAAATCAACAATTATTTCATAAATAAACACTTTTCATGCTTTATGTACACTTTGAAAAAAATAAACAAACATTGTTCCTCATATTTGAATATGCACCGTACTTTTAAAGATTTCTCAAAAACCTAAACATCTTACTTGACGTCATCCGTGTTTTGGTAAGCATTTGTATCTCAGCCATGTAACTTCTTATATAACAAATCTTGCAACTGATCTAATCGTGAAACTACCTTATGCACTAGTGATATCATGGCATCTTTGAAATTTTTATGGAATTACATCAAATCCTTAAGGAAAGATAATTGTGGGTAGCTCCACTGAAGGATAAAGGAAAATTACACAACGATCCGACTGAAAAGGCTAACATCCTAAACCGACAGTACCACTCGGTATTCTCCAAGGAGGACAGTTCCACTATCCCAACACCTGAGGGCGAACCATCACCTATCATGCCAGACATAAACATTACCACAGACGGTATACGTGCCCTTCTCAGAAAACTTAATGTACAGAAAGCGGCCGGTCCGGACTTAATTCCTGCACGCATCTACGAAGAGATGGCAGACCAGTGTACTCCTTTCCTGACCATTATATATAGTAAGTGCCTATCAAATGGCAGTATACCAGACGTGTGGAAGACAGCCAATGTGTCGGCAATTTTCAAGAAAGGGGAAAGGTTCAAAGCCAGCAACTACAGGCCGGTTTCACTGACATGCATAGCATGTAGGATACTGGAGCACATTATTGTGAGCAACATAATGGGCCACCTTGATAGACATGCCATCCTCACGGACTGTCAACACGGTTTCAGGAGAAGACGGAGCTGCGAAACCCAGCTACTGACGCTGACCAATGAGCTCGTCCATTCCATAGCCCGCCATAAACAACATGACCTTGCTGTACTTGATTTCAGCAAGGCCTTCGATCGGGTCTCGCACAGTCGCCTGCTCACCAAACTCAACCACTATGGCTTCAGGGGTAACACCTTGAAGTGGATTGAAGCCTTTCTGACAGATCGCACGCAGAGGGTAGTCGTTGATGGAGCAACATCCGAGCCAGCACCCGTCGTTAGCGGAGTCCCTCAGGGAAGCGTCCTCGGACCCATCTTATTTCTTGTCTTCATCAACGACTTGCCACTACATGTCACATCCAGAGTAAGGCTATTCGCAGATGACTGTGTGGTTTACCGGGAAATCAACTCGGAAGAAGACTGCCTGATCCTACAAAACGACCTGATAAAGCTAGCCGAATGGGAGAAACAATGGGGTATGGGCTTTCACCCAGAGAAGTGTAGCATTCTCCGTGTCCACAGAAAGAGGAACCCAATCATGTTCCGTTACTCCCTGAAAGACCACATCCTCGAGACTGACTCGACTACCAAGTACCTGGGAGTAACCTTGTCCCAAAACCTTTCATGGAACCACCATATGGATATCAAGGCGAAAAAGGGAAACAGTACACTCGGCTTCCTCCAGCGCAACCTACGCGTCAGCAATGAGAAGGTCAAGACCACGGCTTACACCTCTCTTGTCCGGCCAGGCCTTGAGTATTGCTCCACAGTGTGGAACCCATTTACAAAGGACCTGGTTTACAAGCTTGAGATGGTACAGAGGAGGGCTGCTAGATATGTGACCAACCGAACCACAA
Organism: Dreissena polymorpha; assembly: GCF_020536995.1. Taxonomy (NCBI): domain Eukaryota; kingdom Metazoa; phylum Mollusca; class Bivalvia; order Myida; family Dreissenidae; genus Dreissena; species Dreissena polymorpha. The sequence continues at coordinate 36,128,737 of NC_068357.1, forward strand.
CACCAGCAGCGTATCCTCCATGATCGAGTATTTGGGGTGGGAGACGCTCGAGTCACGACGGACCAAAGCGCAACTCACCATGCTGTACAAAATCATCAATGCCCTGGTGGATATCCCAGCCAACCAATACATTGTACAAGCCCTAAGTCGCCCTAAGGACCATAACAAGAAGTACCACCAGCCGTCTACATCAACATCTTACCACAAGAATTCATTCTTTCCACGAACCATATCCGTTTGGAACCACCTCCCTGCGTCAGTCGCAGAGGCCCCTGACTTGGTATCCTTCAAGCAGGGGCTTTCCTCACTCACCTTCTTATCACTGTTAGGTGCCCAGCTTCAAGTAACCCCTAGTGATTCCCATTGCTGTGCCGGCCGCGGCCACCGTAACCGGAGAGGTCTGGGTTGAAGAGAAGAAAACGAAGCCGGCAAAACTTTTTACTATCTCTATACTTTTAACTATCAAATCTCTTCTATCTATTCTATCATTTCATATCTTTCTCTTGACCTAGCACCACCCGTCGCGTAAAAATGAAGTGTGATTGCGCCGACGTATAATGTAGATGTAGATGTAGAGACCATATCTGACGTTGAAATTTCGGCAATTGTCATAAGGAACACTGATTTTTAATTTGTTTATTTTACGAACAATTGTACGAAGTTTTCGTTGATTTTGAATAGTAATGATACTTTAAAAATACCACAAAGTTAAAATGGTACAAATTATTTTTTTAGTGATAACAACAGTCATTTTTATTACCTGATGTCTTATATAAATGATCATTAATTATTTTTTGCTATTTCCTCGTAGAAAAAGAAACTTGCAATGTTTTAAACTGTTACTGGTGAATATCGAACTGTTGACCGGTCAACAGGTTGAACTGTTGCCCGCTGGAATAATGACGTCATTTCGTCGAAAAAATGACGTCATTTTACAGTTAAACAGTCAAAATTATTTATTTTATCGATTACTGTTGTGTGTTAATAAAAATTTAGTTTGCTGTTATTTTTATGTTGGAAATTTGATCAGGTAATAAAACACTTATTTCATGGATGTTTGGTGAACAGTCAAAACTGTTGTCCCTCGGTATCAGGGCTGACATTCGGAACTGTTGCCCTCGGCCTATCGGCCTCGGGCAACAGTACCAAAGTCATCCCTGATACCTTGGGAGTTTTGACTGTTCACCGCGCATCCATGAAATAAGTGTATAATGACAAACACAATATTATACATTTGCGTATATTTGTGTAGTTGAGTGGTTAATCCATCTAGCGTCTGTTTGTTCCCAGTTACTGGCGTTTGCCTAATATTATTATTTACTTGACTTATTCAATTGTTTAATGCATTTCAAACATTCAAAAAAGATTATATTTAAATAAGCCGAACACAATTGCTGATCGAAATATTTTAACAAATATTTTATCCAATGGATAATAATCAGTCAAAATAGGAACTTTGAATTCATTTAAGATAACATATACATTGAATGTTCAAGTACAAGATCAACTATGTATGTCACTGAAGCTTTCGTTGTTCACATCTTTATATAAATCTTTATATAAATCTTATATAATGTCATCCGAGATCACACTTTTAAAACTGTTTTTTACACTAGGACACAGGCAATTAATGATTGTTCAAAGTCACTTACTTAAGTCCATATTAATTTAAAGTGATATTTTGGGCATCTAACAGTTTATAGGTGTCTATCGCAACCGTTTTTATTTTTGGTGTTTTCACTTCATATACACTTATGTTTGTTAATGCAGCATCAACATACTAAAACAATATCCCGGAAAGAGAAAAATAACGCACTTGAATATCAACCGTACTTTCGTTTGACAACTGATCACGCATGTACAATGTGAACATAAAGTTAGTTTTAGTGCAGATTTGTGTATACGACACAAAAACACAATTTTGTTTTACGGATCATTTCGGCTTACAGGACTGGGTGAGTCACGTAAAATATCGAATAAAAAATATGTTTATAAACAACTGGGAGCAAGATGAGTTGCAGATAATTGATCAGTAACCACATTTTAACTTACTCTTTTGACCTGTTAATTCTTTTTAGCTCAATTCAACAGTGACAAATGCCCATAATATCACTTTAAACGTTTTAAATTTTCCATAAATTAAAAGATCACTTCGCGATAATTGACTGAATACCTAGTCTTGAAATATCTACAGTTTCTTCACGAAACTCTTGACCCTCCTATCTTGGCTACAGGATGGGGTTCTAAAAAACCGCGGCATCCTTCGAGTCCACGAGCGGTTCTGGTTCTGCAATTAACCTGTCTGTTAATACTTATAGTATTCACTGAAGGAGTCTGTTTGTCTCCTTATGTTGGCGGTTTTATCCCATATTTGCCTCGCTTAACCCCTTATTTCCTTTGTTTATAACGTTTACTACCTCGAGTTTTTATTGTTAGATGACATTTGAGATATTTATGGTTTAACATGTGCTTTTGTTCTTATCGGTAAAATGCGACTACATTTCATATACTGTATGATACTTCATTTATTAAATGTCGGAGTGCAATACACAACATGCAAAAAATGTCGAAATTGAGAAATTCAATGATTATTAAACACATGTATTACTAATAGACAATAGTACATATTCTATCTGTAAAAGCTTGCTCTATGTTTTCATAGCCTATGAATGTTGTTCCTCAAAAAGAGAGACAACTCGTTAAGCATGTCGTGGTATTAACGTCCACGTATCTGGTAACGTTTTAGTACATAGCTAAACAAATGTTATTTAAGAAGCCCCGATAATTATTGTATAAACAATTTTCAACCATGTACGGTTTACAATTCCATCGAAAGCACGTGTATAATAAATAAACTGAAAAAATGACTCTAACATACGACCTTAAATAAAATTTTAAATCATACTTTGTTACATGAACATATAATCTACTGTAGAATATTAAGAGTGGAACTGGGCCGGTATTCATAAAGCACTTAAGGTAAAAATTACCTAAGGTCACAAATAATTTCCTTAGTTTTCTGCGTTTTTTCCCTTAACTTTGCGAAATTCCCTAAGTTTGTATTCATAAAAATCTTAACCTAAGGAAAATCCTTAGGACAGTTATTTTTCCCTTAGAAGTTAAGGTTCGTACATAGCTGCCTTAACTTCTCGATAAAATCCTTAAATATGGCGACATAACAGACGATATTTTCATTTTCAACCATTTCTGCGTTTAATTTTCATAAAAAAGGTATGTATTTTTTACTTTTGTGGTTCGGTGTTTAAGACTACTGTTATATAGTGAAATTGTACACTCACAATCGGTTTTTACGCATACCGGAACTTCAAAACAAATATGGCGGATCTAATTTTCCTACAACTTATTTGATCAAATGTCTGTGTTTGTTTGATTCAAACGATGTCTGGGTGTATGATAATGTGAACCATTTTTTTGTTTGTGAAATAAGTCATCAAAAGATTCGGTATGTTTTTCGTACATCCGGACTGTTCAACATTTAAAAACCGAACTAGAAGTTGAAGTCGAAGAATGAGATATTTTTTAATTTTGTGTTTGGGGAGCATTTGAACTGATTTTTCCTGAAATATCATCTGTCCGATATATTGGCCCATGGTTCCGGGAGCATGAATTTTACCTGTGTCAACCTTGATGATATGTGACAACTGGACAGCCTTTATATTAATTTCAGCAAACAGGTACTGTTTATATATAGTATTTTTAGTTTTACATTACAACATCTGCTGAATTGTAAACCATTTTCATTGCAGAATGCCAAGAAGAAACTTCCGTGAACGTTTAGATGTCTTAGATAAATTAAATAATACTGAATTACTTGAAAGATACAGATTTGACAGAGATGGAATTTTATTTTTAAATCAACAGCTTGAACATATTAAATCTCCACTAACTCAAGAAAACCACAGTCTCAACAGTATTGAAAAAATATTATTAACACTGCGCTATTTTGCCTCCTTAAACATACAACTAAATGATGGTGACATCCACGCAGTAAGTCAACCAACAGTCTATCGGTCGATTACTGCAGTATTCGATGCCCTGACACTGCCTGAAATTGTAAGGCAATACATTTGTCTGCCCACAACATTATGGGATGTAAGACAACAGAAAACTGACTTTTTTAATGTTGCTGGCTTTCCCCACGTTATTGGGGTTGTAGATGGCACACAGATACAGATACAGGCACCTACAGTTGATGTACCCCAATATGTCAATAGAATGGGGTACCACTCCGTTAATACACAGGTAAACTGTATATGCCATGCTTTGAGAAATTCGGTTTTCATATATACAGTATATATTATAGTATAATATAATACATTACATCATGCGTGTGCTCTACTTTAAAGTCTCTACGGTCATTGGCTGCATTACATGAGGACCACTTACTATATATTACACATCTACTTGTCATAGTAGCTTGATTGGTCATTGTCGGCTCGGGTACTACTTACATGTACTTCGGATACTCTTAAGTATACTTACATGTTCCTCAGGTACAGTAAAATTTAAACTAAATATACTTAAACTAAAATCCGATGTCGTAAAACGCGCTACCGATTACAGTTAAACGATATTGTTTATCTTAAACAAATTTCTATTTAAGAAAAATGCATCAACATGCTTTTTTTAGTATTAGTTCCGATAATATAGAGGCCATTTAACAGAAAATTGACATAAATGCGAACGCAATTAATTAAAAACAAGAGCACCGCATAACGGACGCCAACGCTCGGCTGCGGGTGCAGTTTTGAATAAATGAAAGCTTGTCAGAATTTATTTTTGTAGAGGTCACAGTGACCTTAACCTTTGACCTAGTGACCCAAAAATGGATGTGGTGTGTAGAAATAATCAAGGTGCACCGTGCATCTACATATGAAGTTTCAAAGTTGTAGGTGGAAGTACTTTGATTTTAGAGACAAATGTCAAGGTTTTAGCACGACGCGGACAGCAGACCGATTTAGCGTTAAAATTCCGGGGTACATTTTAGTATATTTACTGTACCGGGGTACTATGTTAGTTTACTTAAGAGTACTCGGGGTACATGTAAGAAGTACCCAAGCCGACAATGATCAATCGAGCGTCATAATATGTAGTTGCTTATATAAAAAAATGTTTACATTGACGCGCATACATGTACTACAGTAACATACTTGCATATCACTTGGACTTTAATATTGATATGTATTTTTTATGCCCCCGAAGGAGGGAATATATTGATCGGACTGTCCGTCCGTCTGTCCGTCACACTTTGCGTTTAGGTTTCGAAAAATGCACATAACTTAAATGTCGCTTCAGATAGCAATTTCATATTTGGCATGCATGTGTATATGGACAAGACCTTTTCATACGCACACAAATTTTGACCCCTGTGACCTTGACCTTGAACTTAGGGTATGCGTTTAGGTTTCGAAATCTGCGTTTCGGTTTCGAAAAAAGCTCATAACTTCTATCAAGCGTTTATAGGGGGCATAGGTCATCCTATGGTGACAGCTCTTGTTTTGTAAATGTTCAGCTTTTTCCAATATACATACATATTTAGATTTGTTAGAAAAATCATTTATCGTTGATGTAGTTTAAATGCTCAACTAAATAATACAATTTATAGGTGTTCGGGTCACATACAAAATTTATTTAAAGGTTCAACTCCTTAAACTTCAATTTTTCCATTATTTATTAACGCCCTGCCAATAGTAATAGATGAATCTCCTGAACATAATAAAACAAATCAAAGAATAATATTTTGTGTATTTTATCAAACATTTAATTATTATTTTGTTATCAAGAAGGAGTATAGTTACATATAAGATTGACTAATCTTAAATATAACTTTACTCTATCTTCATAACAAAATAATAATGTAATTTTTGATAAAATACACATAATTCTATTATTTGTTTTATTCTTCGCCCAATCGCACCAACTGGGCCTTGTACAGTCTAATTTGTAGCTCAAGCTTTCTCTTCTTCAGAGCATTCATTCGTTCAGACTGCAATGACTGCAACTAAATGGATACATTGTATTTTAAACATGGTATTTTAATTATTTATTTTAATTGAATTCTCAATAATAAAGTTGAATTTTTTTAAATGGCTTCTTTTTTGTATAATGAAACATTGTAAATATTGATAGCACTACATATTCAATCATTCATATTTTTCACATGCATATGTTATCAAGATCAAAGTGTAGAATAATTTATTATATTTTAAAATACATTCATTTAAATCAATAACTACTATAAAAGAGACATGGTTCAACGGTCACCGTTCCGAGATGGCTGGGTTGAGTGAATAACGCCCGAGTCCTCCGAATTATAAATCATGTATATGGGTTTTATCTCAGTGACATATTTAATGTGTCAACATGATATTAAAGGGACTTCTTTATAAAAATGGGTGTCTAATAAATTTATTTTGTCTGATTTTGTTTAAAAATAATGTTTGTTGTGTCTCATTTAGTTGAGTAGACATTGTAAAACTGTTTATAATGTTAAACACTATCTTCAATTCAGTATATTACAATACTTCAACCTACTAAAAATATAAAGACAATTTACAGTCCAATGGTAATAAGTCGTGTAACTTTGAAAGGATTATACCATGTGGTAGCTGGTTTGACTGCAGAAACAGCATGTTCCCCATTTGTATCGAGTCTGTAAAAGTCAATAGGCTTTGTTTTAATTAGTTTGTGATATTCAATAAGTGTTTGAAACACAAATAACGAAAATTTAAATAAATTTAAGTTTTATTCTAATTAATACATGTATATCCAGTCCAAGTGTATACCTTCTTTTCACAGCTCTGTTGTCACATTATTGTGGCGGTGCAGGTGATGGTGGTTCAACTGTTGTTGCTTGACTGTAATATATATTTTGTTTGCCAGTGACCATTCTATATGCTTGCATTTTCTTTTGAACTAAGCTTAAGTACACAATTAGAAAGAATTATGAATATATTGTACTTATTGTTTGTATGCAACAAATACGAAAAAAATATTGAACAACAGAAGAGTAATTTTGGTGTTTTATATTTGTGCATTCTTAATTTGAATTTCTTGTACGGTTCTAATTATTAATCATTACTAGTAGTTGAAATACAAAGCCAAGCTTTTGGAATGGGGCATTATTGTAAGTTTGTGTTTTAATACTTGTATTATGCTGTTAAGATACTTTTGCAATATTGGTTGTGTTCATCCTATTGGCCTTTTATTGCATTTTACTCCATAGTTTGCGATTATTTTAAATTATAAAAAAAATGTCAAGGTACCGTATGTGTGTTTAAACGAATAGATTTATGCCAATTTTGTGTTTTGTGTATTGGTTTGTACCTGAATGATGTATAAGGTTGTAATGCATTCCATAACAATGATTATAAAATTAGCTTGTGTATGTCATCTGGATAACGGTTGTATCCCGAGTGAATGGGGCAACGCCTTGCACAGCCGCACTCTCCTTTCCAACAACTGCCATGACCGACTCAGTTATAATATCATATTTTGACTGAAAGGGAGCACTTCCTGCAATGTGTCAATATAAATGTAGGTTATATACAGGCAAAAAAATTAAGCTTTTTTCAGTTTACTAACATTAATATTTTTATATTAAATCTATTATTGCTGCTTTGAGAGAAGCTTGTTGGACATGCATTTACATGCAGAACTTCCATTTTCATCATTGACATCATATACAGGTAATTAATATTTTTGAAAGCATTATAAAATGTCATGTGGGATGTTTAATATAAATATAAGTTTTTATAAAAGGATAAATAATATAAATGGTGTTTACTACAAACATATCGGGAAAAAACAATAAAGTTTCATTAGTCAAACTTAGCAGGCGCTGGTGATCATTATAAATCCCCCTGTGCTTGGAGACAATGTTTTCCCATTTTTTTTCAAGCTGGTCTGCTGTGCGATGTGGACCAGTGGTATTTGCAGAGAATATTTCTGCCACTTCAGCCCACATCTCATTATTGGTTACCCTGGAAATCTCTGCATAAACAATAATAAATTGCGTTAGCCAAGTAAAATGCCACATGACTGTTTGAGAGTACATAGATGTGCTCATGTATTTTAAGCTTGGCTGTTTTCGGAGAAAATCCAATGTATTGTCATAGCCAGCTCGTTGTGTCGTGTCGTCCGCGTCGAGCTAAATCCTTAACATTTTGTTAAACTTTTGAACATTGGTTCTAAAATGAAAGTGCTTCCACGTACAACATTGAAACTTCATATGTAGCTGCACCTTGAGGATGTCTACACGCCACACCCATATTTGGGTCACTAGGTCAAAGGTCAAGGTCACTCTTTAAAAAAAATTCTGACAAGTTTTCATTTATTCAAAACTGCACCTGCAGCCGAGCGTTGGCATCCGCTATGCGGTTCTCTTGTTATGTTACATGACAACATTTTCAGTAATGAAGTGATAAATAGTATTTCACTTCTTAATTGACATCCACATTTGAAAATACAACTTGCATGGATTTAATATGTATTTGTGATGGAACATGTATTCATTTTATAGTTGAACTAGTTTTTTAAATATTTAGCAAATTATTTTTAACAGAATAAGGCAATGAAACAATATTAGCATTTTAATTTAATTCTAAAACATTTTATATATATTTAAGAATAGACCTACATATTTGTTCAACAATATGTATGAACAAATGAGAATTATGATTAAAACAAATCATGAACATGTTTAAATAGTTTAGTCATTAAAAACTAATTTATATAAATCATAATATTAATAAATCTACTCACTGTTGGTAAACCTATGGATATCATACTTGTGACGCGAAAGACCCGTGTCTTTATATTCCTCGCCCATAAGCTGGGCACGGAGAGAGTTTTCTTGCATAAAAAAATTAGGCGATCTCTGCCTTGCCATCTCAGCCATGATTATCGTCTGCGTTTACTTACGGGTTTTTCCAATTGTGTACATGCTTATTGTTGTTGAAAACAAGGTCGACGAGAAAAGTATGTTTAGTAAACGAAGTCAACGCTGTCGATACAGCTGTACTGCTTACGCGTTTTAGAGCAATGTCAGGTGTCAGTTAAGTACACTGTGTTATCTACACCCTTTTGTGTCAAAACCGGATTTATCTTGATTACGTAACATACGGAGTATATATGCGTAGATTACGTTGGATTTTAGTGCCTCATGCCTTTGGTAATTCAGTCTTAATTTGTTTAAATATGGGACATAATTGTTCGTTAGGATCTTGAATTCGTCAATCGGTCGACTTACGAAATATACGAAAATTTATGCCTGACGATATATTATGGTTTCACAGTATTTAATATATTTTGCTTGATACAATCATGTACATCTATATCAAATGAGATCATACTGTAACTTCAGTGATGAATTTCAGTGAATTAAATTAAATCCAAAATATAAGTAACTCCTATATCTCTCCCGCAGCGCGCACACCTAAACATCCTGCTGTGTACCTATCCAGATCCAGATAAAAAGATAAGATACATAATTATGTATCATATTGTTCAGAGGGGATGATTTTATCTCTGTTGTATCAATGTATTGTTTTACTTCTTTAATCAGTGTGTTTTAAGATATATAAACATAGCTCCAGGGTCTTTGCTTCAGGCAATGAATATTGCATATCCTGATCTGTTTTTCTAATGGATATTTTAACTAGTTCCTACATTCAATACAGTCAAATATATGTTTAGTACTATTTGTACGCATTGGTAGATTAAATTTGTACAATCTTTTTAATTGTTTTTAAAGGATATTGTTCAAATGTTCATACTAGATTAATTTAGATCCTTAGTCATGTCACGGAGATCTAGAGTCCGTGGTCATGTGGTAATTAAACATTTTTAAATATAACCACTTTTATATGGAGTCCTGACCAGATCTCAAATGCATGTCCCTTTTCTCTGTCACCCTGGTCATCTCCTATCAAAATGGCAAATTATATGCAGAACCGTTCTTTATACACAATGGTTGAATGAAAAAATTGACAACCTTTTCACATGGACAAATTTCACTTTGGCAGTCATGGAAAAAGAGCCTGCACAACACAGATCAAAAATACTTTTTTATTTGTGGATAATCCAAAATCTTGAAACTCTATGTGCATAAATATCTCAAGTCTGCATGAAATCAGGACAACAAAAATGTTTTTAAGTCCTTAATTGGCCATAGCAATCATATTATTATAAGCTCAATTAGTCTATTTATGTCATATGCTTTGTGTATTGTGAACATACACACAATATTGCAGGTACATGATAGCAATAAATAATAACAAAGCCATCCATACTATAAAGGTCAATTGCAAAGCCTGTGAGAAAAATTTGAACGCATTGCGTGTAATCACACAATGTGCTCATTGTGAGCTTTTGTGAACGCTGTATGGCCGTCGTGAGCCGTCAACATTTGCCTTGTTAACTCTGTGGATGCCACGTTTATATTCCAATCTTCATAAAATTTGGCCAGAATATAAGTCTCAATGATATCTTGGATCAGTTCGAAAATGGTTACAATTGGTTGAAAAACATGGCTGCCAGGGGGTGGGGCATTTTTCCTTATATTGCTATAATAGCCATATAAGGAAAAAATGCCCCGCCCCTTGGCAGCCATGTTTTTCAAGCAAAGTGTACCATTTTTTAACTCATCCAAGACATCAGTTTGACACATGTTCTGAGCAAGTTTCATGAAGATCGAAAAATAAATGTGGCCTCTACAGTGTTAACAAGGTTTTACTATAGCCATATAAGGAAAAATGCCCCGCCCCCTGGCGGCCATGTTTTTCAGCCAACCGGCATTATTTTCAAACTCGTCCAATATATTATTGGGATGAATCTTCTGACCAAGTTTTATGAAGATAAGACAATAAATGTGGCCTCTAGAGTGTTAACACGATTTTACTATAGCCATATAAGAAAAAAATGCCCCGCCCCTTGGCAGCCATGTTTTTCAAGCAAACGTTACCATTTTCGAACTCATCCAAGATATCATTGAAACCATTCTTCTGACCAAATTTCATGAAGATTGGACAATAAATGTGGCCTCTAAAGAGTGAACAAGGCAAATGTTGACGTCGCACAACGGACGACGGACAAAAGGCGATCACAAAAGCTCACCATGAGCACGTTGTGCTCAGGTGAGCTAAAAATAGTATACCTTATACAAATAAAATGTATTAAGTGACATATGCCGAACGTAAGAATCTATTATGATGTTCCAAACCTGAGTCTATGATATTTTTCAAAGATGTTACACAGTAGAATTATAATGATATTTGTTTTAAACAGGAGGAGTACGTGGGTTTTCTATAGGTCTATAGGTCGGACACTTAAATCTACCGTAAATATCGTATATCTTGCCTTATCAAATGTACAAAGTTACAAAGGACGAACATAATACTCAATTATCATTTTCAAAAATTATAGCTCTATCCCAATTTTCAAATATGCATATCAGATACGATTGGCAGCAATCTTTGTTGCAAACAGGAACAGTGCTATGCAATTCATATGTTTGGACATTTGATTTTAAGGAAATTGTTTTCGATTATTTGCATAAATTCGAATATGTAAACCGAATATTTGCATATAATCAATGGCGTCGGAAGTAAATTGACAGTGTGTATAGGATGGGGTATCACCCTCTCGTTGGTGTGGGTCCGGATTTGATTTCAAATTTAAGCATCCAATGGCGCATTCTGGTGCGTTTTTATGGCTGATACCTTATACACGTCTATTGCAGGCATATTCTGAATGACAAAAGTTGTGACAGACAGACAGACGATGGAGAAGTGATCTCTATATGTCGCAGTTTGTACTTTGTAGCAGGCGACACAACAATAGGGATCATGTGGGTTGAAAGAACGTAATTCGGGATTTTTTCCCGAAATTATGTTTTAGAAATTTGAAATTCGTTGGTTGGTTTGGAGCAGACATATTGAAATGACACAAAAAAGTTGTAAAAAAAAATTAATAAGTTTTTTAGAATACTCGATTTACTTTGAGTTATTACAATTAATTCAGGTATCTTGAGGTATCTTTAATTTTGTGATAATCAAGGACTATTGTATATCGGCACATTTGTTTCATGTGATACTTTCCTTTATATTAAAAAAAGAAGCAAAGGCTTAGATCATACCGACAGTCAAATATTCGCAGGTTTAAAGAATAAAGGGATTATCGTTATAAAAGAGACCGATCAATTAACAACAAAATTGACACGTACATCATCGAGGGCGGGTGATGACAATCAACAATACACGTGTAATAACCGCGAAAGCGTGATGACCTTGCTTCGTGGTAAAGATATTTTCAAATATACGGGTATTGGAATGAAAACAATGTCAAAAAGGTATTTGCCGAAATTTCATTTTTGCCGAAAATATTGAGGCGGCGGCCGCCGCCCCTGCAGCCCCAGCTCCGACGCCCCTGATAATTTCAGGTTTATTCCCATCCCTAATTTCAATATCATTCTAAAACACGAGAAAGTCGAAGGAGCTTTAGATTGCACTTTTCACGTCACAAATGATTTGTTCTGTCAATAAAACACTGATGTATACGCTTTTGGGTTGCAATTCAATGATATTGTAGGCGTCAAAATTGATAAATATTCAAATGCTTGCATCCACAAGTAGGATCATACTCCATACGAAATTCATATAAAGAATCGGCTAGGATATGATTGTTGACTCGGAGCGTCAAATACGGGATATAAATGCTTGCACTCGCATGTTGTTAAAGAGTGAACTGCATAATTATCGTAAATGAAATCGCTGTGCCGAAACGTACATTGTTTCGTTTTAATTTTGTTTGAAAGTTTCAAACAGTTGCGAGCTTGTCAAAATCAGTACATACCGCGTAATGTTTATTTTAAATAAATTCTAAGCATACACGTAGACGAACTTCATAATTAAGAAATCCTACAATACTAGTATGGGCATATGGGTTATCTGCACGTCGTTCGTTTTATCAAATCAGAAGGGATTTCTTCGCAGAATACTTTGTTGTCATCAAACATGTTTGCTCTCTGGATATATTGCCATATGTTGTATGATAATTCAATAAACGTGGCAGTTTCGATGTGTTGGCGTGCACATATGCATGACGACCATAAACAAGTAGCATACATCTTTAATAAAAATTTTAATTTAACATAGCACATGTGGCTACACACAATGATGTAATTTATACACATAACAATTACTCGGTACTTACAATGAACCGTGGTGAATGTAAAAAACGAAATAATGAAAGTTATGTCGATTTCGCCTTTAATTATAAATGACAATTTCATATATACATGGACATTATTTTTACGTTTTACATAGTAATATAAAACTAGTATAATACGGCGTAGTAATAGTAAATGATGACAAAATGGTGACCTGATTTAAACACAATTTTGAGAAAACAGCAACAGCAACACAACTTATACCAGTTGAAAATATTATAAAGTTCTTTCAGATACTAGAAATAAATCAGATATTGAAATGTACATTCTCCCGACGAGCTTGTTTATCTAATTTGGATCCATCACAATTGAATGTACCCTTCGAATTAACAATATAAACACATTAGGCATGATGAGTCACGGACATTAAAACAATAAAATATTCAAAACATTTGCTTTAAATGATACACAATTGCACAAATGATGTAATATACGACAATTTAAAATAATAAATACGGAATCCAATATTATATGTTACAACATGATTTTATTCTGAAAGACAATGGCGAAAACGAATAATTTTACACGTCGCTTTAAATGCCAAAGACTGAACATACACTCTGCAGCTGCTGTGCATTAACCATTTAAAGGCGGTGACCCCAGTTTTATTTATGTACGTGTTTTTGTTGTGTACTTGTGTTACTCACTGTTTGGAAATATGTCCTCTGTCATAAAGGAACGAGTTTATTTCATTTTATGTATGAGCGAGTGTGTTTCTGCTGACCATTAATCTATGAATGCATTTATGATATTTGATTTAATTTGAACTAGTGTCAGGTTCATGCGTTCGATAACTGTTTTATCCACGGACAAAGTATGGTTCCGGACCAAATCTATCCCGTCATTAGACACGTCTGCATGTACAGTTGTCAGTATGCGCTTTCCTAGAAAACAGACGTTTTTCAAATGGGCGTCAATAATTGCGCCGCGTTTTTAATTTGAATTATTTCACACACAAACAATGCAAAACGATAGAATGTATGGTATAACACCAAACGCTTCTGATAGGACCCAGTTCCTTAGAAATGCATGTCGTGGTAGAAGTCGCTGTGCTCGTCATCGGAAGTGTCTGAGGTGCGACCGGAACTGTCAGACAGACAAGAGTCAATTTCGAGAAGCTTCTTAATGACACGGAACTCGTTCGAGTCGTCGTGAAAGTCACTGATGCTCCGGGCCAGCAAGCGCCTGGATGACGTCATCTTTTGCCACTTGGTTGACACGGCGTTCCGAGCGCAGTTTTTATTAACACAACTTGGCAGCGTTTTGTGGATTGGCGAATGGCTACAGCCGTTTGGGAAGTTCTGTGGTGACTTAAAACAATTATTCACCGAGTCAGCTTTGAAAGGAAGTAAGATTGTGTTATTTGAAATATGTTTTCTTCCGAGTTCTTTCGTGACTTGATAATGCTTGGAATGATCCTTAGTTGTTTCGTAGATTTCGTCACGTCTACCTTGTGACTGCGACCTGCACAACTTCGACACTTCCGAACGACGCGTATGTCTCTTAAGGTTATTATTAGAGTTCTTATCGCATGCGCACTCAGCGTGTCCATCATACTGACGCCTGGCGGATTTCGGTGAGTTTCTGTCGATGACGCGGAAGGCACGGTCCTTGGATTTCAAGCGAGAGACTTTGTTCCTCAGCAGTAGTATCTCCTTGTCACGATACTTTATTTGCTCGGTTAGCTCCTGGTTCTGAAAGAGAAGCAAACTTTTTGGAGAGCGAGAAGAACATGGTTTCCTTAGTTATTATGACCAAAGGTACTTTTGAAAAAAAAATACACTGACTTTTGAACATGCGTTGTTTTAACATCTTGATTATGCTTTAACTAGTTATATGTTACATACATAATAAGCTAACAGGATAATATATAAGCAATGTAGAAAGCTAACACATCTGAATCTATGTTTATACGACGCCGCAGTTGTAGTCAGTGTCGCCATTTGTTTACTCGACAGTTGTGTTTACCTTAGACTGGTTGACTTTGCTTCTCGACAGTTATATCTACCTCCGTTTGTTTCTCGACAGTTGCATTAACCTCTGTTTGCTTTTCGACAGTTGTATTTACCTTTCTGCTTTTCGTCCGTTGTATTTATCTCCACTTGTTTCTCGACAGTTGTACTTACCATTTTGTTCTCGACAATCCTATTTACCTCAGACTGGTTGTTATTTGTTAAGCGACAGTTGTATTTACATGCCTTTGTTTCTCGACAGCTTTATTACCCCCGTTTGTTTGCCGACAGTTGTATAAACATCTTTTAGTCTTTCGATAGTTGTATTTACCGTCCTGCGTTGTTTCTCAACAGTTGTACTTACCTTCCTTTTTTCTCGGTAATTGTATTTACCTTAGACTGGTTGTTCTTTGGTAAGCGACAGTTGTTTTTACATGCCTTTGTTTTTCGACAGTTGCATTGACCTCCCTTTGTTTCTCGAAAATGTCATTTAGCTCCCTTTATTTCACGACAGTTGTATGTATCTCTTTTTATTTCTCGACAGTCTTATTTACCTACCTTTATTGCTCGACAGTTGTATTTACCCCTCTCTTTCTCGACAGTTGCTTTAACCTTCCTTTGTTTATCGACAATCGAAATTGCGTCCATCTGTTTCACAACAGTTGTATTAACCTCCTTTTGTTTCTCGAAAGTTGTATTTAACTTCCCTTCGTTTCTCAATTACGTTTACCTCCCTTTGTTTCTAGACAGTTGTATTTATTTTTCTTCGTTTCTCGACAATGGTATTTACCTCCGATTGTTGATCAGCTATCATCTGCTTTGTTGACTTAAAACAGAAAAAAAACAACATCATCATCCGACTAAATTATTTAACAAAGTATTAAAGGTACCGTCAACCACGAATGACGAAAAAAGAAAAGTTCTAAAATTCCGTATTTTTTTACAATTATTAGTTTCTATTGATTAAAATATCACGACTGGTATGTTACATTACTAAAAATAAGTTGTTAAGTTTTCATATTTTCAGTTAATTCGGTAATAAATTTTACTGGGAATCGGTACCAGGTAACTACCAGTTAACGCCAGTAGATTGATCATCATCGTCACGTGGTAAACCCAGGAATGCAAATTATGCATGCGTAGTGAATTGTTTATATTTTATATATAAAATTACCAATCTACTCTTGCGTTATTTATAGTGCGTATAACGTAATGTCACCTATTTTTCGCAATGTACATTCGATTTCACATCGCGAAATTGTATTATCGAATATACTGAAAATATGAACTTTTTTTTTCAAGTGATGCCATATACCAGTCGTGATATTTAATTCAATATAAACTAATAATTGTACAAAAAAATGGTATTTTAGAACTTTTCGTTTCTCGTCATTCGTAGTTGACGGTTCCTTTAAAATAGCATATATCTTTTTAAATTTTCTTTTACTTTTATCAAGGAATCTTTAAAACGAAGCAACGTTCGTACTTATTATAAAACTATGAAATCAATAAACAACTAGTAATTGTTTTGATGAACAGTTATCCTACAAAGCAGACTAACTTACTCATAGTTAATTAACTACGCATCATAACTATATAAATAGTTGTTAAGTGACTAAGTGATAAATAAAATATTTTTTCCACAATGACGGCGGGTTGGTAACGCAGTTTGACCTTACCTGGCTGTCAAACTGCCTGAGATCGTTCAACACCGACCTGATCTCTCCCATCTCGACTTCTGCAAACAAACATAATGGATATTATAGGACAAAACATTCACATCTTGCGTAAGAACTTGCCATGTGTATACTAAAGACAAAACAACTAAACTTTCTTCGAACTGGTGATGTTACGGAGTTTTCTGTACATTCTAAAAGCGAAATTCCTAACACTTTAGCAAGTTATTAACTTATTATTACACATATTATATAAATGCAATAAGAAAACTTATCAGCAACAAACAATAGCATAAGAGTTCACAAAGGGACGTCATTGAGTTGTTTTTTTATGTGACATTAACGATAAGTGATCACAAAGATTACGTCATCGAAATTCTCAGTTTAATTTGCATTTATCACGTGTGACTAGACAAATGATGTCATTGTTTCACTTAGATAAAGTTTCAATAGTGATCACAAATATGACGTCACTGCGTATTGCATTTAAAGATGTAGCTCTATTAAGGTAGCGCACCCCTAATGATTTCCCGCGATTTATTTTACGATCATTGCCGATCTTCAATGATCGGTTATTTCCGAGAGATGCATTTTTTTCAAACTTCGAATGTTGATATATGTTTACGTCATTCGTTTAGAATACATTATTTTCACAATAAATATTGACTTTGATCCAAATATCATTTGAAAATACGATTTCGCGATTTCTTCAAAGATCGAAGAGCCTTTTTACCTGTTTACTTATGGATATCTAATTTAAGCTTACACAAATGCGAAGTTGTCGTGGCCTAGTTGTTAAGACGATGGATTAGAAATCTTTTGGGATCTTCCCGCGTAGGTTCGAATCCTGCCGACGTCACATACTTTTTGCGACGCGTTTTATTTCTTTTCTAACGTAATTTGATTTAATATAGCATATAAGCTATCATGTTTATTGTTAAATATGTTGAAATTTTTATGCACATCCTCCAATTTTTAAAATTAAAACAACGTTATGGCTAAATTGTGTGATTTAATGCTGAAAATACGAATGATGCATGTTGCATTTTTATATTTATTTCTAAAAGTAAACGGTAAATCTGTCTATTTCTTGGTATTTTGCTGTATATAGTGTTCCTATAAAAACTAAGTTTAAAATATTACTTAAATGATACTATTTCGAATTTTATGACACTTTGTTTTAACCGACCCAATTTTTAATTGGCTGAAATCACTTACATTTCATGGCGGTCTTCCATAGATAAAAATTTGTAAAACATAAATGTCTGTAAAGGAATACTTATTTCATCTTGTTTAAACTTTAAACACCTTAACAGCATCTGTACACACCAACTGCATGCCCATATTTGGAAATTTGAATGAATGATGGGAACTTTTATATACCCCAGGGGTGAAAATAAACTGGCTAAAAGCCGAGCGTTGGGGTGGTTTTGAAAAAAAAATGTTTTTTTTTAAAGCACGGAAAGCCTATCTACATATTTGCATGTAGTTCAGTGAAATGATGCTGATTAAGAGAATAATTAATTAGATTATGTTTGGATATGTGCCCATTAGGGGTGCGCTACCTTAACAATTGTCGTCCACAAAGATTACGTCATTGCCTTCCTGAGTTTAAGTTCCCTCAAATCCTTAATTATTAACAAGATAACGACACAACGACATTACATACGTCGTGCGGCGAGGATTTTCTTGAAGTTTTCGGACTTAATGACTTTGAATAGCATGTCCTTCTTGCTTCCCGACGTCGAGGGGAAAACGTCACCGGAAGCCTGGGATGGCGTATTGTAACTTGGTCGACGGATCTCTTGAATCCTGATTTAACACAAAATTGAAATGGATTTATACGCTTTGTTCCCCAAGCAATGTCTATGTGTATTCCTAAAAATATAACCGTAACAACTTATAGTAAGTGCCAATACGGCCAACCCGCTATTACGATCATCAGTCGGTTGTATCGCAGGCTATTTTTGTACATTACATTCCAAGAAAAGTCCTTTCTAGTTGTTACCTATACATTTGTATGTTAAACAAATACACCAAAATAGTCTTCTTCACTATTTACACGTTGATTAATATAAATAAAACGTTAAAATACAGTTTAGGAGTTAGGCATGTAGAGGATCATAAGACAAACATTGCAAATTGTATTCCTTGGGAAACAACGTGGCCATAACTTACCGTTTTCGGTACAATAAATGGGACAAGCTACCATGGAGTGAAAATTCACGTGCTGAAAAGTAGTTTTCGGGGTGACCTTATACCGCTCCATTAAGAAAATTCGCAGCGAGTAAAGTCGAGATAAAACGCGAATTTTAATACAAACTAGACGCTAATCACTTTCTTGCTGATATGTCTGGAAAGATAGCGGCATTTAAACTATTCATACAAATAATAGGAGGTATAATACGGCGAAAAATACCTATGTCGGCAATTACGTCGCCATCGTGTTTGGCGCTTGATTACCCCCCTCTGACAGATGAACAAGGAAAACTATTTATTTATGTTAATGATTGAAATGTGAAAATACGCAAACATCAAAATTTATACAAATGATGCCTATGGGATTGATATTTGCTACTGAAACCTATATGCATATAATAAAAATTGAGATAAGCCCTGATAACACACTGAAAAACACACTGTCCGTAACAAGCCCTTATAAACAAACTGCTCGTTACAAGTCCGGATTAATGCACTGTCCCGTATCAAACCCTAATAAACACACTGCCCCTATCAAGCCCGGATAGACACACTGCTCGTAACAAGCCTGTTAAACAATATTACCGTTACAAGCCCTTATAAACAATATGTTTGTAATAAACCCTGATAAACTCACTACCCACCATAAGCCCTGATAAACACATTATCTATAACAAGCCGTGATTAACACACTGTACGTAAAAGGCCCAGATAAAAACACCTAAACAAGCACTGTTCGTAACAGACCCAGACAGCACATTGCCTGTAACAAGCCATGATACACACACTGTCCATAACAAACCCATATAAAAACACACTATACGATAAAGATATTTTCCCCAACAAACCCTGATTTAAACATTGTCCGTAAGAAGCCCGACAAGCCCTGATAAAGATAAAAAATTCCGTAACAAACCATGATAAACACACTGTCCGTAACACGCCCTGATAAACACATAGTTCGTTACAAGCGATGATGAACACACTGTTCGTAACAAGCCCTGATAAACATAAATTTCTTAAAAAGCTCTGATAGACATACTCTCCGTAACAAACCCTGCTAAACACATGATCCATTTAAGCCCTGATAAACACAATGTTCGTAACAAACCCTAATAAACACATTGTCTGTAACAAACCCTGATAAACACAGTGTGCGTAACAAATCCCGATTAACACCGTGTCCGTAACAATCTTTGATAAATACACTATCAGTAATGAGCCCTGATGAACACTATCAGTAACAAAACCCTGATAAACACACTGCCCGTACCTTTCTTTCGCATGTTGCTCAAGGATCCGTTTTGCGTTCGGATATTCCACCAGCGCCTGTAATCAACATACAGTGTCTTAATGGTAACGTGTTTAAACCCATTTATGCCTAGTGGATTCTCCCATCCTTCTAAATTGGATCAATTTATTTCCAAAATTAGGGATGTCTGGTATAGTTATTTCTATATTTAGAATATTTCTTACAAAAATTCATTAAAGCAAACAGCGCAGACCCAGATGAGACGCCGCATCATGCGGCGTCTCTTCTGGGTCTACGCTGTTTGCCAACGCATTTTTTTCTAGACGCTAGGCATAAATGGGTTAAAGATATTCCTTTCGTTATTCAATGTACCTATGGATATGACAACAACGAAGGCTTGTAAAAGAAATACGAAATCTGTAGCAGCATAATTTCTATATAAGAAAGCTTAACTAACGCAGAAGTAGTCTTAAATGTAATATTTGCTCGATTTCATTCCGGTTCAATAAATATCCATGACTGACACATGTAGAAACTGTTGTCATTTTTAGATGGTCGCTTTAGCGACCGTCTAAAGTGCTTTGTGTGAAATTCAGGTCGATACAGCCTAGGCATGATTAACCCAATACCCGCTTGCGTATCCGCGCAAGAAAGAGTTGTATAATTTATGCAAGAGGTTTGAGTTCTCCAATTATGTGTAATCACAAATGGAAACATTATATTAATATCGTGTTACATTCAATATTTTCGAACGGTGTTTTATAGAAAAGAATCAATAAACAATGATCGTATTGTACGTGTCGCGGAGGAGATTGTTAATGATTGATTAAAACAGTCCACTTTCTGCTGCGTGTGCGTGACGTAGTATTTTCGCTCAGCTCATTCATAAATCTGAGGCTGGCGATAAACAAAGGGGAGTCCGTGTGAGAATAACGCATTAGTATAAGGTTACGCTTGTTTATATTCACAGGTCTCAATTAATAATACGTTGACCACGAGTTCAACAATTATTACAGGGATACGATAGCTAACATAAACAATGTTTCATTATCGCTGAAACTGTTAAAAAAAAACATTTAAATATAACAATAATATTCTCTAAAAAATGTAGTCTTGCTGTTTTGAAATAAGGTTTGGAATTTTGTTTTCTAAATAACTTAATTCAAAACAAAAGTTTAATTATAGTGTTTTTTACTTGTTAGTCGCATATTTACCGCATTATAATGTGTGTTATAATAGGCAGACCATACATTAGTAAAATTCAATCTGCCTTCACACATAGAAGGAATGGGTCAATTAGGTGCTGCGTTTCCTTTGCTTACTTCAGTTAGAGGTCAATTATTTACGTTATAGCAATCACAAGGCTCAGACTTCAAAGGAATTGCGGAGCGTTCTTACATAATAAAAGTCGTAGTCGCATGGTATTTGCGTTTTGCGTCCTATTTGGTCACGTGGTTCTTTTTCGCGGGTGTTTTGGCATTCATGATATGAGGCTATTAATAGATGCGCCTGTCGATAACAAAGGAAAGTTTACGGGTTATAACAACGCAATAGGTTACGCTCTCGCATAAAACTCAATGACGTAGTACAGGTCGTAAATTGAGAGATTCGGGAAAAAGTTGACGCTTATTTATATTCTCAATTTATAAAACGTTGAACATAAGTTCAACAATAACTTCAGCGATACGATAGACAAACAAAAGTTTCATAATTACTAAACCCGAATATAACAAACAATTTATAATAATAATACGAATGCAATAGTAGAAGGTTAGTAGAAGGTAACGCTTGTTTATATTCACAGTTCTCAATACATAGACAGTTGGATATGAGTTCATCAATTACTACAGGCATACTATAGGCAACCTCGAAAATGCTTTTTAATCGCTAAAACCGAAAACAACTTAATATATTATATTAAATATATTTATAACAATAAATTTCTTTTAAAATTGTAGTCGGCGTATACGCTGACTTTGAAATAAAGTCAGCAGTTTACTTTTCTAAATAATTAAATACAATTAAACAAAAGTTAAAATATTGTGTTGTTTTTTTCACTTGTAAGCTGCATATTCACCGCATGAAATGTGTGTTAGCATTGTCAAACCACACATTAGTGTGAGTAAATAAAAAATATACTACGGAAGAGCACTTCATATGTGTCCTCATACGCCTTGTTATGAGTATCTTTCTTCACTATCGAAATATATCGTATGTTTATATTTGATTTAAACGCAGTTTTCTTTCGACACATTTAAATCACACGTCAATAGCGCCGTCATGCGAAAATGGGTCTTATGCGTTTTGGCAAGCGTTTGTTAAACCCAACATGTGCTTTTGCGCAGTCAGGCCATAGGCGATGCTGTTCGCTTAAAAATCACTCAATATGTTATGTTTCTCCTTACCAGAAGGAGGGATAGCTGAGTGGGCTATTTATATGACTGGGCGCATATGGAATAAGACCCATTTTCGCATGACGAGTGTCATTACAAATCTCCTTGCGAATTGAAAATGCCACATTTAAGAACAATGCTTTTTGATACAAAATTGAATTGAAAATAGCAAACTTGTTAATAATGGCAGCCTATCCACACATTAAGAAATGATTTCCAGACGTGCTGACCATGTACGGCAAACATTGTGGTATGATAATTAAACGATTTTCTCTTATCGTGACACTATACTATTTCGCTAATGATTGTTTTCTCATCTTGGAGGCGAAAGTGAAATTCTGCGAGATGGATTGTAACGCGTAATTGTAACAGGGCCACAATTTGTGTCGTTTGAGCATACAGAGAGTAGTCCGGAATTCCTTACACTGAACAGTGCTACATCCTTTGAATTGAGCACATACGCAGTGATATAGCAAATATTCAGAGGTTGTATCACGAATCAGCTTATTAAATATTCGAAAATATTCATGCGTGTCTGTTGGCGTTATGTAAAAGTCACTAAGATGAAAACTGAAACAGCTACGCCTAAAAGCGCATTAGTGCTCTATACCTATGTTTATGTTAGCATTGTTGACACCGTGTGAACTGCTCGGGTAACAAGTAAAGCATGAACAGCAATGTTTATATACTTTTATTCCTCCATATACAAGATACGAAGATTATTGTATATTTTGAATTTGTATATGGTGTCAAAAATCAAAAGTTTTGTACACGGAACTTTCATTATGAATTTATATTCTTGGTGAGATAGTCATTTGCTATTAGAAAAAAAATATTCCTTTAATATGATGGTGACTGCAAATTTTCTTTATATTAAGTTATCGTTACCATTTTCATTATACTTTCTATGCTTGCAGAACTTCCAAAAAGCATGTTGTTTTTATTTTGTCTTAGTTATTTCTATGAAATAATAAGGATGATAAAAAGTGCACACAAGACTCGACCCGTGCGCTATGACACACACTTTATAAAGATTGAATGGCGTGTGTTCATTTCAAACTTGCGATTGATTTTCAAAAATGAATGGCGTGTTAAATTATGCAATAGCGAACATCTTCAGTGCCTTCAGCGCTTTGATTCTTTTAATTGAAATATACATGGTGAAAGTTTTACAATTATCAAATAATATTGGGTCTTATGTAATGAAGAATATATTGTAAATAGAAATACAAAATAAAGTGATATTGTGTAACGGTGATGGATTTATTATAACGTTTTTAAAAAGCGACCTAATTACGTATGCATTTTTGTATGGAGTCTGCACGTGAGACCAACACCAAAGTGTTACTATTATGTGGCAAAGTAATGACAGCCTTATTGATAATTTTTTATCCATGGGGGTAAATACCCCCACTTTTTTAAGCATGGGGGTAAATAGTCAAATTTTGCCTTGCCTGAAGGATAATTTGCTAAAAGCAGGGGCGTAGAAGAGAAGTAAAAGAGACCGATCATTAAACAACATAATTGACACGTACCGGGTACACTACCGCGGGCGGGTGATGACAATCAACAATACACGTGTCATAACCGCGAAAGATCTTTGTAAATATACGCGTATTGAAATGTAAAAAATGAAGAAAAAAGGTCTTTGCCGAAATGTCATCTTTTGCCGACGCCTCTGAAAAGTAAAACAAGAATATAGCCGGCGTACAGACACACTACTTTAATCGTGTTAAACACAATAAACAATTAGCTATGTGTATTCCTTCATACTAGTAAGTTTTGTGTGTGTTTTTTGTTTTGTAACTGTCATCGGTTTATAGGCCCGTGAGCCACGAAAAACTTTTTTGCCAACTTTCAACAGTTGTTTTATTAGCGTTTAAGTGTGTCCTTTTTGGTTTGAAAACATAAGAAATTAAATCATTCAGTATTTGCAGTACAATATTTTTACTCGATACAACTTTTGCCGTATAAAAAGAAAAAAATTACTTCGAGAAGTAATTTGTTTTGGCTTCGAAGAAGCCATGCTGACCTCTTCATGTAAACACATAAGCGCTTGACTGTCTGTTAAAAAATCAATACTGAATTAACCATGCGTCTAGATGATACAGAGTATACATACCGACTGGCTAACTATTTCTACCATCCAGCGCACACATTAGCTCTAATTTTTACAATAACCAGTCTCATATTTTGGCGAAAGACAATCGCTGTTTATATTTTTTTAGTTTACGTTGTACGCAGAGAATTTGCATCATTTGCGTTAGTCCAGATTTGCTTGCTTAAATGTACGCACGGAAATGATAAATTGAACGTATCTTGATATTTCTAACGCGTATATTACGCTGATACGCAGCTTATCTAGAACTCTCTAATGAAATACATGAACACCATGACCAAATGCGAATACCGGTACGCCTTATCCTCCGAGCAGACTTTAAGCTCTGAAAAGTCCTGGAATTATGGCAGTCTTTAGGTCTTTAATATAATATATGTTTAGACATGCATTTTTATAAACAATCTATAAAACTAGAGGTGGCAACATGCTGCTGCGCATGCTCAAACTCTACCGAAAGACTTACGGACATGAGGTCCCGTCGGGAGAGTCGCAGGAGCTCCGAGTATCCGACCGCTCGCACGTCCGCCGTACGTCTGAAACGACCGGACAGTTTCAAAAGAGTGCTTTCATTTCAAGCAAGATGAATATGTTTGTTTGTTTTTCGGTTTTAACATTTAATACCATAAATAATTGACAATAGAATTTGTATACAATGATAACGAGTCAAAAAGTCTTTGGTTAACAAAAAAACACGCAAATAAACAACAATTTCTTTTTCTTAAGAAGATAATGTTATAGGGAATTTATTAAGTACTTTTTATTTTACTAAACTTCCATGATTTTCATATACATTAAGATCAAAGTTTGACATAAGCAACTCAGAAAGAAATAGCGAACCTGCGCACAGCTTTGTGAACTATAGTTCTGATTTGACTTGCACAAACATCCAATCATGCTGTTCTATTTGGTCAATTTTAATTAATCCACTTCGGGAAAATAAGACAAACACACAATTTCACTTTTAACTATATTATACTTTTATTACACTGTAGTTATTTATATATTTCACAATTTACTTTACTTTTCATATAAAGCATTAAACACCTATTTTCTATTGCTTCTATTGTTTCTATAAAATATGCCCATGTATGTCCTTTCTCTTTAAAACTCAACTAACTGCTAATCTATCAAAGTTATTCTAACAGCTTTTTAAATGCCAAACATCTATTCAGGATATTAATTTGCTGCAATATAAACAAAGAGCATGGTGAAATTAATTTTCTTTCAACAGAGTGATATTAATGTAAACAAAAGGCATCACAATGTTGTTATTAATTTCATGGTTAAATGCTATCCATTAATTTCCCTGCAGAAGACATGCTCCCATTAACTCACTGCAAATGCAGGTTCCAATCCCACTCTAAGTTTCAGCTCTCTGCCACAGGAGCCGCATTATTGTTCAACCCACATCGTGTTTGATTTTTGGTCCAGACAAAACTTCGGAGATATCTGGTTTATTGAGTAACGCACTCACGCTGGTAATGCGGATACTTCGATAACCGATGGCACTTCGATAACAGAGAAAAACAAAAGGGACGCCTGATAGGTAAGTTCCTCAGGGTTTTTTAAGTTATGTCAGAAAGATAAGTTTTTGAGACCAGGCACATGGTCGAGTTTATAAATCTAGTATCAATTTCTATTGGGAAGAAAAAAAATCACGAAAGGATGGTAGATTTTTTGTCAAAATATAGAATATTCGGTCGGAAAACAGCAAGAACTGGATGAACAGTAAACATTAAAACAAAATAAAACTACTTACAAATCTTGCAAGAAATTGTTTTGAATTCAAGTAAGTAGAGTTATCACTGCGCTTCAAATACTGCAATTTTGATAGTAATTCATGAAATATTAACGATGATAGGGCATGTTTTAATAGGGTGGTATTCGTGAAGTTGCAGACACTTTAATTCCTGATAAAGGACACTTCGGATAACAGAGACTTTCAACGAATAGGGCATCCTGATAACCAAATTGTATCTTCTACCTTAAATGCATTTATGTATATTATGGCTATTCTTACCAAACATTTTGAAATACAAACCAATGTGCAAAGTCGGGCGACACATTGGGAATCTATGCATACATGTATACAAGTGAAATATAACCAATTTCGTTGTCCGTTTTCACATATCACATTATTATAAATTAAATATACTATTAATGTTATAATTGCATTTTTTTTTAATAAGATAAAAATGCGTATGTCCTAAGAAATATATTTTACGTGACGCCCGGAAATAGTTTTCGACATAATGAACTAGTTTTTAGTGGTAACTTGAGATTCAGAAGATGAAAATACAACAGATCATGTGGATCAAGACGGTCGTGTTTAATTTTACTTATAGGAAGGCTCTAAATAACGGGAGATAAAATACAAACTAAAAAAAACACTAAAAAAAGACAACTGAAAACATCCATTATCTTGAGCTCTACTTTTAGGGAGCACTTACTTTTATGCAATGATAACGTAAGCTCGAAGTGCCATTCACCTGACTATGTTGGTTGAGTTATAAGAATTTCGGACCTGCATCGCTGCTGAGATTTATCTATAAGCAGCAGTTTTAGCAGAGTGATGTATCATGGTATACTAGCTTATATATAAGTAAATAACTTTAGTACCTTTATTAGGGCAAAATTATACATGCTTTAGATCAACCGTTTCGCTACAAAGAACGTTAGTAAAATTGTTAAGTTCGTGTACTATGCGATGATCGGGCGGTTAGGTGACTCGAAAACAGGAAAATGTATGGTCATATAGACTGTACGCATCTGATATATCGAATTAGTTTCACATTTATTTGTCACATGTATACAAAATCATAATCATATTACAAAGGTATTCGAAAGTGCTACGGTTATTCGCCTTTACTTTACTTCAGTACATACATTTTTTATGCATTGCCTGCTTACTTTCTGTCTTTACATTACGAAGTGCTATACCTTTAATCGCCTAAACAGTGCCCAGTGTCTGAAAACCAAATGTACATAACATAAATGCAAAAAAAGCTGAAGAACTCTTCTTTCGCGGTGGCTTTTGTTGTTCTCTGTTATGAAGTTCCATCTGTTATCAAAGTACCAGCATTCCCTGTGTTGCACTGGGGTATTGTACACAGAACTTGGAAACCCCCGCGCAGAGATTTGACTGGAACCAGCATAGCTGGATCAAGCCCTTGCCTTATAGTTTGTTGTTCTGAGTTTATTTACAGGTCCCACGCCCCTTCACGGAGTCATTTCAGCTGGACCTGAATAAATCAAGCCCCTGCCTTATAAACCAACCACATGATGATAGCCGAGCCACGTGATACACTAATTTTCCCATTATTTTGTTCCTGTTTTAATTAGGTATTTTTTTATAATGAACCTAAACTTATACACTATTTTAAAAATATAAACGAAAATGATACTACTTTTAATAATATAAAACTTCAGCAAAAAAATAGAATCTTCCCAAATCTGGTAGGATTTTGTTTTGATGGCAGAGATTGCATGTGAGAGCATGGAACGACAACTCTGCGTGGAGCTTGAGAACTTGGTTTCATACTAGACTGCCGTGTTTAACTGCTAAGTATTGTTTTGATGTTGTTGTGAGATAACTTACTAGTAAAACAATTGCGACACGAATTCTTAATCATCCAATTAAGTATAAATTATGTGATCGGTATGACATTTGGAAGTATTGAATACGCTCTTGGCTCTTTTATCGAGGTAACGTTTGCGATAGACAAACACACATACATGAATTCGACACAAAAACAAACACACAAAATCATGAAAATGTTCAGCCTCAAGAACTCGTACCTGTTTTGCACCTCGTCTATTTTAAGCAGACTGATCTCGCCGAAGTACGAACCGGAAGTGAGTGTCGTTAGGTAGGTGCGCTTCCCGGTCACGTTGTTCGCAACCAGAATCTGGCAATTACAATGGTTAAAAGCTAACGTTTTATTGTAGACGAAGCTTACAAATGTGCAATTTGCAAATCTTAACGTGAATAAATCAATGTATATGCGAGATATTTTAGGGCATATTGAATATTCCTTAGAACACTGAAGTGCGTCTTGGAAGCCAGTATACACTAGCCGTGCCTACCTCGACCTTGCCGTGGTTTACGATGTACATCTCCTTGCCGATCTCGCTCGTGCGGCAGATATAATCCCCCGGGGAGTAGACCTGGGGGCGGAGCTTGAGCACCAGCTCCCGTAGCAGCCCCTCCTCGCACTCCTCGAAAATCTTCACCTGAAACAACGGATCAGGAAAAAATGTGTATGGTGCATACCGGTATATATCAATAATGTATGATTTTGTTACAGTTGGTTGATAGTTACATGTACTATTCTTAAGAATTTTTTTTGGTTTAAAGATTGAAAATATTTATTATAATTATAAGCAGCTTAACTGTCAACTACAACACCATCACCACAATCACTATCAAAACCATCATGATCGTCACAGTCGTGATCGTTATCGTCATGGCAATCATATAATCATTATTATCATCATCACTGACATCATCACCATTACTGCCGCCACAACCACCACCACCACCGCCGCTACTACTTCCGACCTTTTTGAGCGTCTCTAGGTGCACGTTGATGGCGATCTCGGTACGCAGGTGGTCCGGAAGCATCTGCAGTAGGGATGGCTCGTCGATAGACTGAGTTCTGCAATAAGAGAGGGTACATTGAAAAACTAATTTTCAGGGAAATACAGAATTATATGGATGGTATTTGTAGGATTTAGGCGCTATCGATTTTCATTCACGAATAATCATACATTTTTTTATATTCCACCAAAATGCAACAACATTTATAGAGAATTATAGGTTGTTGACGTGGATGGAGAATGGTTATCTGGCAAGTCGGAGGAATTTTTTGGCTCACCCGATAAGATCCTCCGACGAGCCAGATAACCATTCTCCATCTACGTCACCAACCTATTATTCTATTTATCCTGTCACATTTACAACATCCGTTGAAATGTTTTTAAAATATCTAGTTTTCGAGTATTTTGTGTTTAAATATGTAATATGGTAAACATCACGCGCGAAAAAAAACATTGTGACGTCACGTCAGGCAAAGCGCTTAGGCTAGCTTCCATCTTGTTAAAACACAGAAATCGAGTTACTCGTTATTAATTCAATACACAAAGACGAAATTATGCTGTTTAAATAATAATGCTTTTTACATGTATTTGGTATTTTATCAATATTAATAATAATAGAAAAAAGTATATTTTATTAATAGAAAATGGTAAATGCATGCGCATGCGCGGATAGCAACTGACGGATATTCGAGATCACGTGGTCATCTAGCCTAATACCTTTTGGGATATTAGGTTACCTGGTTATCGGGCTGATTTAAAGGCATGTGACAGGATAAATGTTAATATTATGCTTACACATGATTATTTTTGTATAATTGCTGAAATAATGACGTCGTAACGTTATAAAAACGACGTCATTTCACAGTATCGATAATTTTTACTGTTACGTTTCACTGTTTGAAACAGTGGAATATGAGTTTTATTTTACTGATATTTCTCAATAAACCACCCCGGAAAGCATAAAATAAAATATGTTTCATGCCGAGTATGATACATTTTTTTCTGCCTACAATTCTCATCTGATATTCTCTTTCAATCTTATCACGATTTCCCGATGCTATGTGTAATAAACAATATCAAAACATGGCCAACTTTAAAACTGTAAAACATTGTTTGTTTGGGATAACCCGACCAACGCACCAACATCGCGTCGACCTATCTTGTTGTTTTTTTGGGGGGGGGAGGGGGGGGTGGCGTGGGGGGGGGGGGGCATATCTTTCATAGATAGCACATCATGCTGTACATTTAAAAGTGGGGGGGGGGGGGAGTCATGTGAATAGGATTTATTTGTTTAGTTCAACACGATTGATACCTTGTAATTGTTTGAGGTTTTACATCGCAACGCTCAGCATCGGAAGTAAATCAAAATGTTGTTGGTTGTTTTGTGATGCAAACAGAATGTCCATTATTTAACAATAAACTGAGTTACACTCTTTCAGGTACCAACAGTGTCACTTGATTGACAAGTGGCGGTAATATGTTAGTTTGACATTCCATCTAATAGAAGCGCTTGCTCCTAATACATTGAAGTAAGTTCAAACCAACGTGTGTTCCCATATACGTAGGTGTTTTACTCGCAGGCAAGCATCTAACTGAAAATGTGTTCGAATGTGTTTTTAGTGTTTAAAATGTATTAAACAAATTACTCACGCGATAATTGGTTGATAATAAATACCTTCATGCATGCATTTATATTACAGAATATTCTTATTACCTGTTTTTCAAATAACGGCAGGAAATTTTCCTCGTGGAACTCAAACCAAGTGTAATTTAAGCACATTTGATGCACAGGTGAAGGGCGCGTGGCCAAGTCACTTTAACACTATCAATTTGTCATAAAACAACATTTTTTTATCATATTGACCAAAAAAAAAAAAAAATTTTTTTTTTCTGATATGTTATATATGTTCACCTGTGATTTGATGGATGCGCACACTGTCCATAAGAATGTAGCGTCCCTTATACTCTCACATAAGAATGTAGCGTCCCTTATACTCTCACATAGCGTCCCTTATACTCTCACATAGCGTCCCTTATACTCTCACATAGCGTCCCTTATACTCTCACATAGCGTCCCTTATACTCTCACATAGCGTCCCTTATACTCTCACATAGCGTCCCTTATACTCTCACATAGTGTTCCTTATACTCTCAGATAGCGTCCCTTATACTCTCACATAGCGTCCCTTATACTCTCACATAGCGTCCCTTATACTCTCACATAGCGTCCCTTATACTCTCACATAGCGTCCCTTATACTCTAACATAGCGTCCCTTATACTCTCACATAGCGTCCCTTATACTCTCACATAGCGTCCCTTATACTCTCACATAGCGTCCCTTATACTCTCACATAGCGTCCCTTATACTCTCACATAGCGTCCCTTATACTCTCACATAGCGTCCCTTATACTCTCACATAGCGTCCCTTATACTCTCACATAGCGTCCCTTATACTCTCACATAGCGTCCCTTACACTCTCACATAGCGTCCCTTATACTCTCACATGCGAATGTAGCGTCCCTTATACTCTCACATGCGAATGTAGCGTACCTTATACTCTCACATGCGAATGTAGCGTCCCTTATACTCTCACATAGCGTCCCTTATACTCTCACATAAGAATGTAGCGTCCCTTATACTCTCACATAAGAATGTAGCGTCCCTTATACTCTCACATGCGAATGTAGCGTCCCTTATACTCTCACATAGCGTCCCTTATACTCTCACATAAGAATGTAGCGTCCCTTATACTCTCACATAAGAATGTACCGTCCCTTATACTCTCACATAAGAATGTAGCGTCCCTTATACTCTCACATAGCGTCCCATATACTCTCACATAAGAATGTAGCGTCCCTTATACTCTCACATAAGAATGTAGCGTCCCTTATACTCTCACATAGCGTCCCTTATACTCTCACATAGCGTCCCTTATACTCTCACATAAGAATGTAGCGTCCCTTATACTCTCACATGCGAATGTAGCGTCCCTTTTACTCTCACATAAGAATGTAGCGTCCCTTATACTCTCACATAAGAATGTAGCGTCCCTTATAATCTCACATAAGAATGTAGGGTTCCTTATACTCTCACATAAGAAGAAAATACTTAAAACCATACTATTGCAGATGGCCAACGATAACAAAATTTAAAATCCTTTTGTCCACAAACAATAAAAGTGAACTGATAAACAAAGCAAAATACATATATCACGCAAACAATTTAAGAGAAGAACTTGTAAGTGATTAATCGATCAATGGATTCACTCATCACACACTACCGATTTTGTTCATATACGCATACTTATGTCTGTCTAAAGTATACATGTTATGATTCATATTTACGTGTTGTCCGTCATACAGGTATCGGATATACGTATATATCAGATACTTGTGTGTATATATATATATATATATATATATATATATATATATATATATATATATATATATATATATATATATATATATATATATATATATATATATATATATATATGTATATATTTAAAAACACATGTACATTATTTGTTTCACGCATGTATTATTCAATGAGAACTTTATCACACTTTATCCCATTTTCAACGCGACATTGACGGTATAACACCTTATAAATATACTAGCCTGTGGGATATATCTGTCACGTGCACGGACTACTTTTTACTTTACACTGAATGATTTTTCATAATTAATAAAGACGAGAAAACTTTAGCTTCAAAATTATACGACGTTCAACCTTTAAATGTAGTCATATGACATAATTTTTCGCCATCCGTATAATGAATCAGCTGATTGATGGCGTCATAAAATGAAACTTTTTGCGTCATTTTCCCAAACAAATTTGACGATTTATTATAAACGCGACTTATTTCACATGCACATGTACTGTATATCGACATACGGTATTTAAATTGTCAATTAATCACATTTTCCTTATTTCGTGTAATGTGCATTGTTTATAATCCATAATCCATGCATATACTTTTGACATTTAAGAATGTTCAACAAGCCATACAAATATCGCACAATTCATAAATAATCTGCAATATTTGCTATCCGATTAAATTTACGTTAATCATAGAGCTGTGTAAAGTATAAGATGGTAAAAATAGCACCACACTGGAATTCGGAACGTCCCATTTTGTACACGGATATTATCCACTGATTTATCTGTTGTGTAATGGAATGTTTTCCATTCTTTGTGTATTTATGTATTAAATTATTTTCTTGTACACAATAAGGGCATTTATCATAGACAAATAACATTGTACAAGTTTAAACATAATTATGTTTGTATGCAGAAATCTGCAAATGCATCCGAGTTTACCAACAGCTATTATTTGATAAACTGCTCCGGTTCATTTTAACAGCAGTAATGTACATAGAGTACATGACGTAGCGTGTGACGAATCAGAAAGTTTATCGAGTTCATAAATTCATATGAAAATAGTGATATGATGGCATGAGGGTCTTTATTTAACTATGCTAAAATAATTATTAAAGACCCTAGATGCAAAATCGCCAATTATTGAGTTAAATGGATTATTAGATGGATTTTAAAGGATAATTAAAGGTAAGATACTAGTTCGAACGTGTTTTGGTTTTTGTTTGTACTTTTGTCGTTCCCTGTTCTCGGGGAAATGATTTTAACATGGGGGCCATTAATGTATTGGATCACACACGGCATACCCATAACATTATATAAAACACGTTCTGCGCGTCCTTAAATTCGTCGTCTGAAGTCGGAAAACGTATTGCCCTGCATATTAAGTCAAATTAAGTGTTAGTCGCTGCAATTGTCTGTTTACTCGTCTATAGTGTACATGTAGAATCTATGTTGACATCGACATCATTTTGTACGGAGCAATCGCCACCATATTGGATTTTGATAATTTTTTTTCAAAAATAAAATGAATTATAGTAAAGTAAAATCTTCTTTTCGCGGTCGTAATGTGTTTCAATTCG
Organism: Dreissena polymorpha; assembly: GCF_020536995.1. Taxonomy (NCBI): domain Eukaryota; kingdom Metazoa; phylum Mollusca; class Bivalvia; order Myida; family Dreissenidae; genus Dreissena; species Dreissena polymorpha. The sequence goes on from NC_068357.1 coordinate 36,163,144, forward strand.
CATGTTGCGTAAAATTGAATCGAGGCATATGGTGATATTTTTACTAGTTTAACTGTTTGTGTGTGAATTTTTTAAAGACTATTTTGCGTACCAGAACAAATGCAATTATATCACTACGCATGGTTACATTCGTTAGATTTTAAGCGATTTTTAAGAATGAATTAAACTAATTGTTGGGCTACGGTTATTAGATCTAGTTATGTTCAATGTCACGTTGAAAAAAAATCAAATGTGATAAATAGAATACTAGGATTAGCGTTGAATACAGAGAAGTTTATGTTGCTCGGCTCGAACACCGAAAGCGCTCGCCAAGACTCGCGCTCCCGGCGTTCTAAGCCTCGCAACATAAACTTCTCTGTATTCAACGCTAACCTAGTATTCTCTATATCTCTTACTTTGTTAAAATTGTTGATTAAATCTTTAAGCTTTTTTTCAATATGTCAGAATCCTATCCACATTCCAGGTTTTACATCCAATCAATTAATACATAGACACTGACCTTTTTCAGATTTCAGACATTATTAAAATGAAAGAAAAGAAAATTTTATTAACATTTTTAACGCTTCCTGCGCTCATTTATACAAATGTCATTTATTATATACGAACTAACAGTCTAGGGGAAGCAATCGCGATTTATGAACACATCGGGACATACTGATTTTCCTCCCTTAACGATCTTTTCACCTTTATACTTCAATGAATGAACCACCAAAGCAATCGATTAAAAGTTTTCTTCCTCCTCTATCAGTTACTAAATGCAATCATCTGAACCAGAAGTATATTTGTATTCACTAATGTAGGCTAGAAGCCTTATTGTTAGCTTTATTGCTGAATAAAAGTTGTTGTTGTTGTTGTATAAGAGCGAAATGAAGACATGACGCTGTTCACGCAGCATAAGTTCGCGCGTTTTTGCAGAGTAATCGGGCTTCGGTCGTATAACGCGTGTAATAAAAAATTGTTTTTCATTTAGATTGATTGTTGGCATTTTTCTATTGTTTCCTAGTTAGAATATATAAAAAGACTAACACGTAAACACTGTCATAAAAATCCCCTACCCACCGACCCACCTGCCATGTAATGTGTCGGGTTATCCTAAACAATACATTGTTCAAGGATCGCCTTCTTCAAAATAAACCGTTGGTTTCCAAGTTCACATTCAAATACAAATCGTGCCTTAAAGCGCTAGCGCATAAAGCATTAAGTGCGTTGATGATATTGACACATGTATGCGATCGATTCGGCTGTAGTAATAGGATTTATTCGTAAACATTTGTAATACTTATTGACCACGAGATATAATTTGCGTTTGCGGTGTTTAGTATATTACATTGGGGCCATTTTGAGGACAAGTATATTAACACTTTTTAAATATAATTTATTGATTTTATATTCATATTACTTCAGCTTGGCAAAATGTATTTACACTGTTAGAACATATTCAATATTGTGTAAATATTTGAAAATTGTGGTGTGTGTTTTAAAAGTAACCACGCAATAGAGGATCTAATTTTTCGTAAAGTTGGTATGCATGGTTCGATTGAAGTGTTGGTGTTAGGTGATGAAATAATGAACATAAATCTGGAGGATGTCTGTTCCCATGGTTACCTGTTCCACGTGTAGTCGGCCCATCTCTTCACGCGGTTCTGCAGTTTCTCGTCCACCTGGTGGTGCTGCAGGTACGACTTGATCTGGTCCATACTGCGAACAGACGACAATTGGAAAGAATAACGACATTCATGTCGATTTGCAAAAACGGACTAGAATATCTAGAACGCAGACGTGGTCGGCTGACGTTACATCCGAAATATCAAGTGATTATTAGTTAGATATGTCAACAAAAAATAAACAGATATTTGACCAAAGATGAAGCACGATCATACATATTGCACTTTTAGAGTAGCTCAACATTAGCGTTATAAAAGTTAAGTTATTATCACAAGACATTGACCCTTCGATCAAAATAAACTTTCATGCACAATAATACCATCACATATTATCTTAATCTGTATCGACAATATTACGCCAATACTTTTTGAGTTATTTCAGTGTTTGAGGTTAACGGACGTACACAAAAAAGAATGGAAAAAACAAAGGGCACTCAATGGCTCGTTTTGGATTCTATTGTTTCACAGTTTATAAGTACAGTGAATGTAGTTTGACCTCTGGTACAAATGCACAGAAAGTTGGACTTTTATTATTCACTAATGTAAACATAACGGAATACGTTAAGTCTGTTACATAATAAAAAAAAAACGTCAAAGAAAAACAAATACCGCGACTGAAATTCGGTCCGAGTTGCGTTCATGTTGGTGATAACGTCACCTACGTTGCCGACGACGGCGGCAAAAACCAAAACACCGATTAGGAACGTGGCGCCGGTGAAGACGAACTCCTGAAAAAATATCCGAAGTTGAAGAAAGTTAGAAAAGTACAGCGTGTTTTCGGGATTGAAATATACGATCACTAAGTCAGTGTCTACATTTGGACTATGTGATCGGTTAATACGGAAAATACGGAAGAAACACATATTAATTTGGTTTCAAATTGATTTCCACAAATTGATTAGATCTCTTGCTTTTATTTTTATAGCGAAAACTACCAATCATGTCCTATCCTTTACGAAAGGTGTTATTGTGTTTAAGTGTAAGGTCTGTTCCTCTCCTTTACGAATAGTATGATCATCCTTTCTGCCAGGTATCTTAATCTCTTGTACAAATGGTAAGATTATTTTACGTGCCAGGTCTGTTTCCGGAGGCGGCCGCTCACCGATTGTTGTGAGCGTCATCAACGACCAATACATCACCCGGATGTACTTCCTGAAGACGAAACGATATTCGCATGATAATCATAGCGAGGGAAGGTTGATATATAGCTCACCTGAGCAGAACGTGCCGAAGACTTCCGTCAACTTCTTCAATCGACATCGAAACTTATGTGAAAATGTCCATCGTCCTCTATGACGATTTGTTAAGATCGTTCTGGTCCGTTAATTAATGAGTTCACGTTTTTTTAGAAATGAAAAATTAATAAAATTATTTGTGACCACAATGCTCACATGTTTAGTATTTCTCATTTAGCATCGTATTGGAATTCGCTAGAAAGCTTGTTAAAATTGCAAGTTATTACACTGGGGTCGAAATTGGCCTAGCATCAAGGGTCACAAGTTTTATTTACCCTATATAGGAACACAAACTTTAAAAATCTTCTTTTTTTTAAAACCCCAAATGCCCGAAGCTTTCATAGTTTGTATGCAGCTTTATCTACAGGTCCTCTACATAATTTCCCTGGGGTCAAAACTGGCCCCGCCCGATTGGCACGCTGTTTTACATAGACATAGATTTCGAAAACCTTTAAAAAATTATCGTCTGGAACCATGAATCCCAATGGTTTCATACTTGTTATGCAGTGTATTACATAAGTCATCTACAAGGTGTGTTTATTAGATGGCACTGGGGTTAACATTGACCTTGCCCCTGGTATCATTACATTCATATAGGAGATACCTACGATCATTTTATTGTCTGCAACCGCAAAGACCAAGAGTTGTATAATAGGACTGTAGCATCATCTAGTGGTCCTCGTCAAAGGTTGTTCAAGATATGCCCCTGGGATCAAAATTAGCCCTGCTTTAAGGTCACAAGTTTTACACAGATACGGAAAACGTTTCACAATCCTTTTGTCTGAAACCTGGCAGCCAAACGCCTTCATAATGGTCATATGGTATCATCTAGAGATCCTCTTAAAATATATTCAAATTATGCCCTTCGTCAAAACTAGCCCTGCCACGAGGTTCACCAGTTTTACATTGACTTACATATATAGCGAAAATCTTTCCGTGTGTAGCCGCTAAGTCTATCTACAACATGTGTTTTGTTATTTTTAATCATTCCAATGGTTTGAAAACTGACAAAGCTCCAGGGGTCAAATTTAAAACATAAAATGATAAATAATAGCCAAATAATAATAAATTGTCTGAAACAAAAAAGCCCAAAGCTTTAATTTAATATGTAACACCAGGTAGTGGTCCTCTACAAAGTTTAATCAAAGTATGCATCTGGACTCCACATGGGCAACGCTTATGGATAAAATTGATTAATAAAAAATTACGTTTTTATATAAAAAAAACTAGCTTAAAATTATTTTTATCATGACAAGACGCAGTATTTACGGCCATCAACGTTAATTTATCTTCACGTTTTATTTAACAGTGTTTATCAAGTGTCGTATTAAAAAAACGTGGAGTCTGACAGTCATTTGAGACTTATCGCGTTGTCTGCACATGCATACTTAATTCCAATGAAGTTCCGAGCGAGAGTGTTACCTGGTGAAGCTGGCGTATTCCGGGCCGCTAGGGTATACCCAGCTGTTGACCCCCAGTCCCTCGTACTCGCTGACCAGGTAGTAGGCGCACCCCATCCAGTGGATCACCACCCACAGGTTCAATGATAGCTTGAACGCGCGCAGTAGGTTAGGGTTCCGTGTCCGACTGTAAGAGATTGAAATGTATTACTAGTATAATGAGAGTTGAATAAATAAATAATGTTCTTCTGTCGTTTTTTTTTCGTCCGATAAACAATGAAAGCCAAAACAATATCTCCATGTACAAAGTCCAGAAATTATCAAGTTCGCTTCTATATAATGATGACCGCGAACAACTACAGCCGTTGTCATTTAAGTCACATAACCATAGAAACACGGGAACCGTGGTGCACACACACATAATATTGTAATGAATGTCGTTGTATTTGTATTTTTTGATCACTTTACAGATCCCAATATAATGTATTGTGTGTATGAAATGAAACGCATATAAAGTCTTGTCGTCAGTTGAATTTATTGTTTTGCTAAAACACAACAATCATATTTATAATATTAACTAGATTTTGTCACAGTAGGCACAAATATCCATAAGCAATGACAAGTAACACGTTTTAATAAGCATATTATACAAATTCCAAGTTGAACAAGGGAGTATAATTTCGGCAATATGTGACATAGCATAAAAATAACTGAACGAAATTCAACTACGTATTATATTGAAACATTCTTGCAAGTTGACGTAGACAATTTAGAATATTTTCTTCGGAGAAGTTTGACAGTTTTAAGACAATTTTTTAACTTAGAATATTTAAGGACGAGCGGATACACACAGACAGGCTGACGAAAGGACGGACAGTCGGTCGGACAGACGGCCGGACAGACAGACAGACAGACAGACAGACAGAAAGACAGACAGACAGACAGACAGACAGACAGACAGACAGACAGACAGACAGACAGACAGACAGACAGACAGACAGACAGACAGACAGACAGACAGACAGACAGACAGACAGACAGACAGACAGACAGACAGGCAGGCAGGCAGGCCGGCAGGCAGGCAGGCAGACAGGCAGGCAGACAGCAAACAGACAGACAGCAAACAGACATACAGACTAACAGACTAAACGCGGTTCGCCCCTTTCGATCTTACGACGTAATAAAGTTACATTCGGAATGTTTGCTCACAAATTATATACAAATTTACGGTTATCATGTTACATAAAGCCCCTCATGGAGCAGTACCAGTTACCTGTCCATGAGATCGGAGTACCGACTGGTCGGGTATTACGTACCTGTCCGTGAGATCGGAGTACCGACTTATTGTGGAGTATCACGTACCTGTCAGTGAGACCGAAGTACCGACTCATGGTGGGGTATCACGTACCTGTCCGTGAGATCGAAGTACCGACTCATGGTGGAATATCACGTGCCTCTCCGTGATATCGAAGTAACGACTCATGGTGGGGTATCACGTACTTGTCAGTGAGAGCAAAGTACCGACTCATGATCGATTATCACGTACCTGTCAATGAGACCGAAGTACCGATTTATGGTGGAATATCACGTACCTGTCCTTGAGATCGAAGTACCGACTAATGGTGGAGTACTTGAGAAGCCTCGGTAGTCGCACCAGCAGTATCTGTACTTTGTCTGATACACGGTTGAGGATCCGGTTGAAATTAACGGTGAGGGAATAGAAACATCAATACAAATAGGTGCATGGTTATGTCAATTAAGGAAAACTAATACCACTCACATTGAAACAATCATCAAAAGGTTAATAATAAAAACAAGGGAATCTCGAATAAAAACAAAAAACACACATAAGAAAGTCAATAACAAATACAAACAGCTTTCAAACAGCTAAATGCTATACTAACATGGTATCACAGGCGACAAATCTGCGTAAAGAAAGCCGCAGACGACATTCATTGCGCCGAAAACTGTGCCTAGCGGTAGAACGGATGTGACGTCACAAATGAACTTCCTGCTGTTCATATAGCGATTCAAAATTATCTGTGGATCTAGAACCTGCATACAAAATCAAAAACTGTGCGGATAACGCCTTGTTAGGACTGATATAAATTGAATCATGTTCGTATAGGCTTCGAAATTTTTTAACTGGCTTGATTCGCTGACGTTGATATCGATTCTTCAACTCCGGTTATACATGCACCGAAATCACCAAATGTTTCCTAATAGTGTTTGCTCGTAGAAAGTTTACGCTGTGTGCTGTTAAACCAGCCTTCCTGAATATTGATTTCGATCGAATTTTATTTTCGAAAACAGAAAATAACACAAATAATCTTTATTTTTAATGCAATTTACATGTAAACTTATAGATGCAGTTCGGTTTAAATTATTTGCAATCTTGTGAAATTCGATGAAATAAAATGATTTATTATATGGAAGGGAGATTTAACATATATGGTGAATTCACTAAACAGTATACACAGTTGTGTCTATGAATAGGCATCAAAAATATAAACATTATTCCATCCTTCAAATATATTATAACAAATAAATCAATGCACATAAATGTTAGTGTAGACTGTGAAAATTTCGACATTAAGCTAACAATTAATCAACACTTAAAACCCATTTTCGGTCGCTGTGCTCCCTCTCATGACGAAGACCTATCATAATCATATTTAATATATACTAAGTTCTAGAACAAAACACAGTATACCTCAAAACGTTAATGTAAACGTACCAGACATCCGTCCTTGTAGAATGAGACGCGCATGTGGACGATGACGTCAACGACGTTAATGACGTCACCCAGCGAGTCCAGAACGCAAAACACCGACTCCTCGATCATCTTTAAGAAGTGACGGAGGCATGTTTGATGACGTTAGAAGAACGAGAAAAACCAGCAGAGTCGATATAAATCAATGCATTTTTGCAGAGTTTATGAACGATCAGTCAAATCAGGCATTATTATAAGCACAGCCAGTGGAAAGCACCGGTGAAAGTTGTTAACCTTTAAAATAATAAAGTTATAAAAACTAAATGTTGATATATTATGAAAACATGCAACATTTATACGTGAAGCACAACTGTAAATATCATTTACATAATATAAAATTCTTAATATTGCATATTTTATATGATGCACAACATAATATTAAATCTAGTAAAGAATCGTGTCTTACCGGATCTCGCATTTCCTCGAAGGCCAGTCGGAGAATAATTACCGCCATGTTGTAGAAGATCACTAGAGTGACAAGGCTCTGAAATGGCGCATACATGCTGCAATAATAACTATATACGCCGTGCTCTGTGAAAAGTGGGTTTTATTGCATGTTCGTAAAGTGTCGTCCCAGATTAGCCTGTGCAGTGCGCTCAGGCTTAACAGGGACAACACTTTCCGCTTTAATGATATTTTGCATTTCAAGAAAGTCTCTTCTTAGTAAAAATTCACAGAGCACGGCCCTAATTTATAGGGCTTACATTATCATTTAACAATAGTAGGATGGAGTCTTCAAATAAAAAACAGTGTCACATTCATGAATTATTGCAGTGTCAGAAAAAACAATTTATACAATCAATAAGATAGTATTAGAACTTTAAGCATGACATAAAAACACCATACTATTATAATAAAATGGTGATTTAAAATAAAAGTATTATTATACTATGTTATTTGAATAATTTAGACAGCAATGTGATGACTACCGTCAGATTGACCAGGTTCTATACAGTCACGTTGTAGAATTGCACTGACTAACATTCGTGTTTTATGTACGTGACCGAACAATAAAATATAGGTCTTTACATAACAATGTTTATATTAACAAGTTTTGGTTTAGTTAACGTGCTATAAACAGAGTGTTATAAATGACTTGGTCATGTTACATTGTACAGGTATTAAAAAGCGTTGTGTTGACTATGAATATGTTTGTGTTTTTTTGGTAAAAAGAGGCATTGATACATTAATCTTAGAGTTATAAAATATTCATGCTTTAAAAATGTCTGATTGTTATTCTTACAATCCTTTGTGAAACAAGACTCTGGTGTTTCGCAGGATGTAAGCGATGTGCAGCGTGTCAATATTCTAATGCAAATTAAGATAAATGTTTTATTATGCTACACATGTATTAGATTACCAATAACAGCTTTCTGAAGCTTGGATACTTCCCTTTGGGGAAACCTAAATACTGTCAGCCGTGGACCCAATTTAGAACAGATTATGCAAACACATCTTTCGGGATTTACATCGCGTGCAAGAAGACTTAAAATTTGTATGACATATTGCAATGATTACCCGGTGGACTAGTTCGGGGCTAATTTTGTAAATGAGAATCTGTTACACGACAAGATATGTTTGTCTTGGTACAAAGTTGGACAATTTCTCAAAATATGTTAGAAACATGATATTTGGCGTAAAGAATGTTCTGTAAAAAAGTTTATTGTTGAAACCTTAATTCGAATAACAGCAAAATATTACAAATAATTTCAGTACAATTACGCTTGTAAAAATGCATACTAAATATGAAGCGGAATGGAAAATCGATGCAGTATCCGGTGAAGCAGACGATACAAGTAGTAACTAATGGTAATTCTGATGAAAAAATCCATGACAATATCGACTGATGTTGTTGGTGAGAAATGATATTTGTTAACGATATTTTAAAGGCGATGTAAGCGCAATGATAACGGTCACAATTACTAAAAAAGCAGTGTTACTAAAGATTATTATGTCTTTCTTATTTTTTTTTTATGATTATGTTGGTAATGATGAGAATGATGGCGATTTAAACTATGGTGACGATGACAGTCCTATTAATCATGTAAAAATTGATACGAATGGTGCAGCTGTTGATGCTGCTGATGATGATGAGTATGATGATGTTGATGATAGATCTAATTTAATCAATTACGGTGATCCGTGGAGCTGATGACGACGATTCAATGGTAATGTAGATAAGACTGATAATGTCATTAACATAAAAATCTTTCTACTTGGATACTCAATTAAGTCTGCTTTAGCCATAAATAATGTTATTTTGTTAATTAAGTTATATTTGTACAAGTGTTAAATGCATGCATGCATTCTAAGCATAACAGGAGCAAAGATATAAACTATGAATATGATGAATTGAGAAAAATATCAGGTAAAAAAGTTAGATTCCTTTGATAGTGAGTGGGAACTGTTTAATGCTATAGTCTCACAAACTTAGAATACAATTTGATGATTGTTGCAGTTTTAAGCACTTTTTACAAATATTATTTAAAGCGTACCGTTACTCAAATAAAATAAAGGAAATATGTGTTATATACTACAACTATATGCACCTGTTAGTGTTTCTCTATGTCTTTTTCATCTGTTTTTACAATGTACATATTATTTGTTTTTCTTACACACTAGAAGACGTTTTTATTGTTTTTTATGTACTTTGTATATGTTTTTGTTAACACAGAGCTTCATATAATTGTAAAGTTTACAAGACACTTCACTAACTTATATGCTTTGTCTGTTGTTGACTACTACTTTATATAACTTTAGATATGAGTCGGTTGGATTACATGCTTGTTTATTTTTGTTGTTTCCGATTGTAAATCATTATTGTAAAAAATCATATCGTACATTTAATTGTTTGCAATTCCGAAATAAAAAATGTTGGAAAAAATACTGATAATGTTGTTATGATAGTAATGACGGCAACAACAATGACCGGACGATGATGGTGCTGATACTTATACATACCAGCCAGTAGTACGTGATATCTCCATCCGGGTCCAAGATGATGTCAGACAGAGACAGGTCTTCTATCCGATTACCCTATAATGGAAAAAGAGGAGCTTTGAGCATGCGCAGTTCGATTTACAATAAACTAAGTACTTGTGTGCGGTGTTGCCAGTGATTCAGCAGAAATAAGCCTTTGTTATATAATTCGTTTCAAGAATCAATATCAAATCTTAATTAGTGTTTGAACATAAAAAGGAAACCAACTTGAAAATATCAACAATATGCCTTCATGGCATGCACAGACAAGAACACCAAAAATAAACACATCCAACTCCGCGGCGATAAAATCCGTATATACTGAAAAAAGTTTCGGTGCCTGTACAATTTACATTCTCTCGTTGTATTTTTTATTTATATATGTAGGTTTTATTGGAATTTATTGACGGACGGGCGACATAATAACAGAATACCCCCACAGTTCCATTCGGTCGCATCAAGTCAAGAATACACCATCACGGTATCAAATCATGGAAATTCCTTATATCATATAATATATGTATTTGATCGCATCGAAAAAACAACAAGTAGCTATCGATAAACCTCGGTTGAGTGTTGTCACACAAAATACACACTGGTGCAATAGGTCGATCAGTTTTGGCTGTCAATTTCAGGAGATGGAAACCGAATCATTTGGCAACACCTATTTTTCTCGTGTTTAAGAGTGACGATAACTAGGTTTAGATTGACAGACGGTGGCGTGGGCGTGACCAATTAATAATTGATTGTAGTAGTAATTTTCAGGACATTGCTAAAGCGGCGAAAAATTACTATATACGATGATATTCTCATAAATTATTTTATAAGGAGCACAATTCTTTCTTTACTTTCGCATGCCTTCATAGTGATTGTTGAAACATTAACATTAAACATTTAAACCATGTCAACATTAAAAACGTTATTTTTTATCTTTGATACTAGTACGGAGCGCTCCTATCCATTTGCGAAAACTGCATTTCGACATAATAGTGACAAAAACCGCCCAAAGACTGATCTCTTGGCCATGTAGTGTATCAGATTAAACGATGTTAAAGTGATAGCCCTTTTTGTTTTTACCAAAACGGGCATATTTTCAGAAAAGTTTGTAGAGGATTACTAATTGATGCTACATATAGCAAATAACACATTCGGACATTGTAGTTTCAGAGAATTTATTTTGCAAAACAAGAAGACAAATAATCATGACATTATAGAATGGTTTAGTTTATTTTAAATTTAAATTTGTAAGGAATAGCAAATGCACACCTTCCTAATGTTAAGGGCAACGCAATAACGTGTGAATATGATATCTTACATCATGTCAAAGAATGACTTCGGATAACCAATATGTCATATAATGTTCAAGTTGAAAAAGGGTCATACATTAATTTATTTGTAACAGATGATAATAAAATTTTCGCACGCACAACCTAATATAATGAAGACTGATGCCTGCTCGTTTGAATGTTGTACGTTCACAAGTAAACGTGATCCATAGGATTTGTTGAATGCAGAATAACATCAGCATTCATGGAAAAAGTAATACATAGGATATGTGTTGAGTACAGTGTTACATCATCATTCATGGTAAAAGTGATACAGAGGATATTTGTTGAGTACAGTGTTACATCATCAATCATGGTAAAAGTGATACAGAGGATATTTGTTGAGTACAGTGTTACATCATCATTCATGGTAAAAGTAATACAGAGGATATTTGTTGAGTACAGTGTAACATCATCATTCATGGTAAAAGTGATACAGAGGATATTTGTTGATTACAGTGTTACATCATCATTCATGGTAAAAGTAATACAGAGGATATTTGTTGAGTACAGTGTTACATCATCATTCATGATAAAAGTAATACATAGGATATGTGTTGAGTACAGTGTTACATCATCATTCATGGAAAAAGTGATACAGAGGATATTTGTTGAGTACAGTGTTACATCATCATTCATGGTAAAAGTGATACAGAGGATATTTGTTCAATGCAGTATAACATCATCATTCATGGTAAAAGTGATACAGAGGATATTTGTTGAGTACAGTGTTACATCATCATTCATGGTAAAAGTAATACAGAAGATATTTGTTGAGTACAGTGTAACATCATCATTCATGGTAAAAGTGATACAGAGGATATTAGTTCAGTGCAGTATAACATCATCATTCATGGTAAAAGTGATACAGAGGATATTTGTTGAGTACAGTGTTACATCATCATTCATGGTAAAAGTGATACAGAGGATATTTGTTCAGTGCAGTATAACATCATCAATCATGATAAAAGTGATACAGAGGATATTTGTTGAGAGCTGTGTAACATCAATATTCATGGTAAAAGTGATACAGAGGATATTTGTTGAGTACAGTGTTACATCATCTTTCATGGTAAAAGTGATACAGAGGATATTTGTTGAGTACAGTGTTACATCATCTTTCATGGTAAAAGTGATACAGAAGATATTTGTTGAGTACAGTGTTACATCATCTTTCATGGTAAAAGTGATACAGAGGATATTTGTTCAGTGCAGTATAACATCATCATTCATGGTAAAAGTAATACAGAGGATATTTGTTGAGTACATAGAGAATACTAGGTTAGCGTTGAATACAGAGAAGTTTATGTTGCGAGGCTTAGAACGCCGGAAGCGCGAGCCTTGGCGAGCGCTTTCGGTGTTCGAGCCGAGCAACATAAACTTCTCTGTATTCAACGCTAATACTAGTATTCTATTTATCCCATTTGATTTTTTCAACGTGACGTTTAACATAAATAGATCTAATAACCTTAACAATAATTTTAATTCCGTCATTAAAGCGCTTAAAATCTAACAAATGTAACCATGCGTAGTGATATACATGTATTTGTTCTGGTACGCGAAATAGTCTTTAAAAAATTCACACACAAACTGTAAAACAAGTAAAAATATCACCATATGCATACATTCAATTTTACGCAGTATGCGAATTTTAACACATTACGACCGCGAAAAGAAGATTTTACTTTACTAGATCTATAATTTATTTTATTTTCGAAAGAAAATGATCAAAATCCAATCTGGCGGCCATTACTCCTGACAAAATGCTGTCGATGTCAACATACATGTACACCATCGACGACCTAGTTCTGGCTACCATTACTTTAAATGTCGCTTTTTATGATTTTTGACTGGCGCGACTTTGTACAGGTCTGTCAATACTAAATAAACTGTACGCTGAAGTTTCTTTAGCTATCGAAGACCTTGACAATTTTGACGAGTAAACAGACAATTGCAGCGACTGACACTTTATTTGACAAAATATACAGGGCAATACGTTTTCCGACTTCGGACGACGAATTTCAGGACGCGCAGAACGTGTTTTTTATATAATGTTATGGGTATGCCGTGTGTGATCCGATGCATCAATGGCGCCCATGTTAAAATCATTTCCCCGAGATCAGGGAACGACAAAAGTACAATCAAAAATCAAAACATGTAAGAACTAGTATCTTACCTTTAATTATCCTTTAAAATCCATCTAAAAATCCATTTAACTCAATTATTGACGATTTTGCATCTAGGGTCTTTAATAATTATTTTAGCATAGTTAAATAAAGACCCTTATGCCATTCTATCACTTTATTCAAATGAGTATATGAACGCGATAAACTTTATTCTTCGTCACACGCTACGTCATGTACTCTACATTACTGCTGTTCAAATGAACCGGAGCAGTTTATCTAATAATAGCCGTTGGTAAACTCGGTTGCATTTGCAGATTTCTGCATATAAACATAATTATGTTTAAACTTGCACAATGTTTTATTTATCTATGGTAAATGCCCTTATTGTACGAAAAAATAATCTAATATATAAATACACAAAGAATGGAAAACATTCAAGTACACAACAGATGAATGAGTAGAAAATACCCGTGTACAAATGGGACGTTCCCAATTCCAGTGTGGTGCTATTTTTACCATCTTATACTTTACACAGCTCTATGCCTAACGTGAATTAAATAGGAAAGCAAACATAGCAGATTATTCATGAACTGTGCGATATGTGTATGGCTTGTTGTACATTCTTAATATTTAAGTTAAATGTCAAAAGTATATGCTTTGGTTATAAACAATGCACATTACACTAAATAATGTCATATGACTAGATTTAAAGGTTGAAGGTCGTATAATTTTGAAGCTCAAGTTTTGTCGACTTTGTTTCTTATGAAAAATCATTCAGTGGTAAAGTAAATATACATAAAAAAATAACAAAACAAAAATCGTGTAATTTGATATTTTATTTCAACATTTCTTTTGGTGAATATATCATATATATTTTTTTCTGCAAAATATGCACATTTTCTTTTCATGGGTGACCTTAAAATTCGATCAATGAACCAAACAATTTCGACCTAATTTTAGCGCATATCGCATGACGTCATTTAAAAAGTAGTCCGTGCACGCGACAGGTATATTCCACAGTGTTGAATACAAGCAAGTATATTCCACAACGTGTTATACCGTCAATGTCGCGGTGAAAATGGGATAAAATGTTACATCATCATTCATAGTAAAAGTGATACAGAGGATATTTGTTCAGTGCAGTATAACATCATCATTTATGGTAAAAGTAATACAGAGGATATTTGTTGAGTACAGTGTTACATCATCATTCATAGTAAAAGTGATACAGAGTATATTTGTTCAGTGCAATGTAACATCATCATTTATGGTAAAAGTGATACAGAGGATATTTACTGAGTACAGTGTTACATTATCATTCATGGTAAAAGTAATACAGAGGATATTTGTTGAGTACAGTGTTACATCATCATTCATGGTAAAAGTGATGCAGAGAATATTTGTTGAGTGCTGTGTAACATCATCATTCATGGTAAAAGTGATACAGAGGATATTTGTTGAGTACAGTGTTACATCATCATTCATGGTAAAAGTGATACAGAGGATATATGTTCAGTGCAGTGTAACATCATCATTCATGGTAAAAGTGATGCAGAGAATATTTGTTGAGTGCAGTGTAACATCATCAATCATGATAAAAGTGATACAGAGTATATTTGTTGAGTTCAGTGTAATATCATCATATATGGTAATAGTTATACAGAGTATATTTGTTGAGTTCAGTGTAATATCATCATATATGGTAATAGTTATACAGAAGATATTTGTTGAGTGCAGTGTAACATTATCATTCATGGTAAACGTGATACAGAAAATATTTGTTGAGTGAAGTATAAAATCATTATTCACGGTAAAAGTGGTACATCGGATATTTCTTGAGTGCAGTGAAACATCATCATTCATGGTAAAAGTGATACAGAGGATATTTGTTGAGAGCTGTGTTACATCAATATTCATGGTAAAAGTGATACAGAGGATATTTGTTGAGTGCAGTGTAACGTTATCATTCATGGCAAAAGTGATACAGAGGATATTTATTGAAAGCTGTGTAACATCAATATTCATGGTAAAAGTGATACAGAGGATATTTGTTGAGTACAGTGTAACATCATCTTTCATGGTTTAAGTGATACAGAGGATATTTGTTGAGTGCAGTGTAATATCATCATTCATGGTAAAAGTGATACAGAGTATTATTATTTTTGAGTGCAGTGTAACGTCATCTTTCATGGTTAAAGTGATTCAGAGGATATTTGTTGAGTGCAGTGTAACGTCATCTTTCATGATTAAAGTGATTAAGAGGATATTTGTTGAGTGCAGTGTAGCGTTATCTTTCATGGTAAAAGAGATACAGAGGATATTTGTTGATTTCATGCAACATCATGATGGTTTAACAAGTTTTATATATTTTTATTGCAGTGTATGCTTTGGGAACAGAGAGCTATAAAGAGGACATTCGTTAAGTTTAGAATCAGATAAAGAAACATTGTGATTTTTCATCTAAAATAGGGTCTGGTATTCGGCCCCATTCCCGTTTGAAAAAGTATATATATATTTTCCAAAATAGGACCTTAACATTCCGAATTGAAGGCCCACTCCTCTTTAAAATCTCTTTTTAGATCTAAACATTTTGTTTCCTTCAGCTATACAAGGTCAATCTATGTAAATATAATCATGGAAACACTTTCAATCTCAATTTTGAAGCTTTTTTTAACAAAACAACATCAACAACACTTTTCGAATTTAAGTAACAACGCCGCGAAATTTCCCTATCCAAAGGGACCCGGCCAAATGCCCAAAATGGTGGGATAAACAATGTAAAAACGTGTGAAAAAAGTAATAGTTTCATGAGTGGTGGAGCTGGTTTTCTCCACTTATTGACCACCTACACAAACATTTTTTCTTATCAGTCAGTTGATGTAAAAATTGGTTTTTCTTTGTGCGAAAGCATCTATCTCATTGCAATCTTAGACATCATTATGATGTTTCTAGACCTATATCCAAAGGTGTTCTTGTTAAGGACATTGAACAGTTTATGTTAAATGAATATGAAGTAGATTGACTACAGAGAATTAACTCTAGTAATGGTGTATCAGGTGGAGGTGGAAATAAGCTTAGAAGCTACTGTACATTTAAGCAGAACTTTGATGTTGAGAAATATTGCAAGTTAATAATCCCTAAGAATCATAGGTCGGCCCTGTGTAAATTTAGATGTGGTGTTGCTCCGATTCGCCTCGAGACAGGCATGTATGAAGGACTGCCGGCTGACAGACGCTTCTGCCCATTTTGTAGAGATAATACGATTGAACATGAATCTCATGTATTATTTGAATGTAGCATGTATAATGATATCAGACATAATCTTGTGGAAAAAGCTGTTGTTTCTACTCCAAATTTTATGAACATGTCGAATAGCGATAAGCTGAAATCCCTTTTTATCAATGAAGGATTAACAAGAATTTTAGCCAAAACCTGCTTTTTAATTTTACAAAGAAGACAGTTCTACATGTGTAAATAAGTAGTATTGTTGCTTATTTTATGTAAATAGCAGCGATAGTATATTTATTAGCTTTGTTTTATAATGTACTTGTGTATAGTAAGAAATTCTAGTCATAAGTTGATGGTATATTGAGCGTCTTTGTGTATAAAATCTATTATATAGGATTTAAGATGATAAATTCTTTTTAACGCTCAATTATAGTTCTTTAGGTTGTAATGTAACTAGTGGTTTATTACACAAATGTTTCTTATTATTTTACCATCTTAAATAACTGTTTTTATTAAAATACAGAATGCCACTGTTAACCAGTTCACTTAGGTAGTCGCTCTTTTACATCATTTTTCACTATGCGCATTAGTACCCAGTTTTACAATCACCAGTGTTTTATCAACTTCAATATTTTATTACAGGTGTTTAACATAAGGTTAACAGGGTATATGTTTTTTTATGATGTATGTATATGAAACATGTATTTGTAAAAAAAAGAAAAAGAAAAAAGCAATAGTTTTAAGTGTAATATTACACACTTAAATGTCTTTTACAAATCTATAAGATTGGCCATGCATGTTTGTAAATTGTGTTATTTTATGTATTATTATATTGTACATGTCATGGACTAGACAATAAACTTTGAAACTCCTGTATATCCTATTCAACGACATATATATATATATATATAACGACACTATAGCGCCGCTTTATACGGTAATAAGGCGCACTTGAACATTAACAATATACATGTTTGCCGATTATCCGTTCCCATATATGGCATATATTAGCTAACTTACAGTATTTGTGTCTCAGAATGCGACAACAATCAAGATTACTTATTAGTTCGAGCCCTTGTCAAAATGACAAACAAATGTCGTGTTCTCAACATTAGATTTTGATTGCAGTTTACCTTAATGCCCTTGTTAACGGCAGCAAGAGATATAACTGGAACACTTTGAGGCTTATTTGGTTTCTTTTGACATCAAAAGGCAAATAATTATTGACTGGAATATCGGAAAGGAGTTCATTAAGTGAATAAATTCGCGATGCTTCTTCATTCGTTTCCGCCTCAAAGAGTAACAATGGTATACAACTCCTCCAGGTGATAGATTGCTTTGATTACAATTGAGCTCGTCTAATAAAAGAGCGGAAACCTCTCTGTTGAGCACAATAACGCAGATAAATCATAATTGAAGCAGAGTTTTATAAGATTTCTCCCACTATACTATACCATATCGGGACTGCTGATTTGTGTGAATAAGGACATCTGGTAGAGCACGCTTACTGTAAGCGTGGCGTAGCGGATTAAAGTTCCAAATAGGCAGGACGCTTTTCACCACGCAGCGACATTCGAAAAATCGGACTTCCAAGCATAGTACCGGAACATCTTACCTTTGCGGTTGAAGAGCGCCTGATGCCCATCTCCCATTCAGGATTTTCCTCTACATGCGTGTCGTCCGCAACAGCTCTAGGGACGCTAACGCCAACGGGTTCTGCGTTTTCTTCGCTTGTGTCGTCTTCGTCGGCGTCTTGAGGCTGGCCCTTTATCTCCGCACTTCCGGTATTTCTGGAAACGTACAAATTACATTCACTTGGTTCGATTCTTGAAATGTCTTATTGTTCAACCATAATTTAGACAATGGCTTTTTTTCAGCATAACGATTCTACATACGTGCTTCTAGGCGTTGTTAAAATATTTAAGTTTCCAATAGTTACATTTAATTAATATATTAACGTAATCACCCAACATTTACCACAGTTATAAGCAATTACAAACTGACGTTTACACGACATCATGAAACAATTGAATTCAAGACCCCAACATATTAAACAGGGCATATTAAACAATAAATAGCCAAAATATTTAACGTAATGTCTATTTGAATAAACAATAACACTCTATCGCAGTTAAGGTAGCGCACCTCTAATGGGCACATATCCAAATATAATCCAATTAATTATTTTCTTAATCAGCATCATTTTACTGAACTACATGCAAATTTGTAGGAAGGCTTTCCATGTTTAAAAAAAAATATACTGATTTTTTCAAAACCACCCCCACGATCGGCTTTTGTCCAGTTTATTTTCACCCATGGGGTATATAAAGTTCCATAATTCATTCAAATTTCCAAATATGGGCATGCAGTTGGTGTGTACAGATGAAGTAAAGGTGTTTAAAGTTTAAACAAGATGAAATAAGTATTCTTTTACAGACATTAATTTTTTTACGAATTTTTATCTATGGAAGAGCACCATGAAATGTAAGTTATTTCAGCTAAGTAAAAATTGTGTCTGTTAAAAACAAAGTGTAATAAAATTCAAAATAGTATCATTTAAGTTATATTTTAAACGTAGTTTTTATAGAAACACTATATACAGCAAAAATACCAAGAAATAGACAGATTTACCGTTAACTTTTTTAAATAAAAATAAAAAGGCAACATGCATCATTCGTATTTTCAGCAGTAAATCACCCAATTTAGCCATAACGATGTTTTAATTTTAAAAATTGAAGGATGTGCATAAAAATTTCAACATATTCAACAATAAACATAGCATATATGCTATATTTAATCAAAGTACGTTAGAAAAGAAATAAAACGCGTCGCAAAAAGTATGCGATGTCGGCAGGATTCGAACTTGCGCGGGAAAACCCAAATGTTTTGCAGTGCATTGCCTTAACCACTCGGCCACAACAGCTTCACATCTGTATTAGCTTTAATAACATATCCATAACTAAACAGGTAAAAAATGCTCGTCAATCTTTAAAGAAATCGCGAAATCGTATTTTTTCAGATGATATTTTGATCAAAGTCAATATTTATTGTGAAAATAATGTATTCTAAAGGAATTACGTTAACATATATCAAAATTCGAAGTTTGAAAAAAGAAAAAATGCATCTCTCGGAAATAACCGATCATTGACGATCGGCAATGAACGTAAAATAAATCGCGGGAAATCATTAGGGGTGCGCTACCTTAATAACAATGGCCGTTACCCATGCTAACTATGTTATAAGACGTCGTTGACAGGTTAACATCAGAAGCAAGGGTGCTGTATATAACATAATTGAACAGCTTAAACACCTAATAGCAATTACCTCGATGGAAACCACTGTACTTAAAAGCAAAATCCACCTAAATTTGACTGTCCAGAGTGTAATTTGATCGTAACTTGTGCAATTATATTTAAAATTAGAGCAATGTTCACCAAAACGGTAAGTTTTTACATGGTTCATGGTAAAAAAAAGAGTGAGAAAATTCAGGTCTAATTACAGTAATTAGTGAAGGCATTTATTAACCCATTTATGCCTAGCGTATAGAAAAAAGGCCTTGGCAAACAGCGCAGACCCAGATGAGACGCCGAATAATGCGGCGTCTCATCAGGGTCTGCTCTGTTTGCTTCAAGGAATTTCTGTAAGAAATGTTCTAAATATAGAAATAAATATACTAGACATCCCTAATTTTGGAAATACTAGTAAATTGAACAAATTTAAAAGGATAGGAGAGTCCACTAGGCATACATGGTTTAATATCGCTTATAGGCAGGTCCATAGCTTGAAAGTTAAACCCGTAGTGTAAGATTTTCGCTAGTTTAGATTTTGTTGATAGTTCAGAACGCTAAACTTGCAGGAGTATAAGCAATTCACTAACTAAACGAGCATAAAGGACGGAATTCCACAGAAGTAGATAAATATTCATGAAGAATTTTCAAATGCATGTGCGTAAATAGATAAACAATGATTGCCATTAACAAAATGGTCAATAATTTTAACAAACGGAACATGAAGGATAATGTCTTTTGAAAATAACTCCCGAAATTATAAGAAAAGAATTTATTCAAAAGTCTGAACTCCGAACAGGGCCTGTAATATTCCCCAGTAGTTTTCATGGTGTTTCTAAATACATTATCGAAATAACATGTGTTTTGATTTGTTGTTAAACAACGAAAATTTAATGTACACCAGGAACAAAATCAGCCAAAACAATTTACTTTCAATATCGAGCTTAGTAAGAAAGACAGACCATAGACAATAAAGTCAATATTGATCGGAGACTTGCTCTAAATTGTTTCCGACAAGCTGATTAGTTCTTTGAGCAAAACTTATGTTTAACATAATATTAATTCATTTAACGAACTTAATTTTACTTAACAAACGTCTGTCTTCTTTGAACAAGGTTTTAACTGAATGATCAGAATGAGTTTTATCCATTCTAGATCTAAAATTCTATAATGCTCAAATCAGCCTTCCTATTAATTGCCATATATGTAATATATCATGTGTTTTGGTTACAATCATCAGCACGCATGCATACGTTTAGGATATCGCAGTTCATGAGAATCCGTGATTAATATTTGATAACATATTTAAATTGATCCGTATATCAGAGAATGCCATCTGTGGCCCTTATTCAGAAAATTGGATTAATCTTGTATCTTGAATCCGAAACTGGGCATTAGCTCTTTTTAAAAGCTACCGTACACTGCTTTAATAATAACAAATGTAAAGAAGAAAAATAGACGTCGACAATCATTTGTTGACAAGTCTTTTCTAATAAGTTGCGGATCAGGTCAGTTAAAGGGCTAAATAAGATAAACTTGGTCAAAACGTTGTGGCTATAGGGTGAAAATTTTACCATTACGATTTTAAGTCACCTTTGAAAAATGTTCCTCCAAAAGATATTCTATAAATGATAAGAACCGCATTTCATGCGTATATTCTCGATCGTGTCGAAATGACTTCAGCGGAAACTTTATTTAAGCATCAAAATAATCATGGTTCTGCGTTGGTCATTGCAGTTTAACGTTTAGTATGCTGTTATATTAGAACCTTATGACCACAAATAAAACGTTAAAACGTTGGTGTATTGGAGACACATGCTAAAAGTCAGACCCCTTGTATAAAATTCCAGACATATTTTGGTCAGAGTCAACCAAAAGTCTTATGACTAAAAACGCAAGCACAACTCTGAACACATGTTTACCATCAAATATTTAACGACAAGGGATTCACAAGGATCTCGAGCACTTACATGTTTTGACAATACGCCTGGATCCGCACGTGCGTCTTATCCACTGGATGGGACGTCATGATTGCGCGAACACGGAACAAGCAAATTAATGCATATACAATTAAACACTTACTAGTCTATCGTCAAAACCGACTACCACACCAATAAAATCCTAAGAAAGGTATTGTACATTAATATTTCTTCACTCAATGGTTAAAACCGTGTATACATTACGTTTCCGAACGTTCCAATAATGTTATACTGTTTTGCATCTTCTCAATCTGCGCGCGACACCAAAAACGATGTCCGAACTGGTGTTAAAAGCATATGTTGCCATTAAATTTACCTCAACACACAAAGGGAAATTATAAATGATAGCAGCCTACGTAATAATTGCTTATATAAAAGTATCTCTTCAGACAGTTACAAATCTCGTAATGAATTAACACGAGTCACTACGTTATAATTCAACTTGCATCAGGCTACATTAACATACGTAGTTGAACTAGTCATTAAACAACCAGTTACGCACGGTATTTGTGTATTTTATGTTTTGTATTTTGCAATATGAGCAAACAAACAGCAGTTGAAATCAGCGATTTTCTTTTACAGGCTGTCATTCTCCTATTCAGTAACTTTAAGATAATACGCGATTTATGGGATATAACTGAACCAGGATGAAATAAATTGCTCTTGTCAATACTACACATTTAAATTATCGCCACGTTATATTGTAGATATGGTATTTGTTTATACAATCCCAAAATAACCGCTTGCTTTTTGTCCTATCATATAAATTAATCATTCTTATATATCAGTAATGGAAACATTACAATTTTAAAGTCAAGTATGATCAGAGGAGGCATTGTATCACTCAGATATGCGTAATGTATCATTAACGCAAGATGTATATCAATTGCGGTTAAAATGGCCAACAATCAAACACACCAATCAATGTAACCTACACAAATGAAGAGCGATCTATTGCTCAAGTTACATACATGTAGGAACAAAAATGACCGTTTGCGCAACAGATGCCAGTATGTGTTATCTGAAATTATAACCAAATTAGATGATGATGGATGTTACCTAACGTGTAGGCTTATTTGATAGCTACGGATATTTATAAATACATTAATGTCTGGGCATTATTGTATACACAACATTTTAATGCTTAAATTTATTTCAGTTAAACAATTAAATGCAGGTCGTTTCTTGATAAAAGACATAACTATCCTCAAATCTGTTAAATATAATATCATATTTATGTTCTTTTGTTGTATGTTTCTTTTCCCTCAGGAATAACACGCAACACGATGCGTCAATTCAGTTTTTATTGCGAGTATTTTCTTTGTATAATTATATATGTTGATTTACATTTAGGATCGGAAAAAAGATGACGCGTGTAAAAAAATCGAGTTTAAAAGGTATGGATATAAGTAAATGTTTGTAAAAAATGGAGACGTGTAGACGTTCAACGCCGAAGTTCCCGGTATAATAGTTTGATTCAAACAACTTCAGCTGCCCGGTTGTGAAATGCAGGTCACTCAGAACAGAAACACATTTTTTCGCGAGGAAGCTGACTTTATTTCTCCTTACCAAAGATGACCTTATTATTACTAAATATTTACATGTCGTTTAACAAATATTTACACGTTTCTAACTTCTATAATATCAAGTTCGAGGCTTGTAGAATTATCATTCACAGTTGAAGAACACTACTGTATTAACACACACTTAAGTTAAATAAATCACGTTAATTTCTAAATAACTCGTTAGTAATAACACTAACTTACTGACGTGCGAAATATCTTCTGAACATGTTGAAGAAAATTATTGGCGACATTTTTCGAGCAGAGTTTGTCAGGCTGCAAATATCCGTATTTCTTGTTAGACCTTTACAATCCGTTGCCAGCAAACATTATGATTATGATGATCGTGTTATTCAACAGCCTTCATCTTTTGTCACTATCGTCGTACTTATCGTGTTTGTTTCTTTCAATGCATGCTGCTGTGTCGGACCGTATTTGGTACAAAAACGAATATGTACAAGTTTGTACCATATTCGGCCGAATATGGTACAACTGTCTAATTGTACCATATACGTATCTGCAGTTTTGGGGTAAAATGCCTGACCGAATATGGTACAAACTTGTACCAAATTCGGATGAAAAATGTACCACATTCGTTCCGAATATGATACACACTCATCATCGTAATCATCATCATCATCATCATCGTTATCTCATCATCATCATCATCATCATCATCATCATCGTTATCTCATCATCATCATCATCATCATCATCATCATCATCATCATCACATCAATTATCAACACCCCAATGATCATCATCGTTGTTATCTTTACCAACACCACCATCATCATCACCATCAAAACCAACATCATCATATCCATTATCATGATCGTAATGGTGATCACAAAAGTTTTTTTTGTGATGATAATGACAGCGATGTTTTCGGTCGATAATGAGGATGTTGTGATGATGATGACGACGATGAGAATATCATCATCATCATCGGCCAATAAACATCGCCATCATCATCATCACAAATATTTTGTTATCATCATCATCATTATCATCATCGTCGGCCGATAAACATCGCCGTCATCATCATCTAAAAACTTATCATCATCATTATAACCATCATCATCGTCCGATAAACATCGCTGTCATCATCATCCCAAAACGTTTGTTATCATCATCATCATCATCATCATCATTATCATCATCATCATCATCATCACCACAATCATCAAACCCCAATCATCATAACCACTGTCATCATCATCACCACCACCATCATCATCACAATTTTTTTACCATCATCATCATCACAAATGTTTTGTCATCATCATCATCACATATTCATTTTACATTTTGTATTTTATAATTTGTTTCATTCAAGAGATTCAACAAACTTGTACTTTTTTCATTTATTGGTATACTGACAGGATTTTTCAAAGTAATATTGAAGAACATAGAACAGCATTTAAATTTTAATCCAACTGTAGCATTTTGACAAGACATAATATACATATATACATTCATTTTAGTAGCAGCCAAAATATCCCAAATGTGCTTCGTAAAAAGTTACCAGTAAATGAGCAAATGACAACAAATTTCCGGTAGAAGAACATAATCATCAATCACAAAAATAACATAACAGGTTTCCAAACACCGATATACATGTATATTTCACCTGTAATGTCTGTACATGACATCTATGATATCATACCAACCGATTCCACTAACACGCAAACGCAGCCATGCGTTTGCCCATTTTGGCCCCTTGATGATTTCTTTTATTGCCGAAATAAGACCGCTGTTTCTGCCCGCTCTTGTTAATAGGAAACGAACGCTAACAGGATTTCTGTTACTAGTATCTAGTCCAATATCCGGCCGAATGTAAATTCTAGGTGTTTGCAAACTCATTGACCTTATTAAATCTCTAAAGGGTTTGCCGACCTTCGCCAACACAAACTGGATTGACGGGTTTGATTGTATGCAGAACTTAAAAATTTCAACTTGAATGTGAAGTGGTAACATCAGAAATGGAAAAGTCGTTCGCTTCTGTGCCCTCCTATTGTTTATCATATCTTGAAGCTCTTTCAGGGCTGAACACACAGAGACGTCACCGTTGTCGCCAGAGTCACCGTTGTCGCCGGAGTCACCGTTGTCGCCAGACGCAGCGTTGTCGCCGGAGTCACCGTTGTCGCCGGAGTCACCGTTGTCGCTGGAGTCACCGTTGTCGCCGGAGTCACCGTTGTCGCAAGAGTCACCGTTGTCGCCAGACGCAGCGTTGTCGCCAGATGCAGTGTTGTCGCCAGACGCAGCGTTGTCGCCGGAGTCACCGTTGTCGCCAGACGCAGCGTTGTCGCCGGAGTCACCGTTGTCGCCGGAGTCACCGTTGTCGCTGGAGTCACCGTTGTCGCCGGAGTCACCGTTGTCGCAAGAGTCACCGTTGTCGCCAGACGCAGCGTTGTCGCCAGATGCAGTGTTTTCGCCAGACGCAGCGGTGTCGCCGGAGTCACCGTTGTCGCCAGAGTCACCGTTGTCGCCAGACGCAGCGTTGTCGCCTGACGCAGCGTTGTCGCCAGACGCAGCGCTGTCGCCAGAGTCACCGTTGTCATACGACTGTTCTAAGCGTGATATTATGTCCTTGTACACGCGTTGATTGATACGGATACTAACGTAATGCATGCCAAATCCTTCTGGGAAATACCCCAATGCAATTGTTCCAACATCACCATCGAACTTTCCATCTGCTGACACAATTGATGAGTGTTCTAGTCCTCGGGTAGAAACTACCAGGCACTGCAAATTATATTCTCTCATAAGTGCAATGAGCGTGAGGTTGTCGCCGTATGTCCCATTCTTAGACATATTCTTAACGTATTCATCAAATGTTTCATCATAGACAACAGTTTCATAGAAATATCTGTTTTCTACAATGTGATGGACTGCTTCCTTACGTAAAGCATCTACGTCTTTGTATATACCAATTTTACCAAGTTGATGCGATATAGCAGCAAATTGACAATTTCCATCCGGATTTGGGTCCATGGCAATATTCACCCCATCCAACAACTGCATATTTTCATGGTGTGTTAAAACATGATAGTACTTAGTTCTGTGATTTTGTTTCTCTGAGCGGTTCTGTTTTAATGAATGTTTTTTAATTTTTCGTTGTTTCTCTAACGCAACAGTTAGGCTAGTCATGTTTTCGACCCCAACCGATTTGCTTACGAATCCAAGTTCGGGTTTGTTCGGTACTTGAAATGACACGATATAAACACCATTTCGTTTTACTTTTTCTACCTTGCCTTCGATAACATATCTTTTGGTTGGCACCCTGGATTTTCGAAAGGGATAGCGAATTAATACTGTCTCTCCTACTTTGTACTTGCTTGGGGAAGTTGCGTTTTTCAACAGCGACCTGTAAGCCTTTTTATTTGCTCGCCGTATGGTTTTCTTTATTTCACGAGAACTATGACGTTCTTTGGTAAAAACATGACTTCTTCCGTAGTAGGCTTCAAAGGGCGTGAGACCCCCAAGAACTCGTTTGAAACTTGTGTTTATGGCATAGGCTAAATCTTGAAGCCCTTCGACCCAGTTAAATCCACGTTTACTTTTTGTTGCAAATAGAATCTTGGCCTTTATAACACTGTTTGACCTTTCACACTTGCCCTGTGATTGAGGATGATACGGCCTACTATTGATCATTTTGATGTTGTACTTGTTCAACAAAAGTTTCATACTAGGGCCTTTAAATTCCAGTCCGTTGTCACATTGGATGATGTCAGGGGCAAGGTTAACCATCAACACGTCCTCTAATGCCTTTGCAACTTCACGCGAACTCTTCGTTTTCAGGGGTTTTGGCATAACGTACCTAGAATAAACGTCCACGACTTGTAGAATATAACTGTATGTGGACCCCTTGTAGCTAACACTTTGATTTTTCATGTTAATTATGTCAATCTGCCATCTTTTGCCTGGTTCCTCTTCTGTAATTGTCTTTGGCTTTGGCTTGTTTGTAAATCTCGGATACTTCTCATGGTAATACTTGCTATTGTACAGTATTTCAAGGATAGCTTGTTCCGAGAACCCCGTGTAATTTACTTTCAGATTGTTGTAAATAACCCTTGCTCCACATCCTTTGTTTTCCATGAACATCTTCTCAACAAATCTAGGAAGATCTTCTTTCACAAGGACTTGCTTTCCGCCACACAATAAAGAACCCCGGTCACCAAGCTCGAAGTCCTTACGTTTTCTAATCATGGCCAAACAATTATTCTCTTCAGGTGTCCGTTTCTTCACAGGGACATCGAACGATCCGTTTAAACATCTGACAATAATGTCGTACTTCGACCTGGGCAAGCACCCTAATTGCTTCCTTTTTCTCCTAATTGCTTCCTTCATCTGAAATAATATAATAAGTTATTATACTTCATTAGTTAATAGAGCTTGTATTGAACACCGCGTGTCGAAAACGAATGTCTCACGACATGAGCTGAGCTAAAATCACTCGTCTGATAGCTCCGCTAAAATTTACAATCCGAACTTCCGGGCAATATGCGCAATGAAAGTAGCAAGTACTTCATGTAAAGTTTCATTGAAATCCAACCGAATTCAAATTCAGGGGAAAAATAGCGGGCAAACTTATGGCGGTCAACGGACAAACGGTCTGTAGAAACCAATGCTACGTGGATGGAAGGGATATAAAGAAGGGGCCCTGGGGGCCTAGGTCGCTCACCAGAAGTCACGACTAGGCAGGGTTCGAAGGTCAAAGACCTATAAACTCCATAAAATTTAAAATGTTCAAATCTACAGATTACAGGAGCTCGATCTGATTTTGGTGGAAAATACACTTTCGAAAAAATGACTGTAGCTTAAATATTTTAGCAGTTTAGGAGTTACGCACCCGGAAGGAATGCCACGGACAATTGGATAGACGGACGGACAACTGCAAATGCACTCTGAGGGGGGGGGGGGGGCATAAAACATAAAAATCAATGCATGTTAAAACATCAATGCATATTAAGACAACTGAAAATTAAAATTATGTACAGTACTTACTGTCAAGAATTCTTTTGAAGTTTGAAGAAAGTTTGGATTTCAATTCTTTCTAGTCGAAAATCACAACTTTTCTTGCCGACCGCCAAGTCAAATATGGTTACTGACTTCTGAGTAAGACTCGTGTGCAAAATTCCCGCCTTTTTAAAGCGGCACGTTATCAAAGTAAAAATCGGAAACTTCAAAGCTTTGTCGGCTTCTCAGCAATATGACGTCGGAACGACAAATCAACTTTACAAAGTAATGTTTAGGAATACAGTCACACCTGTCTAAAGCAGCCAGTCAAACATCCTTATTTTTGGAGAGATATATTCATTTAAAAGAGCTCAAAATCTCTTAAATCGGATTTTGGTGAAAATACACTTTCGAAAAAAAAAGTTTTAAAAATTTGAAAATTGCTATTAATGATCTCCACGAAAGTATCTGGCCCGCCCGGGAATCGAACCCAGGCCGCCTGCGTGCCAATCTGACGCGCAACCGACTGAGCTAGCCGGCGAAACAGTTACACAACCAGCAAAATCCATGTAAAGTGTGGTTAGGTTAGCTGTTTCTGTTACTGCTAGTTACGACGACGACGACGACGACGACGACGACGACGATGATGATGATGATGATGATGATGATGATGATGATGATGATGATACTTTTGTCACTTCCAATATTAGGTTAATACAATGTATTTGAGTTTGAAAAAAAGTTTACACATCGGCAGACTATTTCATTTATTAAGAAATACATAATTTATGTACCATATACGTAGGCCATTTTCATTTTTATGAGTTTTTTGGTATGTACCAAATACGTTTTGGCGAGCATAGAAAAACTTATTCCAACCGAATATGGTACAATGTTTGTACCATATTCGGTCGAAAATTGTACCATCTTCGGTCCGAGTATGGTACATTTGTACCATATTCGGCCGAATATGGTACAAATGTACCATATTCGTTTTTGTACCAAATACGGTCCGACACTGCTGCAATGTGTAATCTGCTATTTATATCAGTCATCGTTTTAGTACATCTTAAATATATAGTAATGTAAAACTTTCACGATAACGACCAATAGGTCGAAGGCATGGAACTCAACAAGGTCACAACATTAAATATGCAATAATCAAATTTAACAAGTTGTTGGTGAAATCAATTATTTACAAGCTGTTGGCACTTTAAGTTGACAATACTGAGTCCGTCTTCATAGTTACATGTTTTGATCAATTCACTTCAGACTTTGATTTTACTGTACTGCAATAACTTATGCTTCACACGTATTTATATATATATTAACCATATTCAGATTTAAATTATTACACGTACGTCCGATACATGGTAAAGTACAACGGTTAGTATGGAACTTTAAATATATTAATATGGATCTAAATATACACGAACAGAGTTAATATATAGAATATTTGTCAATTTAATAATATTTGCAAACATCCAAAAAGTAGTCGGGACATATTAACGGATCAGATGAATGGCATACTGCGATTCTATTGTTCTACATATATTCTTGTATCTGACAAATTCTAAGAAAATGCTTATTTATTAACTATAGCTATGATACTCTTAAGTTGATATTATCAACTGTCTTTATCGTCAAATTTTCCGACTTGCAATAAAAGCCGTATAGAAAGACGTATCTCAGAAGTAAAATGACACTGCATGCGTTTGCATGTATACCTGATCCATTCCATAAAGATGTATTAAACAATTCACACTTATCGCCCGAATAACAAGAAGACCCACCGTGTGGATAGCATAACATATACTATAATAGTATGTTATCGTTAAAAATTTCCCAAGATTTACACTTACATCCATAACATACTGAAAAGAACTGATAACGCGACATGTCTTCAAAATAACATGTCGTTAGCATAGTACTTAACGTTTATAAACGTACTATAACACTATTTAAAACTTTCCTAACTTTGATCTGCGATAAAATTTAAAATAAGTGTGAGGTGCGTTCTGAGAAAACTGGGCATAATGCATATGCGTTAAGTGTCGTCCGCACAGGCTAATCAGGGACGACACTTTCCGCCTAAACTTGATTTTCGTAAAGGACAGACTTTATTTGAACTAAAAATGTAATAAAAGCGGAAAGTGTCGTCCCTGGTTAGCCTGTGCGGACTGCACAGGCTAATCTGGGACGACACTTTACGCACATGTATTATGCCCAGTTTTCTCAGAACGCGACTCTGTGAATTAAAACCTCGTTCTGGGAAAACTGTGATTAATGCATGTGCATAAAATGCCGTTCAAGATTAGCCTGTGAAGTCCGTACAGACTACTCACGGCCGACACTGTCCGCCTAGACTGTATTTTAGAAGTCTTATTTTAAAAACAAATTAAGTAATAGCGGAAAGCTATTACTACTACTAATAGCAACAGCAGCAGTAGCAGTAGCAGTGGTAATAGTAGGAGGAGAAGAATGAGGAGGAGCAGTAACAGCAGTAGTGATAGTAGTAGTAGCAGTGGTAGTAGTAGTAGTAGTAGTAGTAGTAGTAGTAGTAGTAGTAGTAGTAGTAGTAGTAGTAGTAGTAGTAGAAGTAGAAGTAGTAGTAGTAGTAGTAGTAGTAGTAGTAGTAGAAGTAGTAGCAGTAGTCGTAGTAATCGTAGTTGTCGTCGTCGTCCGTCGGTCGTCGTTCGGTCGTCAGTCGGTCGTCTGTCGGTCGTCCATCGGTTGTCCATCGTCCGTCCTCCGGTCGTGTTCCGTCGGTCGTCCATCCGGCGTCGTCTGTCGTCCATCGTCCGTCCTCCGGTCGTCCGTCGGTCGTCTATCCGGCGTCGTCCGTCGGTCTGCCCTCGTCCAAACATCTCGGTCATCCGTTTGTCGTCCATTGGTCGTCCCTCGGTCGTCCGTCGGTTGTCCGTCGGTCGTCCGTCGGTCGTCCGTTGGTCGTCCGTCGTCGTCGTCGAAGTGGTAGTCGAAGTAGTTGTAGTAGTAGTAGTAGTAAAAGTAGTAGTAGTAGTAGTAGTAGTAGTAGTAGTAGTAGTAGTGGAAGTAGTAGTAGTTGTAGTAACAGCAGCAACAACAACAACAGCAGTAGTATGAGTAGTAGTAATAGTAGTACTAATAGTAGTATGTTATGTTATATCAGAGCCTTGCCTGCTTTGACCAGCTATATATATGCGTACATAATATTTACACATGTTACGCAAAATTTGATTGGCTGACTAACTCGGGATCTCGAGATAGCGAAAATTCCTCTTTTGTTTAATGCACTTTGCCTTTATTTACTGCACCGCTCTTTTTTTAATTGCACTCCTCTTTTATTTAGTTTTGCAATCCTCTTTTTTTCTATCTCATGGCCACGACATAGCTAACTCGTGGCCACGAGATAGAAAAAAGAGGAGAGCAATTTAAAAACGCATATTTCAAACACACTATTATTTGACCACGCGTAACTGGTGTAGTAAGATGAAATCCGCCATGCATGAATTGTCAAATTATTTATTGGTTAGTTACCATGATATGTGAGCCTTAGATTACATTTTGTTTAAGCTTAACTTCTCACGTGGGGAAGGAAGCGGACAACGACAACGAGCGAGGCCTGGTATAGGGAAGATGACCCCGGGTTAGGGTTAGGGTTAGGAGTTGGGTTAGGGATAAGGTTAGGGTTAAGGCTGACCCTAACCCAAACCCGACCCCTAACCCTAACCCTAACCCTTACCCTAACCATCTAACCTCCCCATGCGCATAACAATACCAGGCATCGCTCGTTGTCGTTGTCCGCTTCCCACTCACGTGCCATGGAAATATTTGGTCTGTTTCTGTTCAAATGAAGAGCATTCTGGCTTTTAAAAAGCACATTTGAAACTGAAAAAATATGAGCCTCGCTCTGTGACAAGGTGGTCTAATGCATGTGCGTAAAGTATCGTCTCAGATTAGCCTGTGAGTCCGTACATGCTTATCAGGGACGACACTGTCCGCCTAAACAGGATTTTTGTTCATTTTAAACGATAAATACAAAAGCGGGAAGTGTCGTCCCTGATAAGGCTGTGTGGTCAACATGACACAACTCCAGAACAATAAGAAGCGGGATTCCCCCGCTGCGAATCGAAACTGAGAGTTATACATAAGTGATCTAATATATGAACGTCTGTAAACGCTGTGTATTTATCAGTGAAATCCATTACGGCGATTCACATTACATTCGAGAGCTCACCTACAATAATTTTTTGACAAAATCTAAGTGGACTAAAATGCGTTACCGGTATTGCAATATTAATTAAAAAAAACAAAAACGAATGGACACAACGTAGACCGTAATTTACATACGTGTGCTTCCATATTTAAAATATGCCTTTACATGTCGTAATCTTATAATGATGTACCCAACTTCATAGTTGTTTACAAAAGTTGATCAGAATGGACAATTTTTGTATCTAAATAACGGTTCCAACAAGCGACTTACGTTCCCGCGGACTGTCGTCTGCTCATCCTAAAGAATCCAGTGGACGGCATGTTGAGTTAATACAATAGGATATTCTTACTATAATAAGTCTATACAGACTCAATAATTGTCGTATTAACTGCACTTTCCAACAATTTTACACGCAAAAAAATGTTCAAGACTGTTTTCACCACATATCCCCCACCAATAGTGAAATATGTTTAATTATTAACATACAATATTATCTGCAGAATATCAGATTATTCTTCATTATAGAATGAACCTCGTAAAGTCGTCAAACACATAGATGACTTTTTAGCACAATGCGATCTACCAAAACTGTCCATAAAACGCTGTATCTTAAAACACTCGGTTAAATAAACATTAACCCATTTTATTTTCATTTGTCGTATACAGCTGGATTAATCCGGTTATGTTTGAAAGAAATTACTATATTCAACACTTTAAAAAAAACATCAATTAGTTGTAAAAATATAGCAGAAAATATAATTTGATATTTTTCAATTTATCAATTAATATCTATAGGAATATTGAAACCCTTAATCCATTATAGTCAGTACATGGAATACGCCACTCTTGTTATAATAAAATGCAAAACTGCCTGAATAACACATCTTGAGTTCACCGTTATGGATCAACGCATGGCCAGCACAGTATGTTGGATACATAAACGGTTCAAATTACCGTTTCAATTTACCTTGGAGGCTGATGTACCGCATTACCTACGAACACCATCGACCATTTTACTTTCCAAATGTAATGCTGTCATTTAGTGTGATACAAAATGGAAAGTATAAATGGGGGAGAATCATAACTATCTCCCTAAAAAATTAATAACATTAGGTTTTATGCGGTTAAACTAAACTAATTGGAATGATCCCTACTGCACACGCCTATGCATTTCAGAATTAAGAAACTACAAGGCAAAAGGACGAACTACCAACCGTTTAAGTCGAGTTTCAACGCGTGTAAAAGCTCATATGACATTTACTAGTATTTCATTGGTAAAATGACTAGAATAAATAATGAAATAATCAAGATGATGTTAAAAAAATCTATGTCATCCTTCACAATTGCATTGATATTTGCATGGGCTATTTGGTGTCTAAAGAAAAGCAAATGTATTCCAATTTTTGTTATATTTATTTCAAATACATTAAGACACTGAAATTTATTTAAACGCACTGCATATGGTCATCAAGTGGGATAAACATTTATCACGTTTTGTTAATTTTTCCGCTACATACAGGTCCACATCAGTTGACAAGAAGTTATAGAGATGATAACACATGGTGATAAATTTGAATATCGTTTTACGTTTGTATAAAACATACAGCGCGTATATTGTATTCGTATAGAATTTAAAATATTATATCTATTATATATTATCTTCTTTATATAGCGAAATGGAGACTCCAGAAAAACATGATGAGGACGTAATTGTTTTACCGCACGCCTTTTATAGATTGCAAATGACCGATGGCTTATACAACACAATAAATTCCATAATCACTTTGGGACGGTGAATGTTAATCATCGAATGTTTAAACCGGTAAAAAAGGATATAACCTCACAATTACCCAAGAATTATTCACAAAACATTCACTAGTTAAATAACCATTGACACCATAGCATCGTCATTCAATTTTAAAAGCAATACAAGCATAAAATAATTCAATTTAATGACTTCAATTACGCCATGATAAAGAAA
Organism: Dreissena polymorpha; assembly: GCF_020536995.1. Classification (NCBI taxonomy): domain Eukaryota; kingdom Metazoa; phylum Mollusca; class Bivalvia; order Myida; family Dreissenidae; genus Dreissena; species Dreissena polymorpha. The sequence goes on from NC_068357.1 coordinate 36,197,843, forward strand.
CACCAAAACAATAGAATGACAAATTTTTGAGGCACAATGAAATTTGAAATTTTTCATTTGGAAATGCTTCCATTGGTTTAATCATATGTTTATATAAAATTATTGAATATCTGATATAAAAAATTATTAAATACATCGTTAAGTTAACCTATTACGAGTTGTAGGGGATAATTTATATTATACTTACACACACACACATATATATATATTTGTGTGTGTGCAAATCAAAAGCGCTGAACTGTTTTATACGAGTCGGACATACTTTGTACCGAAACATTTTAATAATTTTGGCATGTTTCCAACTAATACTTATTGAAGCAAACAGACAATCAACTTAGGTAACCACCATCATATGGCAACCACGACAGTTGCTTTCAATGAAACACAGAATCTCTTATTTCATTATCTAAAATTGTCATCAAATATAAACATAGCACAAACATTGTTTCCCCACATATTCCTATTAAATCCAGATCGTCCAAGAACACCACCGAATTGAAAGCGTGGTTGCCAATACTCATATGGGAATTCATTATCGAAGACTTTTTACGGACATATTTAGCATTTGGAAAGCTGATGAGTGAAACTACCTCAACTATGGCCATGAATACATGTTGGCATATTGTATCAATTAAAACATACTTTTTAGTCTTTGCATAAGCTTATTTTGCGGGGCATTTTATTAAATGCCAATAAGGAAGTGGAAATGTGTCAACAATATTATAAGATATATTGATTATAAAGTAATGAGGGTTTCAAAATGTTCAATATTAGTGTATAAAACTTTTATCGAAACAACGATTTTCTGATTGCATACCGGGAAAGTAAATACCTGTCAAGTAATATTAATCCTAGTAAATTCAATCTCGTTCGAGATTTGTTTTTCAAAATTAATTGAATTTTAATCATCATTTAAAGGGATATTTTCACAGATTTTGAAAGTTTTTAAATAAATGCTTTATATTGATAAATGTCATCATTGGTTATAAAACGCTCCAGTACAACAACAAAAACAAACAAAATTCAAGAAAGAATAAAGTAACCCTAAACTTGACTCGAACAACTTACCCCAGGAGTAAAGGTCTAAAGGTATTTGACCACTCGGTCACTCGTGCGCATACAATGAGTGATGTATGTTTTACTTTGTATAACCAATCCTCGTAGTGTCACAAAATATAAAGACAACAACAGAATATTATTTAATCGTTTCGCGTTGCAACGCTTTATAATTGTAAGGATTTAAATCGTCATTAGATGCCTATAATGGATATTTTAGAGCACGGTTTATGTTCAGTATTTCTGTTTCCTCATTAATAGCATAACTATAATGAACATTTGCGAATCTAAACCCCTTTTTTGGTCTATTAATCAAAACGTGAAAAGGTATGCTTTCATTTGAATAAACTAACCACAGATCATTTTGTTGTAATTTATACAAGACCAAAAGGCATGTATTGGTAAATTTACTATCGCTCATGGCGACATTCATATATAACATACTTAATTTATTCTCTTCCTAGTGAATCCACTGAAATATACACGCTTGTAAAAATACTGCTCCGTGTAAAATCTATTCGTACCAAGAGCTTTTCGTCCAAGTTAGAGACTAAGACTGTTCCTAATGAATGTATAAGTATTACCTTTTAAATTTTCAGTCTTTAAATGACATTCTGAAGAACTCAATAAATAGTATCAGTTATTTAGTCCTCATTAATTGAAATTATGTGTAGGTTTCTGATGATTAATTAAGTTAAATGTTTGTAAGGTAACGCCGTGCATCGAATAATGAAATTTATATGAAAATATAATGCATGCATAGATTTAATTGTATTTGTGTAAAATAAAACGTGTATTTGTAATGGTGCTTAATAAATTACAGACAAGAATCATTGTAACTAATTCATGCTTACATCCCATGCAGTTATGATTCTTGTGGAAGCAATCTGATCGGCCACACGTTTTCCTGTACAAAGGATAAAAAAGGCTGAAAGGCATGCGTAATTTTGAAATGAATGGGAGCGGCATTCAAAAGTTATGTTTGGTTTTGGTTGATAAGAGCTTCTAGCTTCGTCCTAGTTTGCATGTGTCTAGTCAAAATACTTCTATCACGTTTAAATTTACATCAGAAAAGCATTCAACGAACTAACGTTTTTTTCGGCTGAAATCGGGATACCTTTGTGATGAGCTCAAAATCGAGACCCATTTAGCTCGTAAAACTTTTAAGTTCTTACTACTTAAAAAACGATTCGTACACATCTGTTTTTTACAAAACACAGAAAGAAACATTAGAAGAATACTCGTATATGGATTTTAAATGCAAATATGTATGTGTGTGTAATGCAGGAGTGTACTTTAATAAGTTAAACCCAGCAAACATCACAAATCATATGGCAAAAGGCTCCCGATAAGAAATTTTGCGGAGGGTAAAGTTGAAATATCGAGCAAATATTACTACGAAATCAACGCTAATCACTTACTTGCTGATATGTCTGGAAAGTGAGCGGTTCAAATAAAAGTAAATAAAGGGTATAAAACTGCGAAAAATACATGTTTCGGCACGGCCTCGCCATCTTGACTTCCTTTAGATCATCACGTGATTATCCCCTCTGTATTTACACGAAATAAATAATACAAAATAAAGTAATATTAATTAAAAGCCCGTCCATGAACTGAGAAACGGTAAAATATATATGGGCAGTGCTATGTGAAAAAGGGGGTTAATGCATGTGCGTAAAGTCTAGTCCCAGATTGGCATGTACAGTCAAGATAGGCTAATCAGGGACTATACTTTGCGTTTGTATGATAGTTTTCGTTCTAAGAAAGTCCCTTCTTAGCAACCAACAAGTTTTGTCCCTGATAAGCCTGTGCGGACTGCACATGCTAATCTGGAACAACATTTTACGCACATGCATTAAACCCCCTTTTCACAAAGCGCGACCCAATGAATATAATATTAGGTGAGTGTAGGATACGAATAAGCTTATCTTTCTCGGCTCGAAACATTAAGGCTGCTGGCAAGCATGTCAGTCATCTGTTACCATGCCTCGCAGGATAAACTCCTTTTGTATCAATTATCACCTGATATTCTCTATATTTATGATATTGCAATGAAAGAAACTCAAAAGCAATTACATGTGGTACGTTTTTTATTTGTGAGCGTAAGCGTTTTGCAAATCAGTATGCCTTAGCTACGCTAGGAACCGTAACCCGTGACTGCCTGTGTGGATAACTCCAGTAAAATTTAGAAGACGACTGAATGCATAAAGCGTCTGCTTTAACCACCGCATCTGCCAGTTTTCTCTGGTACAGTGCATAGCGTGTATTTAACAGCTTGTAAGACAACGTTAGCCAGTCTAGTGTTCATCATTGAAATCTGTACATATTGGCTGCTTTCAGGGAAAACGGGGCTTACTGCATGTCAAATAAGATTAGCCTGTGCACACTGATTAGCTGTATCAATGATTTGGAAAAAAAACACACCTCGACCTGTGTTTTAAGACACACTCTTAATAATGCTAAAAGCGTCTGCTTTAACCACCGCATCTGCCTGTTCTCCCTGGTACAGTACATAGTGTATATTTAACAGCTTGTAAGACATCGTTGGTCAGTCTAGTGTTTATCATTGAAATCTGAACATATTGGCTGCTTTCAGAGAAAACAGGGATTAATGCATGTCAAATAAGATTAGCCTGTGCAAACTGATTGGTTGTATCAATAATTTGGAATCACATATCGACCTGTGTTTTATGACATACTCTTTATAAATGTGAATGTGTCGTGGTCATTTCAAACTTGCGATATAAAAAGCTATAATATATTTTTGAAAACTGAGTTGCGTCTAAGATTTTACAACAGCGAACAAATTCAGTGCCCTCAGCGCTTTGATTTACAAATAGCTTTAATACACGTTTTAAAGCATTCGACGTGTATCCTAAAGAGTCTTTGGTGCCACATGTACATGGTTCGTATAGAAATTCTAGAACATGAGACATGCAAAAACAATAGCGCAAGCTTTCCTCTTTATTCATTTTAAAATTGTTAGCTTGTCATCGCTATCAAACTGCAAATATATTTTGTTTAATGTTTGAAGCTTGACTGATATGAACAATCGTGAGTGAAATGTTTCATTACTCAGAGGGGGTAATCACGTGATAGTCAAGATGGCGACGTCCGTACCGAGATGGTTATGTTTCGCAGTTTTATTCCCTTTATTACTTCTGTTTATTTTTTAAATGACGCTCACTTTCCAGCCATATCAGTAAAAAGGTGATTAGCGTTTATTTCGTATTTAAATTCGCTTTATATCTCGACTTTACTCCCCGCAAAGTTTCTTAGTTGAGCCCTAATTAGGTCATCCCGCTAAGAAATTTTGCACCGAGTAAAGTCGACATAAAGAGAGAATATTACTATGAAATAAAAGCCAGTAACTTTCTCCTGATATGTCTGGAAAGTGAGCGGAATAAAGAAAAATAATACAAGTAATAAAGGGTATAAAACGACGAAAAATACCTGCCTCGGCATTAACTTCGTCATCTTGTTTGTCACGTGATTACCCCCTCAGTTACTTTATACACATATTTTGGAGCAGCGTAACAATTGTAGCATGTGCTTATATTTTTCAAAGGTATTTATTTTCAAACAACTACCACGTTTAATCGTTAGAAACTCTAGTTACGTTTTAATCAATTAATTGCGCCTTCGACATAATATGAAGAAGTTCATGTCATTTAAACTCAATCAATATATACTTGAATACGGTGTCCTAAAAGCAAATGAATAACGGCGTTGTTTATGCCATCTGGTAGACGATTGTTATAACTACCAAGCTGACGTTATTGCCTTATAAGTTATAAGTTATAACTCATCCATAATGACATTTCGAGTATTGGTATAATGTCGAGAATTAATTACCACACAGGTTCAGTGTGGCCATACCACGTGGTTTGTGACGTCATTTTGGCTAGCACGCTAAGTAAAAATTTGTCAACATTGGCCCCGCTTAGAAATTTCAAATCCACGTAAGTATCTTATTATTTACTCTTTTTTGACGAAATAAAGCGCAGGCTAAGGGAAAAGTTGAGCACTATTCCCGGTTATATCAATATTTGTCACCAGATGAGTAGTTTAGTCTATCATTCGAGGCAACTTCCTAGTTTTTACGTTACAATGCACGCAAGCACGACAAGCACATTTGAAATCGTCCAAAATATCTGTTTTATATTCCTTTTTGCAGTGAACCAATATGTGCGGACGTGATTAATTCCATATAAAATGTGTTTTGTCCGAAAAAAATACCTGAAAACACCACTTAATGACATTTCTAATGTACATCAACACTTTGGCTAACACGACAAGCAACGAAATTCAAGGCAAGCACGGCAAGTCGATATTCGGCTAGAACGACTAGTTGTTATTAATTATGTTTCTGAAGCGATGTTATTGTTGTGGTAATACACACAAATTTAATTAGAATTTCAAAACATTTTCTTGGTCCGGCACAGTAAACACAAAAATATAATGTCGGACAATAACTGAGATGCTGTCTTGCACAAGTGCTATAAACAAATTTGAAACTTTCACCGAGAACAATCCTCGGAATGTAACAGAGATACTATATGTCTGAAAAAAGTTCCAACTAAATGTGGCGAATGTCTGACACACCCTTCTGGAGTCAGGTTTCAATTTAATTTTTTGATTTCGATGAACAGTCCACAATAACTCAACTATCGTTAAAACGAACTGATGCCCATTGTGTCATTTTCGACCTAAAATGGCCCACAAGTCATCCGGGGGTGACTAGAAGCCGATTCATGTCACACTATGATGACTTTTGTCAACCGGGGTGACTAGACGCCGATTCATGTCACCCTGGGGTGACATGAAGCCGATTATAGTCACCCGGTGATGACTAGCGTCGGCTTGAAGTCACCCAAGGGTGACATGAATAGGCTTCTAGTCACCCCGGCCGACTTGTGGGCCATTTCAGGTCGACAATAAGCCGATCTTATTGATATAAAATGCAACATTTGACGCAACATATCAACACATGTTCCTTTGATCGTTTTATCCTTAAGTGACAGATGCTGACGTATGTTAGCACTTGTATTTTTGGTAGGATTACATAAGTAATATTTGATTAGAAGCATAGTGATGTACGTTTTGATAAAGCAATACCCAATGCACACATAGATTAATAACACGTGATATATCGATCTGAGTTGCAGTTAGCTTGGCTTTCGATTAATCATACTGTAGATTATGTCCATGTTCTTTCCAACTGTTAAGGCCATTGCAAGGATTAAACTATACTGTTGTTAACAATGTTTTAAATTGTTGTAAAATGTAGATTTAGTAATGCGCCGTTGTCTTGTAATTATTTATGGCTAAGTAGATGAGATATTTGAAACGGTAACACACATGACAAATACATCATATGATTATAATACTCTAATGGTGACAGCACGGTGAATACATAATAACAAATGCATAATTATTTATTTCAATTAAC